>NC_138771.1:515908734-515961234 GCF_965119305.1 Pelophylax lessonae | reverse complement strand
ATGTGAACGTAGCCCGTTTGGGGGCGTTTGAGGGGGATTTGTCCAGCTCAAGGATCAGCTCCCAAAACAGGCAAAAAATCCAATCCTATTCAGTTCAATGGCCCCTGTTCCCATGTGAGCATTTTGACGGCATGAGGAAAACACCCAACGCTCACTGAGAAATAGCACAATGATTAGGGAGTCTGCCTTCCTGCTGTAGGTTTGTAAGTTCGAATCCGGAAGGTGCCCTCTGTATGGGCAACACTTGGATATCTCCAATCCTCCAAATGTTGACATCATTAATTTTGTTCATGTTTGAAAAAGGCATGTGTATCAGCAAACTTTTAATCTAAAGACATGAACAAAATACAAAAGATGCCCCATAAAGTCAATATGTAGCAATATTGTGAGCTAAAGCTCTATTTGTTTGTTGGGCATACTTTGCTAATTAGCCAAGTATAAGGGATATATATATATATACCTTCAGTTAAATGTGTAGTAAAATGGTAACACTTGGCCATACCCATATGGAAGAAAAGGTAGTATTTGCAATATATTTCTAAAAACATTCTTTGGAAACACATAAAATATTGTCAAAATTGTGACATTTCCTTGATATGTGTGAAATGCTAATAATCTTTCTTTGAAATATGTTTTACATCTATTTTTTTTCTATCTGACGACCAATTCCCCAATGTAATATTTTGTGGGTTTTTTCAGAGAATGTGGAGGTTCTATATAAACACTGTAGATTTGACTGCTATGATTTCGGAGTTAGCAGGAAAGGTGTATGGAATGTGATGGTGTTTACTAAAGGATCCCTTGTTGGAAGTGTGCATGTTTTTCCAATTCCGCCGGTTTTTGCCATTTTCTATGGGCGAGACAGCGGATTTGCAAGCGGTATTCAAAAAAAAATTGACCCAAAATCGCGCTGGCGAAATTTTTTGAGCCAATTTGGCGTTGCGCATGCGCACATTCGCGAGTTCGCAGCTCGCGGCTGGAGGAGCTGTTTAACCTTTCCACACTTTCGCAGATATCTCTCTTTCTAAGTCAGTTTTTGAGATTTTTTAAACGCAAGTCATCTCCAAATTGACTTCCACACCTTCCACAGTGATTTGGGATTTTTGGGGGTACAGGGGAAAATTTGGCTAAACTTTAGTCGAGCTTTTAGCTGGCGTGGTTTTAAGTCGCGCTCTGACCATATTGCATCTTAATGAATCTCACACTTCGCAAAATCACGCCGAAACGCCAATTCGCCGTACTATGAATCAGGCCCAAAGTGACAAAAATAAACACATAGTCTTTAATACAGATGACAATGGCTACAATCATGAGCTTAGTTTAATAAACATCCTCAACATTCTCTCTTTCCTACATGTCTAGACAGAATAAAAAGACAAAAGAACTCAGAACACAAGATATAGGACACAGTTCACGTGTAGTTTATGCAGAGATAACTTTTTAACATTTTTGTTTTTTCTCAACAACTCCACTTTGTGTCTCGTCTTAACTCCAACTGACCCTGAACATACTCAGTGGGGAAAAGTCCCAGGGCTTTTTTCTCTTTTGAATACCACAGATGTTGATATTTCCCCTTATATGCAGATATTTTTGCCAGCTGCGCCACCCTGCCAAATAATGAACAGCTGATTAGTTGATGAGCAGATGATAAAAGGGCCAAGTTCAAATTTGGCAGTACTTTTAGTGCCAGTTCACATTGGTGCGATGCGTGAACCCTGAGAATCCACTGCAGGTTCCCTCATCGCACCCGATTTGCAGGCAGTTCACACTGCCATATGCAAACTGCTGGGAGTGTCAATACAAAGTTAACAACACCCCCAGAATAGTTAGCATATCGCAGTGCGAACTGTCAGTTCGGACAGTAATCTGATTGCATAGGTGTAAACATCTATGCAATCTGATTCTGATGCAAACCAAAAAAAGGGTCCTGCGTGACTTTGTACCGAATGAGATGCAAATTCAGTCATGCAATCTGTATGGTTGAATTTGCATCGCACAGACATCGCATGTGATTTGCATAGCAGTGCAGTGCGAATCACATGTGATGTCTCACATCGCATAAGTGTGAATCGGCACTCAGTGTGTAAATTACTACTGCTTCCATAACTGCTGGTGCAAGTAATATACACTGCCTGGCCAAAAAAAAAATTGCCACCTGGAATTAACTAAGCAACTAACTAAACTAAGCATGCAGTAGCTATCCTATTGGCCAAAGAATGAGGTCAGCTGACTACCTGAAAATACTGAATGAGCAGGTTATTCCATCAATGGATTTTTTCTTCCCTGATGGCACGGGCATATTCCAAGATAACAATGCCAGGATTCATTGGGCTCAAATTGTGAAAGAGTGATTCGGGGAGCATGAGACATCATTTTCATACATGGATTAACCCCATTGAGAATCTTTGGGATGTGCTGGAGAAGGCTTTGCTCTCCCATCATCAATACAAGATCTTGGTGAAAAATGAATGCAACACTGGACGGAAATAAATCTTGTGACATTGCAGAAGCTTATCGAAATAATGCCACAGTGAATGCGTGCCGTAATCAAAGCTAAAGGCGGTCCAATGCGTGTGACCTTTTTTTTTGTTGGTGACTTTTTTTTGGCCAGGCAGTGTATATTAGAATGGAGAGATGCAGACAAATGATCAACCGTAGCTGGAAAAAATAAGCAGCTAACAGCACATTCTACAAGTGAACTCTAAATGAGTTATACGAGTATTCTGTATAGAATGGGGCTCTTCAAGTGAAGTGAGGATTTTATCCTCCATGAGGAGAATAAGATAAACCACTCCCCTGAGGAATTATGTCAAAGGCCAGCAGAATCGCCAACAGCTTTCTTGGTACTTGGATCATCATTGCATGAAGTGGAATGCGTGCAAATTCATAATTTACCAATTTCGCAGAATTTCAATGAAAGTTATCTTTAAGTTAACCACTTAAGCTCCGGAGGATTTGGCTGCTCAAAGACCAGGCCCCTTTTTCAACTTGGCACTGCGTGACTTTAACTGACAATTGTGCGGTCATGCAATGCTGTACCCAAACGAAATTTATGTCCTTTTCCCCCACAAACAGAGCTTTTTTTTTGGTGGTATTTGATCACCTCTGCGCTTTTTTTTTTTTTCAATATTAATAAAAAAAAAAAAAACATTTTGAGAAAAAATTACATTTTCAACTTTGTCTTTTAACCACTTGCCAACCGCTCACTGAGCTGGTACTGCGGCAAAGTGGCTCGTTATCGTCCAGCGGCGTAGACCTATGTCGCTGGACAACGCCCCCTCTCGGCGGCGCACGCGCGCCACCGGAGGCTCGCTCCCGCTGTACTCAGACACAGCGGGAGTCGGGCCAGGGGAGGAGAGGTGGTCATCACCGCCGCTCTTCCCCGATCGTCGGGGATCCAGTGAGGAAATCAGCCCACTTGTGTAAACAAAGTGGGGGGATCTCCTATGTGACAGACAGGGACAGATTACAGATTTCAGCATAGCTGAACCTGCGATCTGTGTCTGTGTCACACAATCCCCTCCCCTTACACACGTCAGTAAGCATGAGGCATACATTAAACCCCTTGATCACCAATAAAGTTAACCCCTTCCCTGCCAGTGTCATTATTACAGTAACAGTGCATATTTATAGCACTGATTACTGTAGTAATGTCACTGGTAACCCCAAAAGTGTCAAAAATGTCAGTTAGGGGTTCGATCTGTCCGCCGCAATGTCGCAGTCCCGCAAAAAAATCACCGCCATTACTAGTAAAAAAACAATAAACAATAAAAATGACAAATCTTTCCCGTAGTTAGTAAACGCGATAACTTTTGCGCAAGCCAATCAAAATACGCTTATTGTGATTTTTTTTTTTTTACCAAAAATATGTAGCAGAAAGCAAATTGGCCTAAAATGTTAAATAATTTTGATTTTTACATATTTATTTTGGGAATGTTATACAGTGGGTACGGAAAGTATTCAGACCCCTTTACATTTTTCACTCTTTGTTATATTGAAGCCATTTGCTAAAATCATTTAGGTTCATTCTTCTTCCTCATGAATGTACACATAGCACCCCATACTGACAGAAAAACACAGAATTGTTGACATTGTTGCAGATTTATTAAAAAAGAAAAACTGAAATATCACATGGTCCTAAGTATTCAGACCCTTTGCTCAGTATTTAGTAGAAGCCCCCTTTTGATCTAATACAGCCAGGAGTCTTTTTGTGAAAGATGCAACAAGTCTTTCACACCTGGATTTGGGGATCCTCTGCCATTCCTCCTCGCAGATCCTCTCCAGTTCTGTCAGGTTGGATGGTAAACGTTGGTGGACAGCCATTTTTAGGTCTCTCCAGAGATGCTCAATTGGGTTTAAGTCAGGGCTCTGCCTGGGCCATTCAAGAACAGTCACGGAGTTGTTGTGAAGCCACTTCTTCGTTATTTTAGCTGTGTGCTTAGGGTCATTGTCTTGTTGGAAGGTAAACCTTCGGCCCACTCTGGAGAAGGTTTTTGTCCAGGATATCCCTGTACTTGGCCGCATTCATCTTTCCCTCAATTGCAACCAGTCGTCCTGTCCCTGCAGCTGAAAAACACCCCCACAGTATGATGCTGCCACCACCATACTTCACTGTTGGGACTGTATTGGACAGGTGATGAGCAGTGCCTGGTTTTCTCCACACATACCGCTTAGAATTAAGGCCAAAAAGTTCTATTTTGGTCTCATCAGACCAGAGAATCTTATTTCTCACCATCTTGGAGTCCTTCAGGTGTTTTTTAGCAAACTCCATGCAGGCTTTCATGTGTCTTACACTGAGGAGAGGCTTCCGTCAGGCCACTCTGCCATAAAGCCCCGACTGGTGGAGGGCTGCAGTGATGGTTGACTTTCTACAACTTTCTCCCATCTCCTGACTGCATCTCTGGAGCTCAGCCACAGTGATCTTTGGGTTCTTCTTTATCTCTCTCACCAAGGCTCTTCTCCCCCGATAGCTCAGTTTGACCGGACGGCCAGCTCTAGGAAGGGTTCTGGTCGTCCCAAACGTCTTCCATTTGAGGATTATGGAGGCCACTGTGCTCTTAGGAACCTTAAGTGCAGCAGAAATCTTTTTGTAACCTTGGGCAGATCTGTGCCTTGCCACAATTCTGTCTCTGAGCTCTTCAGGCAGTTCCTTTGACCTCATGATTCTCATTTGCTCTGACATGCATTGTGATCTGGAAGGTCTTATATAGACAGGTGTGTGGCTTTCCTAATCAAGTCCAATCAGTATAATCAAACACAGCTGGACTCAAATGAAGGTATAGAACCATCTCAAGGATGATCAGAAGAAATGGAAAGCACCTGAGTTAAATATATGAGTGTCACAGCAAAGGGTCTGAATACTTAGGACCATGTGATATTTCAGTTTTTCTTTTTTAATAAATCTGCAACAATGTCAACAATTCTGTGTTTTTCTGTCAGTATGGGGTGCTATGTGTACATTCATGAGGAAGAAGAATGAACTTAAATGATTTTAGCAAATGGCTGCAATATAACAAAGAGTGAAAAATTTAAGGGGGTCTGAATACTTTCCGTACCCACTGTATATCAGAATGTAAAAAATATTGTTTTTTTTTTTCAAAATTGTTGCACTTTTTTTCAAAAATTAAAAAAATTAAAAATCGCACAGGTGATCAAATACCACCAAAAGAAAGCTCTATTTGTGGGGAAAAAAGGACATAAATTTAATTTGGGTACAGCGTTGCATGACCGCGCAATTGTCCGTTTAAGTAACGCAGTGCCGAATCGCAAAATATAGCCTGGTCAGGAATGGGGTAAAATCTTCCGGTCTTAAAGCGGTTAAAAATACGCTCATTGAGGATTTTTTTGTCAAAGACATGTAGCTAAATACATTTTGGCTTAAATATGTGACAAAAATTGAATATATTGGATATTTTTTAACTGTCAAAGTAGAAAATGTAAATTTTTTCGCAAAATTTTTGCTCTTTTTTTATTATCGCAAAAAATAAAAAGCACAGAGGTGGTCTAATACCACCAAAAGAAAGCTCTGTTTGTGGGAAAAAAAGGACTTTACATTTCGTTTGGGTACGACGTTGCATGACCACGCAATTGTCAGTTAAAGTTGCGCAGTGCCAAGTTGCAAAAAGTGGCCTGGACGTAAAGCAGGAAAATCCTCTTTCTGACTGCCTATCTCATTTCATGAAGTGCTAAATGGCAGGGCAGTACAACCCCCCCCCCCCAAATTACCACTTTTTGGAAAGTAGACATCCTAAGGAATGTCCTGAGAGGCATGTTGAGCTCATTGAATATTGATTTTTTTTTGTCACAGGTGTTTGAAAAATGACTAACAAATTTTTTTTTTTTTTTTACACAAAGTTGTCATTGAAATGATATATTGCTCACGCATGACATGGGTATATGTGTAATTACACCCCAAAATATATTTTGCTGCTTCTCCTGAGTACAGGGATACCACATATGTGAGACTTTTTGGGAGCCTAGGTGTGTACGGGACCCCGAAAACCAATCACCACCTTCAGAATTTCAAAGGGTGTACATTTTTCATTGCATTTTCTCACTACCTATCACGGTTTAGGAGGCCCTGAAATGTCAAGATACCACAAAACCCCCCCAAATGACCCCATTTTGGAAAGTAGACACCCCAAGCTGTTTGCTGAGAGGCATGGTGAGTCCATGGAATATTTTATATTTTGCCACAAGTTTTGGGAAAATTACATTTTTTTTAACACAAAGTTGTCACTAAAAGATACATTTCTCACACATGCCATGGGTATATGTGAAATGACACCCCAAAATACATTCTGCTGCTTCTTCTGAGTACAGGGATACCACATGTGTGAGACTTTTTGGGAGCCTAGCTGTGTACGGGACCCCGAAAACCAATCACCACCATTAGATTTTCTAATGGCGTAAATTTTCGATTTTACTCCTCACTACCTATCACAGTTTCGGAGGCCCTGAAATTTCAAGATGGCACAAAACCCCCCCAAATGACCCCATTTTGGAAAGTAGACACCCCAAGCTATTTGCCGAGAGGCATGGGGAGTCTATGGAATATTTTATATTTTGCTACAAGTTTCGGGAAAATTACATTTTCTTTTTTTTAACACAAAGTGGTCACTAAAAGATAAATTGCTCACACATGCCATGGGTATATGTGGAATAACACCCCGAAATGCATTCTGCTGCTTCTCCTGAGTACACGGATACCACATGTGTGAGACTTTTTGGGAGCCTAGCTGTGTACGGGACTTTTTGTCACAAAGTTTTGGAAATTGAAAAAAAGAGGAAAATAATAATAATTTTCCCGGAATTTGTGGCAAAATATAAAATATTCCATGGACTCACCATGCCTCTCAGCAAATAGCTTGGAGGGTCTACTTTGTAAAATGGGGTCATTTGGGGGGGATTTGTGCTATCTTGAAATTTCAGGGCCTTTGAAACTGTGACAGGTAGTGCGGAGGGGAAATGCACAATTTACGCCATTAGAAAACCTGAAGGTGGTGATTGGCTTTCGGGGTCTAGGCTCCCAAAAAGTCTCACACATGTGGTATCCCTGTACTCAGGAGGGAGAAGCAGCAGAATTTATTTTGGACTGTCATTTTACATATACCCATGGCATGCATGAGCAATATATCATTTAGTGACAACTTTGTGTAAAAAACAAAAAACAAATTGTCACCTTCCCGAAACTTAGGGCAAAATATAAAATACTCCATGGATTCAATATGCCTCTCAGCAAATAGCTTTCGGTGTCTACTTTTCAAAAAGGGGTCATTTGGGGGGTGTTTGAACTGTTCTGGCATTTTATGCTCAATCTTAGCCACACATCACCCATTCTTCTAACCACTTGAAAACCAAGCCTTTTCTGTGACTTTTTGTTTACATGAAATTTTTTTTTTCTAAAAACCCTTTAAAAGTCTTTACAGGTTACCACTTTATACTTACAGAGGAGGTCTACTGCAAGAATTACTGCCCTTGACCTGGCGTTCGCGGCGATACCTCACATGCATGCTGCAATTGTGGTTTACATATGACACTAGACCAACGCTTGCATGCGCCTTTGCGCGCAAGCACGGGGGGAGAGGGGGGGCTTGATTTTTTTTTTTATTTATTTAGCTTTTTTATGTTATTTTTGACACCTTTCCTTTCATTTTTTTTTTTTTTTTTTATAATTTTTATTGTTATCACAGTGAATTTAAATATCCCCTATGATAGCAATCTGTAGTGACAGGTACTCTTTTTTTTTTTTTTTTTTAAATTGGGGTCTTTTAGACTCTAGATCTCTCCTCTGACCTTAACGCATCTGACCACACCAAAATTGTTGTGATAAAATGCTTTCCCAATTTCCCAATGGCGCTCTTTATTTCTGGCGAAACAGAAGTCATGTAATGCTCGTAGCTTCCATTATCTTAGGTCATAGAGATGATTGGAGCCATTCTCGTCTCCAATCAGCTCTATGGTTAGATAATTGAACCACCGGCTACACTCTTGGGTTAACCGGTGGGACAGGAGAGCCAGAGAAAAACCACGGAAGGCGTAGGGGGGGGGGGTTCAGTCCCCTCCCAGTCCCCTCCCACTGCTTGTAAAAGCAGTCTAGCGGCAAATTATCCACTAGGATTGCTTTTACATGTGAGCCGACCACTGGCTGTTACAAACGATACTAAGATGATGCCTAAATCTGCAGGCATCATCCTGGTATAACCACTCAAAGTCCAGCAACGTACCAGTACATTGCTGGTCCTTGTTTGGCATATAGTGTAGGTTTTTTTTTTTTCATGCAGCCTGTGGGCAGAACGAAAATAGGAGAACCCAACAGAAATCTCCACAGAAAAATTGTGTAGTATACGCACCATTAACCGCCCAAACATTCAAACCCACTTCTTAATGGCAGGTATACATGACAAAATTCCATGTATACCTAAAGGTATTTTAACTGCAGTGGTGAAATCAACCTACCACAGCGCTGCCATCAGAGGTATTCATATATGCTGAGCGCAAACGCTGTTTGTGTCAGAATATATAAAATCAGTGTTGCAGCCAATGAGTACCTGCAAGGGTTAACAAAATAATGAAAAACAAAGTACAGTAAAAGTACAGTAGGAAGAGTAGAAGAACAGAAAAATAACTGAAACGACAACTGTTTTTGGCTTTTTTGTTTTATATTTTTTTTGTTTTGTTTTTTATTCTTTTTTTAATTTTTTTTTGTATTTTTTTTTACGCTTTTTTTTTTCTGAACTGCAACTTTCAAGGTTAGGTCTCTCAAAATGTCGATAGCCATTGAACATCTTTCGAGACCCTGTGTTAGTGTGCCCTACACTGTGTCGTGCTGTACCCTACACTAAAACTCCACTAGTGTGTGATAGCGCTCGAAACATTCCCCGATGCAGAGACCAGGTTGGTCAGGACAGGTGGGACAATAATAGCGGGTGTCACGCCTAAATCCGCGCCTGCTACAGACACAACATCTTCTTTGGGGGTGTCTTTGGGCAGGGGTACTCGGGAGGACATGTGAAAAATGCTTGTCATGCAGCCGGCTCACTGCATCTGGAAGGGGAAGTTGGGCAGGAACCCCTCCTGGGTACAGGTAGGCATTGATGATCTCTTCCTGGAATTCTCAGAAGGATCCAGTTTGTCCTGACGCTCTGTATAGTACAAAGGCGTTCAGCATAGCCAACTGAAATAAATAAACAGACACTTTTTTGTACCAGTGTCTGGCTTTACGGGCAACTAAGTACGGCGCCAAAAGCTGGTCGTTAAGGTCCGCCCCTCCCATATTAAGGTTATAGTCATGGACGTAGTAATTTGGACTGTCGTGTCTGCGTGAAGGGAGGACAGAACGAAAACGTTCCGTGTATCCCTCCACTTCACTGCAAGCAATTTGTCCAGGAATATACAAGCCGTTGGGGGAAGCCCCGGCGATTAGGTCGCAGGGTGCCACATGTGCCAATTTGTAATTCGAGCAGGTGACTAAAAAGTGGCACGCTTGTGTAAAAATTGTCCATATACAAATGATACCCCTTTCCGGATAAGGGTTCCACCAAGTCCCAAACTATCTTGACACTGCTCCCTATGTAGTCTGGGCAGTTGGGGGGCTCTTTTTTCTCTCCTAGACCCGGAAACTAACTGTATAGCCTGTGGCCCTGTCACACAGCTTATACAGCTTGACCCCGTATCTGGCACGCTTGCTGGGGAGATACATTTTCATAGCAAGTCGGCAAGGGTCACTATTCTGATTGGCTTCTTGTTAGCAGAGCCTTGTTCCTGTGATCCTGATCCTTAGCCATATCTTTCCTGTACTCCTCTGCCTAGTGCAGAAAAATTGGGCCTTGCTTGTTGATGGTGCCTGAACACCATAACCCCTCGCATTTACTCTTGGTGGGTGCAGGAACGGGACCTGCTGGGGAGCTGCTGGCTGAATTTTATCTGTGATCAGTGCAAGGTCCGCTCTGGGAACATTGTGGCGTTTTGCCTGGTCAATGTGAGGTCTCTTTGGTGGAATACAAGAGGGAGGGACACCCCATCCACCGCCTGTGATAAGGGGAAGATCGCGTCATGATACCTTGATTTGATTTTATGCTTATGTCCAATAAGCGTGAGGTGAGAGGCCATTTCACTCGGTGGTGGATTCAAGCACTTAGAGCACCTGTTGATCCTGCCAGAAAGTGTGTTCACCTTTCAGCACAGGCTTTTTGCATGGACTCTCACTCTTATATTGTATCAGACAGGAATTGTATTTTGACCTGAGAAGTGCAGCTGCTTTTGTTTTCATTCATTACCGTTCATTCTGCGCTGATATTATCCTGCTTTTTGTTCAAGTCGGCAAGTAAGCTTAATCAGGGACTCATCAACGCAAATAACTTGTTGGGGGTAAACAAGGCTGCAAACCGCTGATTGAAATGGTCTACGAGGGGCAGAATTTTGCAACTAAATTTACAGATACAGTAGTGTAAAAAAGCACCTGGTTGTCAAGGACTATTTCAACCGCTACCAAAAAAAACTGCTAATGCTAGCAGGGATCAGGCCTGACTCTGCTAACACAGCGGTTTTGTGTTTTTTGTAAGTGACAGTAATCTATTGATTACTACACTTGCCTGGGTGGGGTGGGCTGGGAGGAGGGGCTAAACGCAGGTGCTGGCAGGAATCAGTGCTGATCATGCAAACACCGCGTTTTGGGAACCCTAAACTATTGGGGACACTAGTATAGTTCTGATTAGATATTGATCTGTTCAAACACTAGTAATACTAGTAATGGAGGTGTATGTGGTAATCAAGGGGTTATTTCTAAATATGCTCCGGGATCTTTGCTATCCTAGACTGCCGCTAACACTAACTAATGTCACCTTTAATAATAGTGATCAGAAAAAAAACTGTACACTATAAAAGTGACACTGTGACAGGGCACTGAAGAGGTTAACTGGGGGTGATCAGGGGGTTTATCTTTATTGGGGGGGGGGTGGCGGGATCCTAAACCTTCTTGGGACAGAAATTTACTCACTAGCGCTAACTGAAGTCACAATCACACTAATACAAAATACAGTAAACCACTATATTACCTGTATATTAGTGTGCAATGTGACAGGGGGAAGGGGTTAGCTGGGGAGGGATCAGGGGGGATCAGGGGGTTAAATCTTTATTGGGGGGGTGGCGGGTATCCTAAGTGTAAAAGGAATGGCCGCAAGCACTAAACCTAGTCACAAGTCACACTGTGACAGGGGGTGTAGGGGTTAACTGGGGGGGGGTGATCAGGGGTTAAATGTGCCTAGCCTAGGTGTGTGTGGGTGTGCTTGGTGCAGTACTCACAGTTCAGATCCGCTCTCTCCTCTCGATGAATCCAAAAAGGATTTGGGGAGGAGAGAGCGGGTCTTTTCTGTGCCTGTGTTTACATTTCACAGGCACAGACAGTATCTGATTGGGTAGGACCAATCAACAGGTCCAGGCCAAAGATCATTGGCCTGGACCTGATGACTGATCGGTTCTGAACCCAATCAGATCATCAGCGGGGCTGGGGGTGCGCAGGAGCGTTCCCCAGAGCGGCGGGGACGAGCGACGTAGGGCTTTGCCTGTAAGCGGCTGACTGCCGCAGTAAATAGTCGTGAGGCGGTCGGCAAGTGGTTAAATTTCAGACTCAGCAAGTCTTCTCCCCCGTCTTCCCCCCCCCCTATAAACCTTATTCAGAAAACGGTTATTTTTTCTTCAGAGCAGTAACCCATTGCAACCAACCAGAATTTATCTTACTTTATCTTAATTTATCGTACTGGCCTGATTTCAGCAAAATACATTTTGATTTGTTGTTATGAGTTACCGCACTAAGAATAGACACTTTTATTAAAGATACTCTTTACTTGGGAAAAGACTATTGAATGCAGATTACAAAATAACTAACTACAAATTAGCATATTTTACAGGCGTTTCCAACTACTAGCTACTTGCCAAGTATCATTTCATTCTTACAAAAAAAAAACTTGTTGGTAATAATATAAGTAAAATTTTCGAAAGTTGAGGACCTTTGCCTTCCACCTGCCCCTAAATATGACAAGCCAAATACAGTACAGGAAAAAAAAAATTCAAGCAATTTCCATGGCAACCACAGTTTCCAAGGCGACCACCTGAATATTTATGTTTGTTTTTTGAGTGCATTTCAACATGAAACCTGAACCTAAACAGTATCATTACAGAGACGTTAATTATAAAATAATGTTGCCAAAGAGGCCAAGATAAAATCAGGATTAACCTGGACAGTTATGGAAGATGGACAACTATAGCTGCCTAGGCCTTGATGCCTTTGTTTAAATATGGCAGACCAGATTCCAAGGGATTCTGATCAAATACTTTGCTAAAATGTTGTTTAAAGAACACCTGTACTGGGAGAAATATGGGGCTTACATTCCTAACCTCCTTCAGAAAATCATATGATGCTGTAGGTATCCATTTATGTACTTTTTTTTCTTCATTTACAACCATTTTACATCTTCCTGATGAAGTGACCATGAGAGTCACAAAATGTGCTAAAGGTGTTTAGTCTGCTATGTTTGGACAATGGAAGTGGAAAAAGAAGCTTAAATGGACCCTTATTGCTCTTGTTATCTTCACGACATCCTTTTTAAGAGATCGTTTAACCTTATCAATTAAAAACACACATCAGGACCAGTCCACATGGGGGTAGTAGGTTTTGAATCGCCCCTAATAGCGTTTAAATGCAATCAGAACCCTAGCAATATCTGCATGGAAACAGAACTATTTCCCACAGCCAAGATCTAGGTTGCAGATTCATTTGGAAATCTAGCAATCTCTCCAAATGTGATTACTTTCTAACCTTATCTTTATAATTGTTGAACCAATTGGAAACTACTCCAGCATTGAAGCCTCTCCTGTGCCTTCCCTCCATAAATGTCCCTTGATTCTCCTTTTTGGGGAGTCCTTTCCTATATGCACTACTTTCTGAGACACTGACTAAAAACTAGCAAAAAGCCATTGGAATATTATGACAAACGACAGATGTTAGTGCCCTTTAATTGTTACCACTCTTGTAGTGATGTAATGGGTGGATATAATGCCCCTTTATAAGCCAGCTGTGGGTGGGGCCCAGTGCACTTGGGGTTTGGGAGCAGGACACTCCTGATCTGTAGAGATGTATAGCTGAGCTGGAGCTGACATAAAGAGCCCTCTGCAGGGCTAAATTGCAAGGGTGGTGCGTGAGGACACTTAGGAGCAGAGAAACATTGATCCCAATGACCCTCAACTAGCAGGTCCCATATCTTGGTTTAGAGCATGGGTGTTCAACCTTTTGGCTTCTCTGGGCAACATTGAGTGTAGAGAAATTTTCTCGGGCCGCATACAAAATATATACTATAGTTAAGGTAGTAATAAAACGCTGCTGCGCCCTTCCCACGCCACCGCGGCACTAATTTAACACAACTGGAGGATGATCAAATGAAATGGAATCAGTATACAGAGGTTTACTTCTTCTGAGAGATATTAAAGGAACACTCTAACCACCATGACCACTTCAGTGATTTGAAGTGGTCATGGTGGTAGGAGTTAGAAACACTGCACATGCTGGGATATTTATAGTTATGTGCTGGGGGCTAGTTCCACTCCTAGCACATATGACTTAGGCAGCCAGAAAATGTCATGTCCTTATTCATACATGAATGAACAAGGACATGACATATTATGACAAAACAAAACTAGTTATTAAAAAAAATATTGCAACAATTTACACGCGCTAATGCACATACCTTTTCTACTTATTTTGCAGACTGATGGCGGGTACTGCTGGCGGTTACTGCTGGTGGGTAATGCTGGCGGTTACTGCTGGCAGGTAATGCTGGTGTGTAGTGTTGGTGGGTACTGCTGGTGGGTAGTGTTGGTGGGTAATGCTGTCGGATACTGCTGGCGGGTACTTCTGGCGGTTACTCCTGGTGGGTAATACTGGTGGGTAATGCTGGTGGTTACTGCTGGTGGGTACTGCTGGCACTGTTGGCGGCTAATGCTGGTCATGCGGCTATTGCTGGTCATGACGTTGGGTACTGCTGGAGGAAGCAGCGGCTGCAGTAGAGAGCAGAGCCACTGCTTCCTGTATGACCCCTATCACAGGTGGAGTGCATTTCATATCACTCGGCCTGTGACAGAGCCAGAACTATACAGGAAGCAGCAGCTTTGTCACTGACTGCAGACATCCTAAGTCTCCTGCGGCAGCCGGGAGATCGCACGGCACTTGCGGGTGTCCGTGAGCCACCGGCAGTGGGCCACATTGCCTGCGGTTCTGGGCCGAGGGTTGGACATGCCTGGTTGAGTTTCCCCAGGGTCTATGGAAGATCCCTTTTGTGTGTGAAGCAGGACGGTCTGTGCGAGTAACCCTTTGCTAAATAGACTGTGACATAGGGGGAAGGAAGATGGCTGTATAATGTGGAAGTGTTCTGCACTTCTGTGATCACTGAATGGAAAGTTATTAGATAAAGGATTTCTGCACTGTGAATGTTTATCAGTGGGACATGTATACTGTTAATTGTAATGCAAAGTACCTGTAACCTAAGATTTCTGCTGGAGTGACGTTGGTGCAGTAAAGAAGTAAAATGCAACTTGACTGGACATTTGTTTATTCTGAGTAACAGGCCTCTGGTCAGGAAAATGTATGTGGTGGGCTTCACGGCAGGTGAATAAGGTGAAAAAAATAGATGGGTGCCTCATACAAGAGAGAGCTGGTAAAGGAAGGGAGGGAATGTTTAGGGTCCACATAGTGCCAACAGCCAACCAATGTGGCCCACCCTTACAAACCCACAAAATTCCTTCAATGCATGTGTAGCACTGTCCCCCGTAGGGCTTACTGTGTGTTGACTTCTTGGGTCTCCCTCTGATTACCTGTAGACAGTCACTAGGGGATTTTTCACACATCCATCCTTACTCTCGTTTGCTCATTACTCAATAAACAGTCCAGGGTATTTGGTTTTGTATTTATTGTGGAACTTGGATGGGAGAAGGAAATAGTGGGATACTTCAACTGAACGATTAACAGTAGATAAGGACAACTCTCACTTGGCCTCACTAGGTTATTTGTGGAGGCAGACACACTGCTTTAACCATACTGCCACTTGTATGGACGAATGAAGTCCCCTTGCTCTCTCTAGTAGCAGACTTGATGCAACTACTTTATCTTTAGGCTACTCTCTAGCATCCCCTTGACTGACACCCATCCACATACTCTTCCACTGAAGGGATGGCTCTCACATGACAGGCCCCATGTGTAATGTTCCGGTACCTATGGTACCCTTGTTCCTATATTTCTCCTCTCTTTGCGTCCCATCTTGTATATACAAAGGACGCATACACCTTTAAGACCGGATGACATCACTGCCGAGCGCCGCTATGAGCGGCTATTTCAATCGCCGGTTTGCTCTCACTCATCGCTCGTTCAAACCCACATGTTCATCGCACCTACGCCTGAGAAGTCGGAGCTGCTGACATACCTTCCTTGCTGAACTAAGGCGGAAACCTCGCTGGTGATCCGTATCCCGCTACGGGATCACCCCTCTCCTCTGGACATTGTATTTCCTAACCTATCTAAGTGATAAGTACCCCGCAGGGGATTCTTACTAACCAATCTCCTACTGTCATCTACTGCAATTACCAAGACTATCTGTATCTATCTATTCACTATCATCTGCATAAGACTGTTAGCTCTTGGGACTACCTTGAACTATCCTTGCACTAGGTTACTCTGTCTAAAGTATACTCCATCTGTGTCCTCTTACCATCTGCGCTATACTTGACATCAGAACCTATCTGCTTACCATCACCTGCAACTCTCCTATACTACTTCTAGTGCTCACCATACAATAGCCTGTCTCTCATCTATATATCCTCATATACTCTATCCCTCCATTAAACATCTATTCATATATATATAGTATATAACAGGCTGTACACGGTGATGAAGTCCTGAGAGTTGGATATGTTGTTCAACATATTCTCTACAAGGCTACTGAGTGTAATAATTCTGCAGCTGTAAATCCATCCGCAAACAAAAACGCATGAACGTTACGGATTGAACGAGCCTTTAAAAAAAATATGGATTCAGCAGAATTATCCACTCATGTACTACAATTAAAACAACAAGTAGATGCATTGATCCATGCACTTACCGCGGTAAAAAATGACAATCAAACCTTGAGACAGCAGCTTGGCCGTCTCACACAGCCTCCTGCTGCTCAGCCCCGTGAGCCTAAGATAAACCCTCCTATAGTGTTTTCTGGTGATCGGAGCAAATTCCGTGAATTTAAAAACGCATGTCAATTGTTTTTTTTTGTTAAAACCTCTAACCTACACCACTGACCAAATTAAGGTTTGTACCATCATCTCCTATTTAACGGGTGAACCCCGGGCCTGGGCAGATGCTCTCTTTGAAAAGGATGATCCACTCCTTAATTCCTATCCCTTATTTCTAGCACAACCTGCTACTTTATATGAAGACCCCAACAAGCAGAGTACCGCTGACACCCAGTTACGGGCCCTAAAACAAGGAAGGAGACCTGTTGAAGATTTTGTGGCGAATTTTAAAAGATGGTCCCCTGATTCATGGTGGAACGACACATCTTTGCGAACGCAGTTTAGACTCGGCCTATCTGAGGCCGTTAAAGACGAGCTCGCCCGAGCGGATTTACCTGGCACTCTAGAGGGACTGATCCAGACCAGTATCAATATTGACAGACGACTACGAGAAAGAAAGGCTGAGAAGATGGGCTCACCATTTTCCAGTCCTTCTCGGATGTTGCCTGCTGACCCTACTCCTATGGAAGTAGGAATGATACGTCCACCTCTGACCCTTTCTGAACGTGCCAGGAGGAAAACCGAACATCTTTGCATGTACTGCGCATCCCCGAATCATCTGGTAAACTACTGTCCTCTTGTCCGCAGAAAAGAGGGTGAGTGTTCAAATGTCTTGCTAGGGGGACTCACAACTTCCTTTCCTAATCCTTATCTTTTTGTTCAATTAACATTGCAGTGGGACCAAACTAGAATCACCACCAAGGCTGTGATTGACACAGGATCTTGTGGAAACTACATTGACATTTGTTTTGTCTCCCTTAATAAAATACCTATTGTTTCAAAACCCAAACCTGTCTCCGTTAGTTTTATTAACGGTACCCCTTTATCCTCTGGTCCTATCACCAGTCAGACACAGGCACTTCTTGTAACTGCTGACGAGTCTCATGTGGAGACCACCACCTTTGATGTATTAACTTCGCCACATTTTCCAATCATTTTGGGACTTCCCTGGTTACACATACATCAACCAATCATCGATTGGAAAACAAGAACGTTAGCCTTCTCTTCTCACTATTGTGAGACGACGTGTAACCTTCCCACACATGATAGGATCCTGTCTGTAATACCAGATGACATTATTCCTAAGTGTTATCAAGATTTATCAGAGGTTTTCCTCGAGAAAAACGCTCAAATGCTACCTCCTCACAGGGACTATGATTGTTGTATCGATCTGCTCCCTAATAGCAAGTTGCCTTACGGACATGTATATCCTCTCTCACAGGATGAACTCTCTCACCTTAAGGAGTATCTGGATGAAAACTTGGCAAAAGGATTCATCCGACCTTCTACTTCCTCCACTGCTGCTGGGCTTTTCTTTGTCCGCAATAAGGACTCTAGCCTTAGGCCTATCATTGATTTCAGACAATTAAATGCCATCACAATAAAGGATCGATATCCTTTACCTCTTATTCCTGAACTTATCGAACAGGTGCGTGGGGCTTCTTTCTTTTCAAAATTGGACCTAAAAGGGGCATACAATTTAATTCGAATCCGTAAAGGGGATGAATGGAAGACGGCATTCAGAACCAGATACGGACTGTTTGAGTACCTTGTAATGCCATTTGGGCTATGTAATGCCCCCGCAGCCTTCCAACGTTTTATAAACGAGATATTCCGAGACTTGCTTGATGTTTGTGTGGTAGTATATTTGGACGATATACTTATCTATTCTCATTCCTTACCTGAGCACATAAAACATGTGAGACTTGTGTTGTCAAGACTACTTGCACATAACTTATATGTTAAATCAAAGAAATGTCTGTTTCATAAAGAGGAGGTACTATTCCTAGGGTATATTATATCTAAAAGTGGAATCAAAATGGACATGAGCAAAATATCCTGCATTCTGGATTGGCCTGTGCCAACCACTCGCAAAGCATTACAAAGGTTCCTAGGATTCTCTAATTACTATAGGAAATTCATTAAAAACGTCTCTGCGATTGTGAAACCTCTCACACAACTTACAAGCACGAAGAGACCATTTAATTGGTCAAAAGAAGCAAATGGAGCATTCTCTCTGCTGAAATCAAGTTTTACTACTGCCCCCATACTATGCCATCCAGACCCATCCCTTCAATACATCTTGGAGGTAGATGCGTCTAATATGGCAGTAGGAGCAGTTCTCTCACAACGACCAACAAACACCTCACCTCTTCACCCAGTTGCTTTCTTTTCAAAGTCATTAAGTAGCCCCGAGGTGAACTACCCAGTAGGTGAGAAGGAGTTATTAGCCATAAAACTGGCATTAGAAAATTGGAGACATCTACTTGAGGGCACTCAATTGCCAATTCTGATATATACTGATCACAAAAACCTCCAATACCTTCAGACTAATAGAACTCTTTCCCACCGGCAGGTACGGTGGTCGTTATTCTTTCTGAGATTTAATTTTTCAGTAACTTACACGCCCGCAGACAAAAATAAAAAAGCGGATGCACTCTCACGACTAACCGAGAAAGATTGCACTGAGGTTCCCTCAGTTCCTATAATACCACTTGAACGTATTATCGGAGTCGTTCGCTCACTGAAGGAGGAGATTTTGCACAGCATAGGGTTGGATTCACCTCCACCACAACTAACTACAGACGCAGAAGGCTTCCTCTACTACAACGATAAATTATACATACCCCCTACTATGCGAACCAAGATTTTAGAATTGTCGCATGATGTACCTATGGCAGGACATATGGGTATGACTAAAACTCTCAATCTACTCACTAGGCAATTTTGGTGGCCAGACATGAAGACAACCGTAAAAAAAAGTTTGTTTCATCTTGTGATATCTGTGCAAGGTCTAAAATTGACAACACGAAACCATCAGGATTACTTTGTAGTTTACCGATACCCCAGGTTCCGTGGGAAGTGGTATCCTTGGATTTCATAGTGGAACTACCACCTTCCAAAGGATTCAACACCATCTTGGTATCAGTGGACCATCTGACCAAGATGGCACATTTCACCCCTATCCGAAAACTACCTTCATCCAAACAAACAGCAGAATTACTTGTGAAACATGTCTTTAAGTTACATGGTATTCCAAAAACACTGCTGTCTGACCGTGGTTCACAATTCATCTCAAAATTTTGGCTAGCTCTATGTCAGATACTGCGAATAGAGCGTAACCTTACTTCTGCCTACCACCCTCAGACCAACGGACAGACAGAGAGAGTTAACCAGTGCATTGAACAGTACCTGCGTTGCTATACTTCGTATCTACAGGACGATTGGGCAGATCTCCTCCCACTGGCGGAATTCGCCTATAACAACGCTACTCATAGCACTACTAAGTCCGTTTTACCTGAATTATGGGTTTCATCCCACACTCCTTCCTCTACGTATCTTACCATCAAGTAATCCAGTAGCATCTGATTATCTTGCCCAGATAAAGGATTCTCTGGGATTACTCAACAATACCATATCTCATGCTCATAGCCAACAAAAAAAATACTACGACCTCCGTAGGAAACCCTCTCCCCAATATGCCATTGGAGATCTTGTTTGGCTTTCTACAAAAAATCTGAGACTAAAGATCCCTAGTAAAAAACTTGGACCTCTATTCCTGGGACCTTTTCCAATAGAGAAGCTTATTGGAAAAACTGCAGTACAACTCACATTGCCAGTAGACCTCAAGATACATCCTGTCTTCCATGTGTCTCTACTGAAGCCCCGTGTTCCTAACCAAGGAATAAGGCCTACTATCTCACCTCCACCTCCTGTACAAGTGGAGGGTGGAGAAGAATTTGAGATAAAAGAAATTTTGGATTCCCGTTTCAATAGAAGAAGACTCCAGTATCTTGTACGATGGAAGAATTATGGGCCCCAAGATGACACCTGGCTGGATACCTCCGATATCCATGCCCCTAGACTGATTCGCAATTTCCACTCGAAATATCCGGAAAAACCAGTTCTAGAGGCCTTCCGGAGCCGGCCTTAAGGGGGGGGTACTGTAATGTTCCGGTACCTATGGTACCCTTGTTCCTATATTTCTCCTCTCTTTGCGTCCCATCTTGTATATACAAAGGACGCATACACCTTTAAGACCGGATGACATCACTGCCGAGCGCCGCTATGAGCGGCTATTTCAATCGCCGGTTTGCTCTCACTCATCGCTCGTTCAAACCCACATGTTCATCGCACCTACGCCTGAGAAGTCGGAGCTGCTGACATACCTTCCTTGCTGAACTAAGCCGGAAACCTCGCTGGTGATCCGTATCCCGCTACGGGATCACCCCTCTCCTCTGGACATTGTATTTCCTAACCTATCTAAGTGATAAGTACCCCGCAGGGGATTCTTACTAACCAATCTCCTACTGTCATCTACTGCAATTACCAAGACTATCTGTATCTATCTATTCACTATCATCTGCATAAGACTGTTAGCTCTTGGGACTACCTTGAACTATCCTTGCACTAGGTTACTCTGTCTAAAGTATACTCCATCTGTGTCCTCTTACCATCTGCACTATACTTGACATCAGAACCTATCTGCTTACCATCACCTGCAACTCTCCTATACTACTTCTAGTGCTCACCGTACAATAGCCTGTCTCTCATCTATATATCCTCATATACTCTATCCCTCCATTAAACATCTATTAATATATATATAGTATATAACAGGCTGTACACGGTGATGAAGTCCTGAGAGTTGGATATGTTGTTCAACAGATTCTCTACAAGGCTACTGAGTGTAATAATTCTGCAGCTGTAAATCCATCCGCAAACAAAAACGCATGAACGTTACACCATGACACATATCTGTACTCACTATAGGCAGAATCAGATCCTTTCCAGTGTCTCCCTTCCATTCAGTTCTGCTGGACATCTGGGTTCAGCTCCTATCTGAACGCCACCTCCCTCCGGGACCCCACTCTCCAGCTGAAGACCCCGAGCACGTGCCCTTGGCATTTATGCAGTCACCCAGCATGCACAGAGGCACTTTAATATGCCAATCACCAGGGTTGTAACAATGCCTGTGCTCTCACTTGTCAGGTTTCCTCCCACTGTCCAATATGCCTCCCTATTGGACCATTTCAGACAAGCTGAGCTGCACCGCACCTGAGCACCATGAGCAGACCCCATTGATGGATCCTGACCCAAAAAAAGTTTCTTAGTACGGGATGGAAAGTGGTTAGAAGCCCAGTCAGTTTTCTTTTTTTTTTGCAGTTTGTGCTCTGTTGGGTATATTTTTCTTCACTTCCCAGTCTGGAGATAAAACAGGAACTAAGAGGAATTCCATCCAAAGTAGAGGGGCATTTGTCCCTATTAATAGACTTCCCCTCTATTCATTTAAAATTAATATTTTTGATCATTACTTACTGTTCGAGTCATAATGGTCACCAGGGTAAATAGACAATCCCTCCCAGTGGCGTTACAGGCATTATTAAAAAACCTAACAAGTATTTTACCTTTTCATACTCTATCCAAGAGTAACAAAAATAAATAAATACATTTGGCCCCGAACGGCAAGAACAACAGTTGCATTCTGTGGATCAAACTCAGGTTCCTCAGAGAAATATATAGGATGGTCATGTAGGTCCTGTTTCAATGGAGCAAAGTTAGGGCCTGTGTATATCTGTTTTTAGTTGCTTCAGACCTGCTTCACTAGGAAAGGGAATAGTCAATAGGAATACAAAAGCAGCTTTGAAGGTTACCTGCTTGAAGGCAGGTGCAATCTACTTTCTCCACTGTAGCTATTGCAGTTGGAGGTGAGGTCAAGGCCTGCCCGAGACCTGCTCTGCTACATATGGCTGTTGTATTCTGAGAGTGTCCCCTGTCAGGTGCCTTCCCACCGTGCTTGTTGTGAATTGCTGACATTTTACACTAATACAAGTTCTCTGCAACTAGACTCTGAGTGTTTACTGCAACCGCACCATGCTGCACCTCCCCAAATGCAGGTCAGAAGAAGCTCAACGTCAGGGAAAATATACCCGTTAACTGTTAAGTAACTCCAATGGAACTCAGAAGTTTCTCACTTACCCATCAACACAGGCCCCACAAAATATAGTATGAAAAAAAATCACTCTGACTAACCAGAAAACCTGATCATATTTCAGCCTTTTAATTAACTCAAGATATGGAAAACTCACCTTGGGTTGCTTTCTATGGGCTTCTCCACTTTATACATGGCCTTGTCAGAGAACGGCCCCTGGTACTATTACTCACAGAGGTATCGAGGGGGCCAACATTTCATGTCAAGCCTATTTTAAAAAATTTATGTTGTTAAACTTTCCCTGGTGTGAATCCAAGCAGTGCTTTCCATATGACCTTGCTGAAGGTTATTGATATACCACAGAGAGGAAATGAATGCAGCTACAGGGAATCTTATAACAGAACTGAAGGCCTATTTACACTTCTGTGCTTACAAATACACGTGGTTTTCATATTCATTTTTACACTCTTTTTCGTGCATTATTTTAAGATTGACGTTTCATATAAATCTTACCTTGCTTTTGAAGGTATTTGTATGATGCAAAATGAAAGCAGGATGATGAGTCCAAAAAGAGTACAAAACAAGTCCAAAACGAAAGATTGGTTCTGAAAAATCACTTTTAATGTCTATTTACTTTTTCCAGTAACCCTTTGATATCAAAGTCTAGGTGATCTTATGGTTTTTGTTATGTCATACGACATTTGAGACAGTCGATTGATTAATAGATCAAATGGTCAATCGGATGAAAAATCAAACAGTATGTTGCACTATTGGTAACCAGTTTGGCATAATTTAAAGGAATAAAACTCTTCAGCTACCCAGCAGCTACATTGCTAATGTCCCAGACCCACTTACTTGGCAATAAATGTCCTGGGCACAGTCCTCTCTCTGGTACAGTTCTTGTCTCTGGATGGTCAGAATGATGGGTGCCAGTCACTTTGCTTTTGGTGTTAAAGTGGAAAAACCCTCCTATCATTTACAGCCAAGAAAGCTACCATCTTAGCCTCTGTTTGATCTGCATTTTCCATGGTGCTGTACATAGTCATCATTGCTGTTCTCCTCATAGTTATTTGTACATTGCATTATCAATCTTTTTTTCACCATGTTGTTTTCCATGCATTGTTGTACTGCTGCCATCTGCTGGCCAGAATTTGCATGCCGCACGCCTCTGTTCTTGTTAGTAAAGTTTTTTCTGTTATGGGCGTGGATTCAGGCTGTGTGTCTTTATCACGTCCAGCAGCCATCTTCAGTGCCTCATGGCTGTGTGACTGGAAACTCCACATTTTTGGGCTTGTGAAGTGATCAGTTTTTGACCAGCAGTTAGCCTCAGGATAGACACCAACAGGACAGTATTGATACCACTACTACAGAACAGTATTGTATCACCGTCTATTGCTGCATCTGGATTGAATAAACCCACGTTTATTTCATCCTCATGCCTTACTAAGTCTGGATCCATCTAACCTGAGCATCTGCCGGTCCGGTCTGCCCCACTGCTATTATCCCAGCTATTATCAGTTATACCTTCATTCGGCTTCATGTGGGGACAGAACAAGCACCAGTAGTTTGAAAGTTTAGAGCACAAGCAGGGAACAATTAAATTGAGGGGTTTAGTTCCACTTTAAATATTTTGTTGTACTAATACATGGAGAATCTGAAATGCTTGCAGCACTTGATCACCTGGCAGTAAGTCCTAGACTCTAACTCTTAGATTAAAGCGGAGTTCCGGGCACAAAATCGTCCTTTCTTTTTTTGTGCCCATCCGCTTGGTCTCCTTCACCTGAAAAGGAATTGGATAGTTAGGTTTTTTTTTTTTTTTTTTTTTTTTTTTTTTACTTACCTTGTAATTGTAGAAAGAAATACTCACCTTTCGTCACTTCCTCCCTCTGCGGCCTCGGCCCGCGCTGTCTCTTCTGGCTTGCAATGATTCCTGGGAGCTGAACGTTATCGCTCCCAGGAATCAATGCGACGGCACCGGCCCCGCTCGTCACTTCCGGGGCGACATCGCATTCCCTGCTGAACAGCTTCTGGGCATGCCCAGAAGCTGTGGAGGAATGAGGCGCCGCACCGGAAGTGACGAGAGGAGCCAGTGAAGGTGCATTCTGGGCGAAGAAGATGCGGAAGAGGACGCAGAAGAGGATCGCGCCGGCTTCAGCTGCCCACAACAGAGATCGCAACGCTGGAGAAGAAATTTTAAAAGTGAGTATTTCTTCTTGCAGGTAAGTGTGAACCGGGACAGATCAGAGGCTAGCCATTGTGGAATGTACTAGCTCTGACTGTCCCGGGGGTATGTTTATTGAAATTTTGTTTCTGTGCCCGGAATTCCGCTTTAAAGTTACTTTTATTTTGTTGACCTCAAGTGTCTGATGCAAACTAAACCTTCTCATAAGCAATCTTTAAAGGATAAGGTCACCTTTAAAAAATAACATAAATGAATGCTTATTTTTGTTCCAGGTTAAAAGTGTGCATTTACTATTTATGTAGGAGCCTGGAAAGGATTGCAACCGCAGTCAGAAGATTGCGTGTGCAATGCAGGGCCCCTGCAGCTTGTCAGTGTAAGCTGTCTTGCACCTTGTACAGGCAGGCAATTACACAATGACAGGAAGGATCAATGAACTACCTAGAACGCTCAACAGCGCCCTGGTAGTTAATTTAGAACTACAAGCCATCAGTGGAAAAGGCTGTAGATACTTGTAGTTCATTAATTTGCAGAATTTTGTGAAGGAATATTGCAGCCGTGTGGGTGGAGCCTTGCACGGTTGCGCTCTTTTCAAATAGCAACAAGGGGTGCGGGGAGAAGATCCCCTGCTCGATGTCACAGGGAGGGGGATCTGGGAGCAACTGCAAAATTCTTCCTCTATGGTGACTGAGGTTACTGATGCAGAAGTCCCTTCAGTGGGCGTTGTCTGACTTGAGCTCCCTGGGTTGGCATCTGGTAATCTTAGCTGAACCAGGTGAGCCTCCACATCATTAGTTAAAATGTATACTAGCCCCCAGGAAGCAGCCTCGGATATTTCTCCTCCACTATAACAGCACGTAAGTGTGAGAGGTGGTTTGGTCCATTTTCATGTCCAGTATGAACACTGGATGATCAAGAGCTAGTGCTATCACTGCTTGTTGGAACTGCTCTTCCATCTAGGCATCTCTGAGAATGTCAGTCACTACGCTTGACTCCAACCAGCTATGTTGCTTCCTACACCACTGGGTGGCAACATCAGGATCCATGCTGACTCTCTGGCTTGCTGTCTCTGTTGTTCAGTTACAGAACAGGGAAATCTCAGATGAGCCCCCACGTGTAGTGCTCCCCCCCCATTGAACCACTTGATATGTTGGGTCCTCTGTTCTGGTACCTATGACTCTGCACACATCTCTGAGACACATGGTTATAACGGTTTCACAGTAAAAGTCTCTGTTATGACTATGTGTAGAAATTCTTATGTGGGCACACCCACAAAAGCAGCAGCACACATAATGAGAGTGCAACTGCTCCTCTTTTGTCACTTTAATATCGGGCTACAGGCTCATAGCAATAAAAATAATACAGAGATTCTAACATTCTAAACCCTTTTCCTCTCTGTCGCTCTCTGTCCAAACCTAAACATAAAAGTGTTAACAGAAGTGTTAGTGTTCCAGTGAAAAGGTGCCTATATTTTTTTAATGGCAAATAGGAATAGATAAAATCACTAGAGGAAATGTTGGTGTGACTAAAGAGCTCATGTTAATCTGGAAATTGATAGGTGCCCATCTCTCTGGAGCAATGCAGGCAACTCAAATGTAACAATCATTCTTAAGTCTTTGCTGCCTGCTATTTTTTACTCGGAAGAGTAAATGCATACTCTTCCTAGTTCACATGTGGAAACGACCTTAGTGCGTACTCAAAGGTAGCAGCCTAGGCCCCACATTGTCTGGGCTTTCTTGTAGAATGACTTAATCTTCCAGGCTGTAAGTTTGTATTATATATTGTTTTTAATGTGAGCTGAAAAATTCACTTGAATCTGCCAAGAAAACACGGGAAAAAAATATACATATCCTTTCTGGCTGAAATTGTATAGATTTGACATATGTTTTCTTATCACTGGATTGTAGGATATAGCAGATCTTTATATTCTGTTAAGTTTCCCGCGGAAGGCGCTGACCCTTACATCGCCAGATGGGCCTGCAATGTGTTACTCCACGATCAAACATTTGGCGGCAGTTCTATGAAATCATACAGACAACATGGCCAGTGAAAACATACACATGAGCCTTCTGCTACAAAAAAACAGCAATCTTATTTTATCCAGAACCACAAAATATTTCAGCGATATGTAAAAGGCGCCTCCCTAGTGGACTGCGGGGTCATTGCTGATTAAAGAAGATAATCCAACAAAATGTGGTCAGCTGCAGACTGGGAAAAAGTATATAATTATCCAGATTGGAAATTTTAAAGAAGGGTCTCAGCCAAGCAACTGTTTGTAATGTACTTGCCAAAAATTCATAGTGGTTTGCACACTTTTGCAATTGTAATATGACCTAAAGGCATATAGAGGGTGATAATTCTCTTAAAAGTATGCAATTCTGTAGGCTTTGTGCCACTGGCCCGCCTTTTGATTGCTCTTGCGATTACTAGTGGACACCAATATACTCAGACATACCACTCCACCCTCTCTTTCTGCCCAGTGTAATCTCTCATTATTTCATTATTTCATTATTTCCATAATTTCCAAATCTGTTCCCATTCACTTGGGCGTTTTGGGTGTTCCCAGCCACCATTATGTTTCCCGTTCCTCCAGCTTCATTCTCATGAATGCAGAATGAAGCTGGAGAGCTACTCCTGTAGGAGCCGCAGGAATTATATCTAGGTCTTCTGCACAAGCTTTGTTCTGCAGCCAGACACAGAGGATCATCCACACATTTCTCCAGTGGCCAGTCTAGGGGTGTTGTTTTTGTTATTTTTGGAGAACTTGGATAGGGTTGAGGGAATTAAGTGGAATACTCCAAAAACGGGAACTATGTACAGGTTGAGGACTAAGTATACTTTATGGAAAAGCTGTAATAAAGTCCATGCTTGCAACAAACAGTAGACTTTAGATTTGAAGTAGTAGTAACTTAAAACTGCTTCCTTTCTAGCCACAAGAGCAGAGTCCCATTTACAGAGAACTAGGTGGACTAAGCTTGTCAGAACACCAGCTGGTATCTCCTTAAAACAGACCCACAGCTGACTCTCTAGCACTAAGGGGATGGCAGCAGCTCAAAAGTCCCCAAGATCTCTCAGTACCATCTGTACTCAGACAAGGCCCAAGGACAGCTGGTTGCCTCCTTCCAACTTCAAGGCAACACCTTACTCTGGTGATACCAGACCAGAACTTCTTCAGATAGCTCTGAAGGGCAGCAAGCCGCTTTAGGCTGGACCAATCCTCTCCAGCAAAAGACCCAGAGCTCAGTGTACTCAAAGAATATATACAGTCCATCATGGCCTGCCTCCCTGGAATTGGCCAGGGCTTTATCAATATTTATGCTGCCATCTGCTTCCAGAGAGGGCTGTCAGGCTGGCAACAAATGAGCACACTGAACAGACCTAAATTGTAGAATGCAGCTGCACTGATTTCAGTGAGCAAACTAAATTTACCTTACAAGCAAGCACAGCCACACTGGGTACATTGAGGCAACTAAATTTACCTATCAAAACATAGCTCCACAAAACACAGTGAGCCAACACTAAATCGATCTACTGTATATCTAATCCTAGTACCTACCTAGAAGCGTGCTACATAAAATTAAGAAAAAGTCCAGCAAGGATGATTGGAGCCCCTCATAATTAGCCCAGATGATGTGCAGACCCAGAAGCTAAGTCCAGAGATCTCACCAATACAGACCCCAAGAGATAAAATAAACCATCAGGGGGTTTAACTCTTCATTATCCACAATAACACTGAAATGTCAGCTCTAGGTGTAGTGGCTCTTTAAAGCGGTAGTATCCCGCTTTTTGACACTTTTACCTACAGGTAAGCCTATAATAAGGCTTACCTGTAGGTACAAATAATATCTCCTAAACCGACACGGTTTAGGAGATATTTACAGTGCATGCAGCCACTCGCGCGAGCGGCGCATGCGCTCTGAAGGTCCGGGGGACCTTCAATTAAGTTGCCGGGAGCTTGCCGGAAAAATCACTCCCGCGCGCATGCACGGGAGTGACGTCATCGCGGCTCCGGCCAATCATCGCGCCGGAGCGGCCGAACCCGGAAGAGACGACGAGGGATCATGGCAGCGCCCGCAGCGATGTCCGGGGGTCCGTGTCGGGGCTTCGTTTTAAGGTAAGTTACACATAATGGGCTAGTATGCGATGCATACTAGCTCATTATGCCTTTGTCTTGCAGGTTTTTTTTTTTTTATTTTTTTTTTTTATAGAGTTTACAACCGTTTTAACCTTTTCACCGAGCAGCTAAAAGATATTGAACTTCTAAGTGTTGAGCAGCGAGTGATTAGGAAACAGCTAGAGATCCAGAATTTGGCTATAGAGTCTATGAGTGCAGCCCTGACAGGTTTGTGTGAGATGACAGAAGAATATGAATGCTGTACATGGATATACAACACAAGCTTCGAAGTTCCAGATTATTATGATATAATTAGTAAACATAGGGAAGAGGACACTAGCCTCCAAGAAAAGGCCAGGAAGATAGCTGAGGAAGGGTGGAACCCCTTTAAAGGCTTAGCTGGGTTTGGAGACTTCTTTGGAGGAATTTTCTTATGGATTAAGAAAGTTGGTGCATTGATATTAATGTGTCTACTTTTTCTCCTCTTTCGCTATGTAATGTGGAGATTTGTTGTTTTTCTCATTAGCAGGAGACATAGCTCTGGGTCTCCAAAGGAAATCACGTTGCGATTTAAGAGGGGATTGTGGGAGTGAAAGGGTTAACTTATATTTTCTGTTCTCACAAAATCCTCTCTTGAATATAACACAGCATTTTCAAGCTACTATCATAAGTAAACAAGTGGCCAGTATATACACTGGTCACTTTGACCTCTGCGTGGGTTGCAACTGAAAACCAGTTAATAATTGATGTCCTGTATTAGGCCCCTTTCACACTTGTGCAACTTGTCATGCAACGTTGGACATCAGAGTTGCACGACATGTCGTTCGCCATGTTTTCCAATGATACCCATTCATATATGCTATGCATATATGCTATAACTTAAAGTTGCAGCAACTTCAAAATAGTTCCTGCACTACTTTGGCCCAATTTTAATGCGTTTTGAGGTCCAAAGACTTTTGGTGCTTTTCCACTGCATGGAACCGAACGGTTCGGCTCGCTTTTGTGCTTTTCCACTGCTGGTACCGCATGGTACGGTGTAGGAACGGTTCGGTACGGTACAGTATGGCGGCGCTTTTCCACTGCATGGAACCGAACGGTACGACTCTCAAAAACAGTACCACCTCGATTGGGCTTCCAAGAGGTACCATACCCGGTACCATATCCCACAATCCTTTGCATGCAGTCACTACTAGCGACTGATTGGTCAGAGAATCGTTGTTATCCCACCCACTTAACTTTAGTACTACTTTAGTGGAAAAAAGATGAAGGACAGGTCATAAAATGTACCTGTCATTTATTTGTGGGGACGTAGCATGACAGTAAAAAAAAAAAAAAAAATTAATTGTATGTTATTAAAGACAATCTATTGGTTGATAAGATGGAATATATGATTGGCCATTTAACTCTAGTATTGATTGGGCAATGGCAATGTAATTTTACTGGTTACTTTTATTACCTGTTGTCGATTGGTCCAAATGTTACAGAAATTTCACCTTGAGCCGTTTGGACTCCCCTATATAAAGAGGAAATCTAACGGTTAAAATCACTCAGCAGTGGGAGCAACAGACAAGAGCTTCAGGATTTTTTGCTTTTTGGATTTTTTGTTGTTACTAACCTGCTATGGAATCCCTTCTCCAGCAGATCTTGAACCGGGCCGGGGAAGCCGACGGTGTCGAATGGATGCGGCGTTGTCTGTCCTTTTCTGCGATCCCGGAGCCGGTGGAGCCTTGCCGGTGTAACGTGAGAATTACCTACCCCGTGAGAAAAACCTACCCTCGTCACTTCCGGCCAGAAACAGCTGAGCAGCGCCGCAGTGCGCATGCCCACAGCCCCCGATACCTAATGGAGCAGCTGAGGATCAGACTAGCGCGCATGCGCACTAGTATGAAATTATCACGGTGTCCATGATAAAAACCTACCGACGCGGCGGTGAAATTAAATCAGCTGGGCAGCACTATGAGTCATCTCCGCTCCTCTCCCTGTCACTACCCTGATCTTGCCTAGTAAATATAAAAGCGGCTCTCGGCTCCGTGATTTATATTTTCATACAGCCGCCACCGCTTTCATATTTACTAGGCAAGATCAGGGTAGTGACAGGGACAGGAGCGGAGATGACTCGTATTGCAGCACAGCTGTTTTAATGAAACCGCCGCATTAAACACACTGCCGTGCAACCGGAAGTGACGAGGGTAGGTTTTTCTCACGGGTAGGTAATTCTCACGGAACACCGGTCTTCTTCGGCTGTTCCTGATGTCGTTTTTCCTGTGTCTGTGGCGCTCCCTGCTGACGCGGGTCAAGTTGGCCGAGGTCGTCCAATCAGAACGGCTGCCCGTGACCCTGGTGACGCAATTCCTGCCTGTCGGGACCGTGACCCCAGTGACGCATTTCCGGATCTAAAGGTCTGTGACCCCGATGACGCAGTTCCGGATCGTCATTTCCGGGCGACGGTCGCAAGAAGGCAAGATGGACGCCCGCTCCGCTCGGTGAAGCGACCGGGTCGTTTTAGAGAAGATGTCGCCGCTTCCTGCAAAAACTCCGGGAAAAAGGGAAGGCCGTTCGAGGTACATGTAGTAAACCATACCGTACCGTACCGAACCGTTCCAACACCATACCATGCGGTACCAGCAGTGGAAAAGCAAACCGGGCCAAGCAGGGCCAAGTAGAGCCGAGCCGGTACTTGCAGTGGAAAAGTGCCAATAGACATTGCTTCAAGCCCAGTCAAAATCGCATCAAAATCGCGGTGGTACAATCGCATGACTTTCAAGTCGCACAAGTGTGAAAGGGGCCTTAGACTATAAGCATGAAGATGGACTGACACAAGTGTCATGCTGTAATTGGTTACCATAGTATGAATCATGTTATGCAAATGTTTTGATTGGTTGAGGACCCTTGTCCACCCTCATGTCACGTCTCCTATATAAGATACCAACGCCATTCAATAAATCGAACATGCTTTGAACCAACCTGTGTGTCTCCTTTCCTTATTGCGTGTTCCTGATATCGTGAGAGGGCCCTACTGGTCATCCAAGGAACAAAGATTATTGAAATTACCTTTCACATATGAACGCCATAAAAGGCAGGCAGAGGACAAAAAAGGCTAGTCAACGCTATTGGCTGTGGTCTCCCTGCAGCTAATAGCTTCCCCATTACTGACTTACCAAGCCTTGTTCTGTGTGTCTTTGTGTGGAAGTGGGCATCTTGATAGAGGCAGGATTATTCTTCCTCAGGTCAAAGCCTTTAGCAAGGGGAACAGTGAGCAGAACAGTAGTGACATCACAAAATCTTACTCCAAATCTTAAAAAAAAAAAATCATCAGGAGAGGGCAATATCACCTCCTGAGTACCTGCAAACCACAGAGCATATCACAATGTTCACTCTCCTGCGCTGTGCGGTAGGTCCCAACCAGTGACGGCTGGTGCTCAAAATTTTTTGGGGGGCGCAAACAGAAAAATGTAATAGGCATTGCTTTGCGGCAAAAAACGCTGTAAAAAAATTGTGTGACTTTGAGGTCGCACAAGTCTGAAAGGGGCCATCAGTAATTAAGGTATAGTGTGCCCCCTTTCAATGCAGAGAGACCAGCGTGCCCCCTTTCAATGCACAGTGACCAGTGTACATGCCCTCTTCAATGCACAGTGACCAGCGTACATGCCCCCTTCAATGCACAGTGACCAGCGTACATGCCCCCTTTCAATGCACAGTGACCAGTGTGCCCCCTTTCAATGCAGTGACCAGCGTACATGCCCCCTTCAATGGCATGGGGTTTGCCTTGCGACCAATCAGGAAGCGCATATCGGACGCGCTTCCTGATTGGCCAGGAGGAGGATCGGTGTGACAATAGTGAATTTTCATTTCCTATTGTCACACAATGGGTGGGCTCGGGACGCACTGCTCTGCGCCCCGGGTCCACCCTTTGCATCGCCCTATTAGAGCCTCTGGCTCTAATCAGGTGATGCCAAAAAAAAAAAGCCCCATTGAACTCCATGCGTCCGGCGCCCCTGCATGCAGATTAGGGGGCCGGACGCATTGATGGGGGGGCGGCGCCCCTGTGCCCTCAGTACACCACTGGTCCCAACATGTTATCAGACTCTTCTCTTGACTTGTTAGTATATGTGGATAATGCACACCTCTCTGCCTTCCAAAGACTGGGGAAGACTAAATTAACTGAAAGCATAGAAATGCAGGGCGCATAGGCCTAGCGCATTATCCTTAATACATGTTTTTATTAAATAAAATAGAGATGAATATACTCACAAACCAGTACCTGTGTCAAAGCATTATCATAAAATCAGCCGCTTCAGTTCATATGCGAAAAACTACAAACTAGTCACATCAGCTAACGCATTTCAAAGTTTCTCTCTTCCAGAGCCTTGTTTTTACAAGGAACTTTTCAGTCAGGATCAGTCCTAGGAACAGGGAAGCTACATACAGCAGCACTAAACAGAGAAGCACTGATCCCGACTGAAAAATTCCTTGTCAACACTATGAGACATCTAAACAAGGCTCTGAAGAAGAGGGAAACCTTGAAACGCATTAGCCAATGAAACTACAAGTGTTGTGGATTTTCGCATATGGACTTAAGCTGATGATTTTATGATAATGCTATGACACAAGTACTGGTTTGTGAGTACCTTCACCTCTATCTCAAAACATGTATTGAGGATAATGCGCTAAGCCTATGCGCCCTCTTCTATACCTGCAAACCTCATTTCACTGTCCTCTGAAAAGCGGATTAGGGATCACTTTTCAGGGCGGAAAACACTCCTGCAAGTGTGAAAGGAGCCATTATGCGCTAACAAGAGACATGCTTATACAGTAAAAGGAGATAAGCTTATTAATTTGCTGCTGCTGTGTCCAATCCAAAGCTGGGAGAGTGACAGTACCTATAAGTGAACTGAAGCAGAGAAAAATTAGGTCTCCTGCCCTGCCAGACAGGGCTGGGCTGTGTGACAGAGCTGTGTAAGTCTCAGGACTGGATTAACAAAAATACAACATATATCACCCTTGTATTTAACCGTTTGTCTAGCATTCAGCTTTGAGTGTTTTTTTTTTTAAAAAGTAGATTGTATTTCCTTAACCACTTGCCAACCACCCACTGCATATATACTGCGGCAGGCTGGCTCGGCTGCGCAAATCGCCGTACGTGTACGGCAATCCATGGGAGCACTCCTGGGGGCGAGCGTCCCCACTAGGCAGCGGGGATGCCAATCCAAGGGACCATCCACGATCGCTGAGAGAAAAGGACGGTCAGCTGTTGTAAACACAGCAGACCGTTGTTCTCTCTGAAATGATCACAGGTCTCTATGATCATTTCACAAGTCCCTCCCCCATACAGTTAGTAAACACTCCCCTGGGCTCACAATCAACCCTTTGATCCCCCCTAGGATAACCCCTTGTCTGCCAGTGTCATTAATACAGTAACAGTGCATATATTTTTAGCACTGATTACTGTAGTAATGTCAGTGGTCCCCCCCCCCCCCCCCAAAGAGTCAAAAATGTCAGTTAGGTGTCCGATCTGTCGTCGCGATAACTTGTTTTTTTTATTGGTTGGGCCCAGATGTGTCTTTTTTCAACCTGACTAACTATGTAACTTTTGAGCAAACCAATCCAAAAATACGCTTATTGTGATTTTTTTTACAAATTGGCCTAAAAAGATGAAAAAAAATAGATTAAAACATTTTTTTTGGGAATGTTATATAGCAGAAAGTGAAAAATATTGTTTTTTTTCTCTTTCCGAATTTTTGCTTTTTTTTTGTTTACAGCGCAAAAAATAAAAATCGCACATGTGATTAAATACCACCAAATAAAGCTCTATTAGTGGGAAAAAAGGACATCAATTTTATTTGGGTACAGCGTCGCACGACCATGCAATTATTATTTAAAGTAACGCAGTTCCGAATTGCAAAAAATAGGAGCAAATCCTTCCGGTCCAGAACTGGTTAAAAACTGTACTTCAGTGAGGCTGTAGGACCATTCTGAAATCAGAAATTTCATCCGTAAATTTCATATTTGTTTCCACGGTAGCCTACACGGATGTGAGCTGTCACATGTAAGCACAGCACAAGCTGTCTCCGTCTGTCAGTACAGCACTCACTCACCGGCAGTAGCTGAGCAGCTGTCTCATCTATTATACACATTTGAGATTAGACAGAATCCAGTTTTTGGATCCGGCTGCACATTTTTTTATTTCTCTGCAGATTTTCACCTCCCTCTTGCGGCGTCTCTCGCTGCCAAGGCTGTGTGAGGATAAGGAGAGGGGGATTTCACTAACACTTTTCTAGGCCGTGGTGCTGTGTGACTCCTGGCCTGTCATTTTAATTGGAGGGCGCTCTCCATCTTTGACAGTGGGATTTACAGGCACAGAACGGGATTTGCTACTGGTAGGTCATTACAGTGCTGGGAAAATGGTGGCTCTTGCTGTGCACTGCCCTGTACATGTTAAAGAGCAACTCTTGCAAAAAAGCTGCTGCAGTTGTTGCGGTCATTTTACCGGCTAAAGCATAATTAGAGTTATGTACATTTAGAAAAGGACCTTTATTGATGTGCCAGAGTTTATAAAATTTGCGTTGAAAGTGTATGGCCCCTTTCACACTATCAGTGTTTTTCTCTGTGTGCGGAGACAAAGCTGTCAGGTCCCTGCTGTCCTCTATGGGGGAATCGGATGAGAACTATGCCTATTGTCGGTGCAAAAAATACACTCACCGGTCACTTTATTAAGTACACCTATTCAATTGCTTGGTAACACAAATTGCTAATCAGCCAATCACATGGCAGCAACTCAATGCATTTAGGCATCTGGACGTGGTGAAGACAAGTTGCTGAAGTTCAAACCAAGCATCAGAATGGGGAAAAAGGGGGATTTAAGTGACTGGTATGGTTGTTGGTGGCAGCCGGGCTGGTCTGAGTATTTCAAAAACTGCTGATTTACTGGGATTTCCACACAGAACCATCTCAGAGAATGGTCCGAAAAAGAGAAAATATCCAGTGAGCAGCAGTTGTGTGGGCGAAAATGCCTTGTTGATGCCAGAGGTCAGAGGAGAATGGGAAGACTGGTTTGAGATGATATAAAGGCAACAGTAACCACTTGTTACAAGAATACCATCTCTGAACGCACAGCACATCGAACCTTGAAGCAGATGGGCTTCAACAGCAGAAGATCACACCAGGTGCCACTCCTGTCACTCCTCTCAGCTAAGAACAGGGAACTGGGGCTACAATTCCCACAGGCTCACGAAAATGGGACAACTGAAGATTTGAAAAACCTTGCCTGGTCTGATGAGTCTCGATTTCAGCTGCAACATTCATATGATAGGGTCAGAATTTGGCATAAACAACATGAAAGCATGGATCCATCCTGCCTTGTATCAACGGTTCAGGCTGCTGGTGTAATGATGTGAGGGATATTTTCTTGGCACACTTTGGGCCCCTTAGTACCAATTGAGCATTGTTGAAATGCCACGACCTAACTGAGTATTTTTGTTGACTGTGTCCATCCCTTTATGACTACAGTGTACCCATCTTCTGATGGCTCCTTCCAGCAGCATAATGCACCATGTCACAAAGCTCAAATCATCTCACCATTGGTTTCTTGAACATGACAATGAGGTCACAGTACCCCAATGGCCTCCACAGTCAACAGATCTCAATCCAATAGAGCACCGTTGGGATGTAATGGAATGGGAGATTCGCATCATGGATGTGCAGCCCACAAATTTGCAGCAACTGTGTGATGCTATGAGGAATGTTTCCAACAAGTTGTTGAATGTATGCCACAAAGAATAAGGGCAGTTCTGAAGGCAAAAAGGGGGACCAACCCGATACTACCTAATTAAGTGTCCGGTGAGTGTATTTTAAAAACCCCTTCAGTACATCTATGCAATATAGCCACATTTTTCCACGTTTGTCTCTGTAAAAATGCTGCAATTACATCCTGTTGATCTGACAAATATCTAGTGAGCTCCTAGCATCCTGTAATGAGCTGACAATGTTGCCTCTGTTGCACTGAAAACCCCAGTGTTGTCAGCCCTGCCTAGTCCACCCCTGCCAAACTACATGTAGGCGGTAGCTTTTAGCCTTCCCATCTATAGGTGGCCTTGTGTCATTACTGCATGGTAATAGCTGATTATTTTTACTGGGCTGTGGGGGAATAACATCTTCTAAGACTGCTGGCTCTTTATTCAGAGACTGTTTTTCTTCCATAGTGGGGCCATCCTTGTGAACATTTCAGGGGTGCCCTTTTGTCGACCTATACAGCATTTTCAATATCTAGCTGGAAGCCTTCATTATTCTGACTTATCGCTATTTCATGCGAGCGCTTGTTACTCCTGTAAATCCGGTGACATTCCATGAGTTGGCCCTATGTCAGGCCCCCCCCTTCCCACATATTTAGTTGGACCCCTTTCCAGGAGCCCACCCTTTGAATTTCGATCAGCTGATCAGTACACTTAATTACATACCCCAATGCTAAGAAACATTTTTGTCCTTTGTTCTTTCCCCTGAAGAATAAATCACCATAGATTTCGAAAAATGTTGGGATGTCTATGTGAACTACTGTCAGTCTGCTCTCATACTCATGAGATCTACTTTTTGTTCTATCTAGACCATAGCGCAATTTTCTGCAATTGGTACTGTGTAATTTTTATCTGTTCTCTCTGAGTGAAACTATATCTCTCACTCTTTTATATAATTGTATATTTTTTATTATTTCTTACTCCTCATTACTTCTTCTACTTTTCTATAAGGCCCCTTTTACACAGGGAGTCCGTTCAGATCCGCCTGTCCGTTTTTTTGGCGGATCTTAACGGATGCCCCATGCATCTCTATGGGGCATCGGATGTCAGCGGAGACATGTCCACTGACATCCGATCCAGTCCGTCAAAACCGGATGGATGGAAACCCTATTTTCCATCCGTCTGGCGGATCAGATGAGAATGGACAGATGGTCCGTTCTCATCTGATTCCCCCATAGAGAAGAATGGGGACCTGACAGCTGTGTCTCCGCACACAGCGCAGAGACACAGCTGTCATCTGCCTGCTCAGCGGGGGATTGGCGGATCGATCCCCCGCTGAGAAAAACTGAGTCTGTGTGTGAAAGGGGCCTAAGTGTGTGCCTTGTTCAAACCCCGGTGGGACTGTTTTTGTATTGTTGTAATTAATTGGGGGGGGGGGGGGTGGTCTGACACTTTCACAAGCCTAAAATATTCACCTTAATAATTGTTCCTGCATGGTAAGGGGAGCCTCCTAAGGGAATTGGACTCAGTTTAGTGCCTTGTAACCTCACATGTGTGGTTTGAACAGCGATTGAATTCGCGGCTAGAGATGTATAGAACTGTTCGCCGGCGAACAGTTCCCGGCGAACTTAGCATGTTCGCGTTCGCCGCTGCCGGCGAACATATGCGATGTTCGGTCCGCCCCCCATAAGACATCATTGAGGCAAACTTTGACCCTGAACTTTACAGTCAGCAGACACATTTCCAGCCAATCAGCGTACCTCCCTCCCACACCCTCCCACCTCCTATAAATAAGCAAGGGCAGCATCCATCTTAGATCATTCTGAAGCAGTGTGTGTAGTGAGAATAGGGAGAGAGCTGCTGCTGCTGCTGCTGCTGTTAAGCTAGGGACAGTTAGTCAGTGTTCCTGGTCTTGCAGTGTTCTTGGTCCACTACTGCTGTAATATCAGCACCCCAAAAAGCCCTTCTAAGGGCTGGTATTTGTGGTTTTTTTTTTTTTTATATATATATATATATATATATATACCTAGCGTCCCCAAAAGCCCTTTTAAGGGCTGGTAATTGAGTTGTTTCTTCATATATATATATATATCTATATCTATCTAGTGTCCCCAAAAGCCCTTTTAAGGGCTGGTAATTGAGGATTTTTTTATTTTTATATATATACATATATATATATATATAGTGTCCCCAAAAGCCCTTTCAAGGGCTGGTAAGGTAATAGATTTTTTTCTTTATATATATATATATATATATATATCTATTGTACACTGCAGTTGCCTGCCCGCTGTGTGTGAGAGGCCACAGACCTACCACAGACTGTACTGTGTGCACACCACACTCATTTCGGGTGGCACAGGCACAGTACCTGGCATTTTAAAAAATATTTTTTTTTTCTCTGTCATAATTGCAGTGAGTGCTGTGTCAGGTCCACAGAGTGCACTGTACCCACTGCAGTGCACTGCCCACCACTGATATATATACGTTGGCACAGCATCTTGTTGCAATAAATTGAAAAAAAAAATATTTTTTATTATTGCAGTTGCCTGGGCTGCCAGTGACTGTCAGGTCCACAGAGTGTACTGTGCCCACTGCAGTGCCACTGTGTGCCCACCCACCACTGATATATAAGGTGGCACAGCAGCTTGCAAAGTAAAAAAAAAATATATATTTTTTTAAATTGCAGTTGCCTGGGTGCCAGTGACTGCTGTCAGGTCCACAGAGAGTGTACTGTGCCACTGCCCACCCACCACTGATATATAAGGTGGCACAGCAGCTTGCAAAGTAAAAAAAATATATATTTTTTTTTAAATTGCAGTTGCCTGGGTGCCAGTGACTGCTGTCAGGTCCACAGAGAGTGTACTGTGCCACTGCCCACCCACCCACCACTGATATATAAGGTGGCACAGCAGCTTGCAAAGTAAAAAATATATATATATTTTTTTAAATTGCAGTTGCCTGGGTGCCAGTGACTGCTGTCAGGTCCACAGAGAGTGTACTGTGCCACTGCCCACCCACCACTGATATATAAGGTGGCACAGCAGCTTGCAAAGTAAAAAAATATATATATATTTTTTAAATTGCAGTTGTCTGGGTGCCAGTGACTGCTGTCAGGTCCACAGAGAGTGTACTGTGCCACTGCCCACCCACCACTGATATATAAGGTGGCACAGCAGCTTGCAAAGTAAAAAAAAATATATATATTTTTTAAATTGCAGTTGCCTGGGTGCCAGTGACTGCTGTCAGGTCCACAGAGAGTGTACTGTGCCACTGCCCACCCACCACTGATATATAAGGTGGCACAGCAGCTTGCACTCATAGTACAACAGTAACAACACATTAAAAAAAAAATGACAGGCAGAGGCAGGCCACCCCGCAAGGGCCGTCGTGGTCGTGGTGCTGTGATTTCCTTAGGCTCTAGAATAATGCCCAGTGTTCAGAGGCCACCACAGCCCCTGAACTCAAAAAATTCTGAGGCCATAGTTGACTGGCTTACACAGGACACCCAATCGTCTACAGCTTCCGCTCGGAACCTTAATGCACCATCCTCCTCCAGCTCAGCTTCGGGCACCTCTCAATTTACCACTCGCCAGCCCGCCGGCACCACCACCAACACTAGCACCACAGCCGCTTCACTTGATCCGTCAGAGGAGTTATTTTCACATCAGTTTGAAGAAATAAGTGATGCGCAACTATTAGTGCCAGAGGATGTAGATAACGGGGATATGTCTCAGTCAGGCAGCATTATACACATGGACGTACATTGTGATGATGATGATGTTGTACCTGCTGCTGCTGCCTTTGCTGAGTTGTCAAGTGAAGCGGCTGATGATGACGATGTGTCTGTGGATGTCACCTGGGTGCCTGCTCGAAGAGCAGAAGAAGAGGGGGAAAGTTCAGATGGGGAGACAGAGAGGAGGAGGAGACGAGTTGGAAGCAGGGGGAGGAGGTCATCGCAAGGAGCTAGTGGCGCAGTCAGACAGCATGTAGATTCGGCACCCGGGGTCAGCCAGACAGCACGCCAATCAACGCAAGCTGTTGCCACCACCAGAATGCCGTCCTTGCAAAGCTCAGCAGTGTGGCATTTTTTTTGTGTGTCTGCCTCTGATATCAGCGATGCCATTTGTAACCTGTGCCAAAAGAAACTGAGTCGTGGGAAGTCCAACACCCACCTAGGTACAACTGCTTTGCGAAGGCACATGATCTCACATCACAAACGCCTATGGGATCAACACATGAGTAAAAGCAGCACACAAACTGAAAGCCACCATCCTCCTCCTGGTCCAGCATCTTCAGCCACGTCAACCACTGCTGTCCTCCATGCCCCCTATCAACAACCCGCCCCTCTGCCTCTCACCTTCAGCAGTTCCTGCTCGTCACCTGCCCACAGTCAGGTGTCTGTGAAGGAAATGTTTGAGCGCAAAAAGCCAATCTCGCAGAGTCACCCCCTTGCCCGGCGTCTGACAGCTGGCTTGTCGGAACTCTTAGCCCGCCAGCTTTTACCATACAAGCTGGTGGAGTCTGAGGCCTTCAAAAAATTTGTCGCTATTGGGACACCGCAGTGGAAGGTACCCGGCCGAAATTATTTTTCACAAAAGGCAATCCCCAACCTGTACTCTATTGTGGAAAAAGAAATCATGTCACGTCTGGCACACAGTGTTGGGGCAAGGGTCCATCTGACCACTGATAGCTGGTCTGCAAAGCACGGTCAGGGCAGGTATATAACGTACACTGCGCATTGGGTAAACCTGCTGGCGGCTGCCAAGCATGGAATGCGTGGCTCTGCTGCAGAGGAGTTGGTGACACCGCCACGACTTGCAGGCAGGCCTGCTGCCACCTCCTCTACTCCTCCTACTCCATCCTCTTTGCTAACCTCCTCGGCTGAGTCCTCTTCTGCTGTTGCGTCTTGCTCCACACCAACTGCACCCCCCCAGCTCCCCAGGGGCTATTCCACATGCCGGATACGACAGTGTCACGCTGTCTTGGGGTTGACTTGCCTGAAAGCAGAGAGTCACACCGGACCAGCACTACTGTCCGCCCTGAATGCACAGGTGGATCAGTGGCTGACCCCGCACCAACTGGAGATCGGCAAAGTGGTGTGTGACAACGGGAGCAATTTGTTGGCGGCATTGAATTTGGGCAAGTTGACACATGTGCCGTGCATGGCACATGTGTTGAATCTGATTGTGCAACGTTTTGTGCAGAAGTACCCAGGCTTACAGGACGTCCTCAAGCAGGCCAGGAAGGTGTGTGGCCATTTCAGGCGTTCCTACACGGCCATGGCGCACTTTGCAGATATTCACGGGCGAAACAACATGCCAGTGAGGCGCTTGATTTGCGACAGCCCGACACGTTGGAATTCAACACTGCTAATGTTCGACCGCCTGCTCCAACAAGAAAAAGCGGTCAACGAGTATTTGTATGACCGGGGTGCTAGGACAGCCTCTGCGGAGCTGGGTATTTTTTTGCCACGCTACTGGACGCTCATGCGCAATGCCTGTAGGCTCATGCGTCCTTTTGAGGAGGTGACAAACCTAGTGAGTCGCACTGAAGGCACCATCAGCGACATCATCCCATATGTTTTTTTCCTGGAGCGTGCCCTGCGAAGAGTGCTGGATCAGGCCGTAGATGAGCGTGAAGAGGAAGAGGAAGAGTTGTGGTCACCATCACCACCACCAGAAACAGCCTTACCATCGATTGCTGGACCTGCGGCAACACTGGAAGAGGAGTGTGAGGAAGAGGAGTCAGAGGAGGAATGTGGCTTTGAGGAGGAGGAACACCAACCACAGCAGGCATCCCAGGGTGCTCGTTGTCACCTATCTGGTACCCGTGGTGTTGTACGTGGCTGGGGGGAAGAACACACCTTCAATGACATCAGTGAGGACGAGGAATTGGACATGAGTAGCTCGGCATCCAACCTTGTCCAAATGGGGTCTTTCATGCTGTCATGCCTGTTGAGAGACCCTCGTATAAAAAGGCTGAAGGAGAACGACCTGTACTGGGTGGCCACGCTACTAGACCCCCGGTATAAGCAGAAAGTCTGTGACATGTTACCCAATTACCGGCAGTCGCAAAGGATGCAGCAGCTACAAAATAAGTTAAAAACTATGCTCTACACAGCGTATAAGGGTGATGTCACAGCACAACGGGAATCCAACAGGGGAAGAGGTGAAAGTAATCCTCCTCCTACCACCACAACCACGCCGGCAAGGACAGGACGCTTTACAGACGTCTTGTTGATGGAGGACATGCGGAGCTTTTTTAGTCCTATGCATCGCCACAGCCCTTCGGGGTCCACCCTCAGAGAACGACTCGACCGACAGGTAGCAGACTACCTTGCCTTAACTGCAGATATCGACACTCTGAGGAGCGATGAACCCCTTGACTACTGGGTGTGCAGGCTTGACCTGTGGCCTGAGCTATCCCAGTTTGCCATTGAACTTCTGGCCTGCCCCGCTTCAAGTGTGCTGTCAGAAAGGACCTTCAGCGCAGCAGGAGGTATTGTCACTGAGAAGAGAAGTCGCCTAGGTCAAAAAAGTCTTGATTACCTCACGTTTATTAAGATGAATGAGGCATGGATCCCGAAGGGACTGACAGTGGGGGATGCATTTGACTAAAAAAGGCCTGGTGATGACTGAGATGCCTTGGCCTAAAAATGGTCCACACGCTGCTGTATATAATCATTCTCTGCATGCCGGATGACTTACGTGACGTCTCCGCCACCAACTACGGTTCAAGCAGCAATGTTTTAGTGCACTTTCTGCCTTAAAACCTCAATTTTTCAGGCCGCTGCTACAGCAGCGGCTGCAACAATACCTACTTTTTCATGCATGTGTACATGCCTAATTTTTCTGGCCTCTGGTGCTACACTGTGGCTGCAAAAAAACAAAAAACAAAAAAAAAGGCACATACATGTGTCAATTCCCCTTCGTGATCGTTACCTTGTCGTGGTGAAGGGGCTTGCGTATCACAATGAAGCGATCACCTCTAGGATTGTGTTGGCACACCCCAGATGATAAGGTCGTTGCTTCATTGTGTACAGACCAAAAGCGATCCGCAGGATAATTTTTCATAAAAAAAAACATTCATTTTCTTTCATTCTTTCTGCGGAGCTGGGTATTTTTTGGCCGCGTTACTGAATGCTCATGAACAATGGCTGTAGGCTCATGCGTCCTTTTGCGGAGATGACAACCCTGGTGGTCAGTCGAACCCAAGGCAACATCATCGACCTCATCCCATATGCGTTTTTTCTGGAGCGTGCCCTGCGAAGAGTACTGGATCAGGCTGTAGATGAGCATGAAGAGGAAGAGTTGTGGTCCTCATCACCACCAGAAGCAGCCTTGTCGTTGTCAATTGCTGGACCTGTGGCAACGCAGAGAGAGGAGTCTGAAGAAGAGAAGTCAGAGGAGGAAGGTGGCTTTGAGGAGGTGGAATACCAGCCACAGCAGGCGTCCCAGGGGGCTTGTTCTCACCTTTCGGGGACCCTTGGTGTTGTATGTGGCTGGGTGGAGGAAGAGACCTTCAATGATGTCAGTGAGGACAAGGAACGGGACATGGCTAGCTTGGTATCCAACCTTGTGCAAATTGGGAGTTTGCGGTTGTGCAAATGGACTGACTGACTGTTAAACGGGGAGTTTGGTCTGTCAGAGTTTGGTCTGTCACTGTGAAGCGGGCAACGGGCGTAACCCTTACACTACTTGACCGATAAAACATCATACCTGATCGTATTCACACACTGGATGTTTTAGTGCTGGTTTACACTGCCGCTACCACTAAAGTAGCGTCGCTTCCAGTGCGACTTTGGCGCGACTTAGCGCGACTTTGGCGCGACCTCATCGCGAGGTGACTTTTTATTTGGCCAATCACAATATCATGTTTTGTTACCGTCACCTAATTTCCTTTTCCTGTTTTTTGTTTTACATATTTCCCCATGTGTGCAGTGTTGTCTGTGTCATAGCTCAACTGATAGGCATGTTTGCCTTGGCATATCATATTTCAGCTTGCCAGAAAGAAAAAAAGACAGCTGGAAAGACACTGCATTAGTTTTCTACTAAAAATCATAAGAAAAATGCTGTTTTTTTTGGGTTGTGGACATACTACAGAGCTGAAACTTGACAGGTACACTTTTTAGACCCCCCAGACACTAAATACAAAAAATGACATGCCTGCCTAAAAAAATGCCCGATAAATGCCTGCAAGAGAAAAAGACAGCCGCAGAGAAGCCGTATTCCTGAAAATATAAGAAAAATGCTGTTTTTTAGGGGTTCTGGACATGCTACAGATCTGAAACTTGACAGGTACACTTTTGTGACCCCCCAGACACTAAATACAAAAAATGACATGCCTGCCTAAAAAAATGCCCGATAAATGCCTGCAAGAGAAAAAGACAGCCGCAGAGAAGCCGTATTCCTGAAAATATAAGAAAAATGCTGTTTTTTAGGGGTTCTGGACATGCTACAGAGCTGAAACTTGACAGGTACACTTTTGTGACCCCCCAGACACTAAATACAAAAAATGACATGCCTGCCTAAAAAAATGCCCGATAAATGCCTGCAAGAGAAAAAGCCAGCCGCAGAGAAGCCGTATTCCTGAAAATATAAGAAAAATGCTGTTTTTTAGGGGTTCTGGACATGCTACAGAGCTGAAACTTGACAGGTACACTTTTTAGACCCCCCAGACACTAAATACAAAAAATGACATGCCTGCCTAAAAAAATGCCCGATAAATGCCTGCAAGAGAAAAAGACAGCCGCAGAGAAGCCGTATTCCTGAAAATATAAGAAAAATGCTGTTTTTTAGGGGTTCTGGACATGCTACAGAGCTGAAACTTGACAGGTACACTTTTGTGACCCCCCAGACACTAAATACAAAAAATGACATGCCTGCCTAAAAAAATGCCCGATAAATGCCTGCAAGAGAAAAAGACAGCCGCAGAGAAGCCGTATTCCTGAAAATATAAGAAAAATGCTGTTTTTTAGGGGTTCTGGACATGCTACAAAGCTGAAACTTGACAGGTACACTTTTGTGACCCCCCAGACACTAAATACAAAAAATGACATGCCTGCCTAAAAAAATGCCCGATAAATGCCTGCAAGAGAAAAAGCCAGCCGCAGAGAAGCCGTATTCCTGAAAATATAAGAAAAATGCTGTTTTTTAGGGGTTCTGGACATGCTACAGAGCTGAAACTTGACAGGTACACTTTTTAGACCCCCCAGACACTAAATACAAAAAATGACATGCCTGCCTAAAAAAATGCCCGATAAATGCCTGCAAGAGAAAAAGCCAGCCGCAGAGAAGCCGTATTCCTGAAAATATAAGAAAAATGCTGTTTTTTAGGGGTTCTGGACATGCTACAGAGCTGAAACTTGACAGGTACACTTTTGTGACCCCCCAGACACTAAATACAAAAAATGACATGCCTGCCTAAAAAAATGCCCGATAAATGCCTGCAAGAGAAAAAGCCAGCCGCAGAGAAGCCGTATTCCTGAAAATATAAGAAAAATGCTGTTTTTTAGGGGTTCTGGACATGCTACAGAGCTGAAACTTGACAGGTACACTTTTTAGACCCCCCAGACACTAAATACAAAAAATGACATGCCTGCCTAAAAAAATGCCCGATAAATGCCTGCAAGAGAAAAAGCCAGCCGCAGAGAAGCCGTATTCCTGAAAATATAAGAAAAATGCTGTTTTTTAGGGGTTCTGGACATGCTACAGAGCTGAAACTTGACAGGTACACTTTTTAGACCCCCCAGACACTAAATACAAAAAATGACATGCCTGCCTAAAAAAATGCCCGATAAATGCCTGCAAGAGAAAAAGACAGCCGCAGAGAAGCCGTATTCCTGAAAATATAAGAAAAATGCTGTTTTTTAGGGGTTCTGGACATGCTACAGAGCTGAAACTTGACAGGTACACTTTTTAGACCCCCCCAGACACTAAATACAAAAAATGACATGCCTGCCTAAAAAAATGCCCGCTAAATGCCTGCAAGAGAAAAAGCCAGCCGCAGAGAAGCCATATTCCTGAAAATATAAGAAAAATGCTGTTTTTTAGGGGTTCTGGACATGCTACAGAGCTGAAACTTCACAGGTACACTTTTTAGACCCCCCAGATGCTAAATCCAAAGAAATTTTTTATTTTTATTTTTTTTTAATTTTTCCAATAATTGGCTCTCTATCAAAAAATTATAATTTTTAAGAACTTTTTTTTGCGTGATCCCTCTCCGGCATGCCACAGTCCAGGTGTTAGTCCCCTTGAAACAACTTTTCCATCACTATTGTGGCCAGAAAGAGTCCCTGTGTGTTTTAAAATTCGCCTGCCTATTGAAGTCTATAGCGGTTCGCCCGGTTCGCCGGTTCGCGAACATTTGCCGATGTTCGCGTTCGCCGTTCGCGAACCGCGAATTTTAGGTTCGCGACATCACTATTCGCGGCTCGACTTCCATATACGTTTTCTGAGCTAACGGGACGGGGGCGGGTCATTTTTTTTCCTATTTATTTTTTTAACTTTATCACAGGTTTTTTAAAAAAAAATCACTTTTATTGCAGTCACAAGCAATGTAAACATTCCTTGTGACAGTAGTATGCAGTGACAGGTACTCTTTATGGAGGGATCGGGGGTCTAAAAGACCCTAGACAGACCCCTCCACTACACTTTCATGTATTCAAAGCGCTGAAAATGGCATTTTTGAATACACTGTTTTTTTTAATCTGCCGCCTTTAGCAGCAGAGTAACCTGGACGTGACGTCATGGATGCCGCCTCCGGATCACGTCATCGGAGACCTGATCAAAGCCGCATCCGGCTTAGATCGGGACTCCATCCAGCCAGTGGAGGTGCCGGCTGGGTGTTCGGATCTCCCAGTGGTAGTCCTCGGTCAGCTCTTTGGTAAACATCCGCTCATGGATTTCTTCTCCGGCTCACAGATCACACGGGTGAGCCAGTAGAAGCACAGGAGGGCGGTGGGAGCAGGGGGATGACCCCTCCTGCTGCCTGTAAAAAACAATCAAGAACTGCCACTATAGTTGTTTTTACTGTGCAGGAAATCACTGGCAGAAAAAAAATATATCTGAATATTGCCTGCAGCTGCCCCCATCATTCAGATATCTCCACTGAAAGCCCATAATGTCATGTGACGTTCAGCAGCATGGAAGTGGTTAAAACCATGCAGTATATGTAGTTGACCTTCAGCAGATTGCACCCCAACTAAGAAAGAGTTTAAATTGATCTATGATTTCCGCTCCAGGCCTTGGTGTATGTCTACTGCCACATGTACTACCACTATCTTTTCACTGGGGAATTGTCTTCTAAGTGAACAAAGTAAGCCAGAACCAAAGTGCAGCCATATTGTTTTTATTGCAAGGCTACAGAACAATCAGGGTTGTGTATATCACCTTATGCTAAGACACATTGTGAAGTACAAAGTTCTATTTTCCCTTCAGAGAGTTAAAATTTGGTTTCTGGAGATCTATTTCAGGACTTTCTGAAAATTATGCAAATTTCTCACTTTCATTTTTCTCATTAGCAAGTTTCAGTTTCCTGTATTGGCAATGATGAATCCCTTGTCCTGAATAGACAAATACCACTATTTCTCCTCATGCCGATTATGCTGGTGGTCTAAAAACCCTCATCAGAGGTTAAAGGCCATTAAAGACTAAATGCTAATGAGCTGTAAAACACCCATCATGCCTCTATTTCTCTATGGTGCGAGGAGCAGCCATTCAGTATTCTCTTATCTGATTCAAATTGATCAGTGCTCTTATCTTGTTGCATTGATTAATGCTGCATCGACTATGTTCCGCTTTGTGCAGGTGTCAAAGTGGCTCTGTCAGCTTATCATTGCCCCCCCCCCCCCACCACCTTGATTTCACTACTGTGCAACTTCCTTGCTGCTCCTGGGCCATTACCAAGTTGCTATGTGCACCCAGGCTGCAATCATCCAGGTTGACAGAATATAGGTAGTTTGTGGAAAAGCATGTATATTTATACCGTATGTGCATCTCTATTTTAAGAACATATAAGTAAAAATACTATTGTCATAAAAGGTCACAAAAGCTTACGTGCTTTATTGTCTCTATCTACCTGTATGATGGAAAAAAGGAAAAGAATGGAAAGAAAAGGAGAGAAAAGGAAAGGATAAAGAAAGAACAATGTTTATAAATGTATCTCTATTTAAGTGAATATATACTGAATAAAATTATTAACACAACACTTGACTTGCCCCCATTTTTCATGAGCTGAACTCAAAGATCTAAGAAAACCAGGATTCACCTATGAAGAGAACACCTCTCCAAAGTGCCAGATGCCATAGAATGTGAGCGTTTGCCCACTCAAGTCGGTTACGATGACGAACTGCAGTCAGGTCGAGACCCCGATGAGGACGACGAGCATGCAGATGAGCTTCCCTGAGACGGTTTCTGACAGTTTGTGCAGAAATTCTTTGGTTATGCAAAATGATTGTTGCAGCAGCTGTCCGGGTGGCTGGTCTCAGACGATCTTGGAGGTGAAGGTGCTGGATGTGAAGGTCCTGGGCTAGTGTGGTTACACGTGGTCTGCGGTTGTGAGGCCGGTTCGATGTATTGCCAAATTCTCTGAAACGCCTTTGCAGACGGTTTATGGTAGAGAAATGAACATTCAATTCATGGGCAACAGCTCCGGTGGACATTCCTGCAGTCCTCAAAACTTGCAACAACTGTGGCATTGTGCTGTGTGATAAAGCTGCACATTTTAGAGTGGCCTTTATTGTGACCAGCCTAAGGCACACCTGTGTAATAATCATGCTGTCTAATCAGCATCTTTATATGCCACACCTGTGAAGTAGATGGAGTATGTCGGCAAAGGAGAAGTGCTCGCTAACACAGATTTAGACAGATTTGTGAACAACATTTGAGAGAAATAGGCCTTTTGTGTACATAGAAAAAGTCTTAGATCTTTGAGTTCAGCTCATGAAAAATGGGGGCAAAAGGTGTTGCGTTTATAATTTTATTCAGTGTACATACACATAACATATAAGTAAAAACACTATTGTCATAAAAGGTCACAAAAGCTAATGTACTCAATCGACTCTATCTACCTAAGAAAAAAAATTATTTGTATGTCTACCTTTCAGGAGCATATAAGCGAAAATACTATTGTCATATAAGGGAAAGAAAAGAAATGGGAAAGGAAGAAGGAAGGAGATTGCTAGAGGTTGATACACATTTTGCATTTAAACAAATACAATTAAAGCGGAGCTCCACCCAAAAGGGGAAGCTCCACTTGTTTACACCCTCCCCCCCTCCACTGCCACATTTGGCACTTTTTGGTGGGGGGGGGGGGGGGAGAGCAGATACCTGTCAAAACCTGGTACCCACTCCCAATTCTGGGTAAGATCGCCGCAGAATGATCGCAGCGATTCACTAGATTTCCAGCCCCTCCTCCTTCCCTCTCCTGGGAGACACATAGGTCAGCAGAACCATTCAGAAAGCGCAATGCAACTGACACATGCACAGTAGGAAACAGGCTGTGAAGCCACAAGGCATTACTTTCTGTTTCCCTTAGTAAAGATGCCAGTGCCTGCACCCACAGCCGATGGACAGATCGGTTAGGGGTGCCGACAAAGCCCAGACTGGGACGAAAAATAGGCCTGCGCATTTTAGACTGAGCAGCCCATGACATATTTACCGGGAGGCACGGAGAGCATGGGGGGGGGGAGGGGCCAGAGAATGTTGGGGGGGGGCTGAAGAACACAGGGGGCAGAGAGCACTAGGGGGTTGGAGAGCACAGGGGGGGGCAAGAAAGCATAAGGGGGGTCAGGAGAGCATGGGGGGGGGGGCCGAGAGCATAGGGAGGAACAGAGAGCATAGGGGGGCTGGAGAGAACTAGGGTGGGGGGTCAAAGAGAGCACTGGGGGGGCGGAGAGCATGGGGGGCGGAGAGTACAAGGTGGGCAAAGAACATGGGGGGCCAAAGAGCATAGGGTGGGGCTAGAGCACAAGGGGGGCTGGAGAGCACGGGGGGCTGAGAGCACAAGAGGGGCCAGAAAGTATAAGGGAGGCCAGGAGAGCACGAGGGCAGAGAGCATAGAGGGGGACTGGAGAGCACTGGGGGGTGGAGAGAGCATTGGGCGGGCTGGAGAGCACTGGGGGGTGGCAGAGAGCACGGGGGGGCTGGAGAGCACTTGGGAGGGACGGCGGAGAGAATGGAGGGCGGAGAGCACAAGGGGGCAGAGAACATGGGGGGCCAAAAAGCACAGGGTGGGCCTAGAGTACTAGGGGGGACAGAGAGCATGGGGGCTGAAGAGCACTGTGGTGCGGAGAGCATGGGGGGGCTAAAAGCACAGGGAGGCCTAAAAGCACGGCAGGGACTCGAGAGCACGGGGGTTGGAGAGCTATGGGCGGAGTTGGAGAGTACTGGAGGGGGCTGGAGAGCCCTGAGGGGGGGAGGGGGCAGAGAGCACTGAGGGGGTGGCAAACATGGGGGGCAAAGAGCACAGGAGGGGGTGGAAAACACAGGGCGGCTGGAGAGCACAGGGGGTGCTAAGAGCACTAGGGAGGGTCCGGAGAGCACTGGAGAGCAGTGGGGGGAGCCTGAGAGCACGAGGGGGGGGGGCAGAGAGCACTGGGAGGGCAGAGAACACTGGGGGGAGCCTGAGAGCACAGGGGGAGAGCACTGTGGGCTGGAGAGCACTGGGGGGGGGGGGCTGAGAGCATTGGAGGGAACAGCTCCATATATTGTAGAATAATCAATCTCTCAATTTTTCTCCTGCAACCTCTGAGTGCCTGTAGGAGGGTGAGAAGAAGAAGGCTTTCAGGGGCTGCAGGAGAAAAAAGGAGATACATTCTTCTACTGTATATGCAACCAGTCCTCCTATCCAGGCGCATACACGGGGAGCTGCACTTAATTTCCCTCGTGTCCGGCGTCTCCTCCAGGTCCCCTCCCTTTTCATGGTCACAGGTCACCTGACCTGTAGTTTCCACCCCCTGTCTTGGCGGCTGAGCTGAATTGGCAGCTGGTCAGCCGACTGTTGAGAGGCCAAGTGAGTTGCGCGGGTACAGAATACTGAGCTTAGATCTATACTCATACAAAAAAAGTGAAAATGAAGAAAAACAAACAAAAAGGAAACAAAAAATAAAACATGGACAGGTTTGATGGACCACTTGATCTTTTTCTGCTGTCACACTATTTTTCTATTTTCTTCTGTTTCTATGCCTGGAGTTTTAAATGATATTAAACACGAAACCAAAAATGTAATATATTGCAGCTTACCAATCATTAGATGTGGTGGCTGCATTAGCTTTCTTTTTTAAATGCTGGTTCACACCAGATAGTGGTGCAGGAAAGGCACATTGTATGGGCATTTCCCAAACTGCACTCAAAATGTTCTACCTGTGCGATCTGATGTGGGTGCCAATACATTGTTAATGGCACCCCAAACTCAGATCGCAAATGCAGTGCAGGGGAATGCAGAGAAATCACACAGGATTGTGTATTGTATTCCTGTGCAATTCTGGTTTACACCGACCCTTAGGTCTCCCCCCCCTTTTTCATCTGGTGATTTGGCCAGTTTTTCTTTAAATGGTTCAATCTTGGCTTTAATATCCTTAATCTGCAGGCTCCAGTCTGGACGTGACTGTGAAATGCTCACAATACTGTATATGACTGGTTTCTGCTTTTTCTGATCCTTGTGGGTGAACAATGTGGCAGAACCCTGGAGCATTTGCTCTTTCAAGCCCTCTTCATCCTTT
>NC_138771.1:515631234-515903734 GCF_965119305.1 Pelophylax lessonae | reverse complement strand
TCTCCCGACACTCCTTTGCTTCTAGTGAGTCAGCTTGCAGATCACATCGTCTGATGGTTCGGTCAACCAAGGCTCCGGGATCCAAACTACAGCTATGTGCCATTCGGAATCCATTAGAACAAACACCAGGCAGGCTGTATGTAAGTTCAAACAGGAAGAAGATTTAATGGAAGTACAGAATTTGGAACATCCTGCCCCCAACAACCGCTTTCCCATTGGTCAATTGCAAAGTACATGCCGTTCTCCTTCAGGTTCTCCTTAGCCATGCAAATGAGGACTTGAAAATGAGTCAGCAGGGATTGGTCCGATAGCTTGATTAGAAAGACTGTTATGTGTAATGAGACAGAAGCCCCCAGGGGGCAATCAATGTACACAATAGCCAGACACAGAACAATGGGAGTTCATCAGTACTCAACAATGAGACAGGGCAATCCACATTCCCTCCCAATACACAAACAAAAGGAAAGCCTCTCTGACACTGAAAGATATGTAACACACACAGCACTCAGAAATCACAGACCTCATGGCAAATGGGAAGAAATCTCAATATTTCTACATGGCGACCTTGCTGACAAATATGAAGCAATCCAAACCATCACCCACCTGTCCTTAAATTCCAGTGACGGTGAACACCACCGTCACACCTGCCCTCTATCTATCCATTATTATGCATGTGCTTCTACTAAGGAGGCTCTTAAAAAATGTGTAGAGTTAGGACTGCAGATAATACCGGGGTGCCGTTAGGTGGCTCTGTAGCTTACGCATGTATTTGCAAATGTGTGCAAACTAAACCCCTGCTAGACAGGATCATTTGATTGGTTGCAAGCTGGTTGGTAAGTTGAGTTGGGAATTTTATTTGGTTTTGTTTGACAGGTGGGCTGGTATTGCCTGAAGAGTTACCGCTTGGAACAGTGACCACAAAGGAAGCAGATGGGAAAGCTACATGCTGTGTCACTCCACGTGTGCTACTGTTAGGGGACTGTGAGTTCCTGCCTGTAATGGATCGTTACTGAACTGAAAAGGGGTCTGTCACGTTCGCCCAGGAGTGAACATGCAGAGGCTAAGTGAGAGAGAAACAAAGTGTGTGCATGAGGAAGGTTAAAGAGGAGTCTATATATACCTGTATATAAGAAGTTGTCCCTGAAGTTTGCTGAAGTCAAGAGGGCATTCCATAAGCTCCTATTCCCATTCAAGTTGTTAACCCCCTAATAAACAACAAAAACAAAGCTATGGACTGTTCCCTGACTCTGTGTGCCTGTGAAAATTTGGTGTGCCTGGCTGTGCAAGAGTGGGGGATCCCTGTTCATCTACAGCTCCTACGTGGGGTGTACTATATAAATAATAAAGAAGCGCTCTACATAGACCCTATTGCGGGTAGGACACCGATTATATATTTCCTACCTAAAATTCACAACTCTTCCTTGTAGTCCCAATAGGATTCTTATTATGGCTGATGTCAGCTCCCTCTACACCATTATTAGCCCTAACGTCAATGGATCTGAACTTTCAAGGATGCATAGAAAATATTTACTTACTTGTTTAGAGTTTTGTCTAAATAAAAATTATTTTTGGTAGGATTAACAGTTTTTTTTATTCAAGTGAGAGTTGTAGCTATGGCTTGCTCCCAGTGTTGCCAATCTTTTTGTGGCACACTGGGAGAAGGAGAATGCATTTAGGGACTGTCCTTGGCAATTGGCATGTAACAGATGATACATTAATGATCTGTTTATGGTGTGGGAGTGTGATATAGCGAGCCTTGAATCTTTTATGCATACACCTAATGGTATATTAAGAACTGTTATGTTTTTGGACTTATAGAAGATATAGAAGATATAGATCGACTTGGGTATAATCAGCTTGCCTTAGATGGCTCAAATCTTGGCTGGTCCCTTATAAACGGATTTAGATTTGAACCATCCATGGCTGGCTTTAGATGTAGCAGATTTAGATACACTGACAAACAGAAGCCAAACTACAGCTCACATTTACAAACAGTTACAGTTCCTTTTGGGATAAAGGTTTTACATAAATAAATAAAATATGATCATTTTGTACACCCCTGTCAGTGGTAAATGGTTCGTCTCAACCCCCTAACTGCTACATCTGCAGGACAGTTTGTTAATTTGAAAAACAACAGTCTTTCTGGCTGAATCACAGGTGAAAATAAAAGAAAGCCTACAAAAACGAATGTAGCCATTGCATCTAAGAATTAGTAAGCTGCAATATAATAAATGTTTGTTTCTGGGTTTATTACCGCTTTAGGCAGTTACAACAGACAGTTTTTTTCCTTTTGGGATAAAGATTTTACATGTAGTAAGGGGCTTGGCTAGAGACAGAGAGTGATTTAGGAAACTGCTTCAGTGCTCTCTGTGCTCCAAAATGGACTTCAGCTGAATGGGTTAGCACTGCCTCCATCCACCAGGGGAGCTGATAAGCAGAAGGAGGTCAAGAGACTGATGGTGGGCAGCATTGAATAATGGGTGATGTAGTGCAGGGGAAGGATCATGCAATGTGATTCAATGGACTATAGCACTACAATTCACAATGTGAGCAGATTATAAAGAGAGAGAGAGACGTGCATTTTCTTAGGATAAATACCAAGTAATTTCCTCTTTTCTGCATGGAAATCAAAGTGTGCACATCACTGCTCCTGTGTGCACATCAGTCTGCTAAAATGCCTACAGTTGTGTGCTGAGGACCAGACTCACTCAAGGCTGACATGAGAACAGTAAGACCCCTGCTGCTGTATAGCTGGAACTGATGAGCGGACACTGCTGACAATAATCTGTTGTTGCTGCTAGCAGAGACTGAGCACATAGGGACCGGTAATCTAACTAGCAGCATTAATTACTGTATGCAGACTTTAATGGGACAGTACTTGTATGCATCACCATAAAGACTGGGCCCCAATGCTAGCCAGCTAAAGAACTAGGGCTAACTACTGCTTACTCAGATAGCTGCTTCACAAGAATTTTGCCTATTGTCTATAGTAAGAAGTACCTTTTTGGAGAGTTGTACATTTCATTGCTGCTATTCAAATAGAGTGCACTCCAAAAAGGGATATAGCCTACTGTTTACAGAGGAGTTAACGCAGCATTGATTATCATCACTGTTACTGTTTTATAATGCCATTACTTATTGCTGATTTTGTGAATTACCAGGTTTACTCCATTATATGCTGCTATAGCCTATTTAACATAATGGGGTTTATTTACTAAAGGAAAATCCACTGTACACTGCAAGTGCACCTAGAAGGGCACTTGGAAGTACAGTCGCTGTAGATCCGAGGGGGACATACGGGGAAAATAAAAAGCAGCATTTTTTCTTGCACATGATTGGATGATAGAAATCAGCAGAGCTTCCCCTCATTTCAGATCTTCCCCTCAGATCTACAATGACTGCATTTCCAAGTGCACCTTGCAGTGCACTTGTATTGCACAGTGGATTTTCCTTTAGTAAATCAACCCCATTGTCTAGTGAACTGTGATTGACCCAATCCCACTACTTACTCATTTATGTGCATGTGCTCAGATTACTGCCCATTGTGCTGGACTTAACCTTTGCTGTGCCTGGATTAGCACCCTGTGCCACTAACCAACCCTTGCTGTGCCTGGATTAGCACTCTGTGACACTAACCAGTTTTATGTGTGCTTTTTGATACTGAACCTTAAGTCTGTGTAGGGTATCTATATTTGTGCTCTAACTAGCACTGCAGTATCCATTTGTTTAACCTGGTGTGTCAGTGGGGCTGAGGTTGAGGCAGAAGAACAGAAAGCCAAGTGGCTCCTGCAGGAGTAGCACTACATACATAAATAAATAACAGCTGATCATTGGAAGCACCCTTGTCACTGGTAAATGGTTTATCTGATCCTTGTAACTATTACATATGCAGGAGAGCTTGTTCTTTTGAAAAACAACATATTTGCTGGCTGTATCACCAGGTGAAAATAAAAGTATGAAAGCCTAAAACAGAATACTAATACAGTCATCACATAAAGAGTAGGTAAGCTGTGAAATAATAAATGTTTTCTTTTGGGTTGAATGCTTTCAGTTATAAGCAGCTCTTTTACCTATGTGCCACCATTACCCCTTATTCCTTCATTCCCAACCTGTGCACAAGTCTTAATAGGAAACTGTATCAAATGCTTTTGCAAGACTATTATCATTATGAACATCTAGTTTTAAACGTGTTTCGTCTTAAAAAGTGATCATGTTAGATATAATCTATATGTACCCATGCTGAATCCCATCTTTAAAAAAAAAAAAAAAAAAATACATCATAAGTACGACTATTGGAAGAGTTTTTCATGAGACTGTTCCAAAAAAAAGAGTCTGAGAATATAAGATAACAGTGGTTTATCAGATACAGAGATCATTTTTTTAACACACTGGGATGGATGCCATTTACACCAGGTGCTTTTATCTATCTTAATTGTGTTTAGGCATAACCATGTGTTAGGCATGTAGCATTGAGTGGAGGACATGGGTTATCTTTCTCCACCATATTATCTGGCATTGGCCACTGTTTTGTATAGACAGTTAAGAAATAATTCAACTTTTATTTAGTCTTCCACAATTAAACTTCTAGAGTTATCCTATAAGACTGAAACCCAAGCAAACAGCTAAATAGACAGATGAAATTACTATATGGAAAGTGTGTTACCTGTCAAAAATGTTGTCTTTTTGCCCATTCAATTATGAGATTGATGTAGATGCAGCAAAGCCCTGCTTAGCCAGGGAGGGGACCTGATCCTACTCTGCTGCACATCCATTTTTACCTACTTAACACATCACTCAACCCCCTCAACACAAGCCTTGGTCATTTAGAGAACAGGCCGGCTGTTCTCCCAACACAGCCAGATAACTGACCACTCTGAGATGGCTGTGCTCTCATGCTTAGTGTAGTCAGTTTGAAATAGGAAAGCAGGGAGGCAGGCAGGAACACAAGGTATTTCATACAAAGGAAGAAATGCAAAGAGAACAGGGTACTTTTTAACACCAGTATATGGTACAATGGAATATGAAATGTTGGGGTAACATATCCTTTAAAACAGTGTGCCAAATAGAAGACTCATACATCTTTAAAAAACAATGTACATTTTTTAATGCTTTGGTTTACAATACAGTTAATACCTGGGAAGCAGGGCTGGCCCTACCATGGGGGGTTGTTTGGTGGACTGGTCCGGTGGTGAGTTATGGAAGAAGATAGCATTATATATAATATTTTCTAAAGGTTATACTTATAAAAAATAATGGATGTGGGGGCCTTTTGTTTGTTTTTGTTTTTTGGGGGGGGGGCAGCATTTCATTCTTGGACCCAGGCAGCACAATGTCTTGAGCCAGCCCTGCTGGGAACTGTGCATATTGCAAAGTGTTTGAGTCGGGAAATGAGTGGTGGTCTAGTGGATGAGGGTCCATTTCCTTGGTAGTGGTAGGGAAGGTTCCCCAGGGTATACATGCTTGGTTACTGGGCCCCATGTCTTTTGGGTTTAGGGGGGGTTGTTGGGGCCCTTGTTGCCTAGACCTGGAAACACTGAGAATGAGTAGGCCTGAAAAATATAGTGAACCAGAGGGATGGTTGCTAGGGTCTCAAACCTGTCATCACTGAAAACTTTTACTGTAAGCCTCGATGCTTGAAGTGGCTTAACAACCTGCAGCTAGGGGGCACTACAAAATAGTTACAGAGTTGTTGTAAAGTTAATGGATATAGACTAATGCTACTAAAATTGGTCTGGGTATCTAGACTGCAGTGTCTTCTAGTCAGGTCTGGTTAATCACTCTTGGATACCGTTAATCACTTACCAGTGATTTCTTTAAAATATCCAAAAAACAGTAAAATCACTATACTTTCCTTTTAAATCTGCCCATACATAAATCAAATCAAAGAAATTTGTATCTGATCATGTACAGATAAAGGTATAGAAGGAAAGGCTATATTACGAACTGAACAAATATTTTAATGAAATGTATCATCACGTTATCCATCTTTGCTTTATTTTTATTTTTTTAACCACAAAGGTGAATTTACACGTTAATATACAGACATAAATCAATGCAGCTGCAGAGCTAAACAAAGACTCAGGCATCATCTCCTCTGGGGGAATCCTAGGAGGAAGAAATATGAGCTGGTTGTAATAAACTTGGGTGAGTATGCTGGAAGTGCTACCATCTCTCCAAAGAACACACAGCGGCCTGATTATTTATAACCACTTTTGGTGTTTACTAGGAACTCACATCTTGTGATACATTGGACTACTCCCAAAGCAGAGGAAAGAGCTGGATCCAAGGAAACTGCCTGCTTGTAAATCACTGTTATACACTGTAATTGTAAGAAAGAAAATAAGAGTTTGCTGGATTTGCTTTTGTATTATTCAGCATTGGAAGCTTCATGTTAGATTATTTTCCTTTATTTATATATTTTTGAGTGTATTGCTATTTGTATTGATCTTCAATATATGTCACTAAATATTTATCTTAAGCCTCTAAACAGATATGTTAGGGTCTCCTGCTCATGCATTTATAGACAGATAGGCATATGGGTGTACATAATAAAATATGCCTGTATTTGCATTGCCGGAAAAGTTTTGCATTCAGGACAATACGTCCATATACGCTTGTGTACAATCACAAGTATCGGTGTTTACAGGCATGTACCCATAGTCGGAGTACTAATCTTCAATAGATGTCACTAAATATTGATCTTAAAGCCCCGTACACACGCGCCGAAAATTGGCAGGGAATTTTCGGCCAACGTCCGATCTGCTGATTTTCGGCTTGTTAGTATGATGCTTACGACAACCGACTCCGACTTTCCGGCCGAAAAAAATCTGGTGTGCAGACTATAAAATTTTTGTTGGCCGTCAAAAAACGGCCGATTTTCGTGCAGTCAGTACAGATTTCAACAGGGAAAAATCTGATGAGCAAGTCTGGGCATGCCCAGTGAAGAAAGAACACAAACCAACACATGACATCACTTCTGAAGTAGATTTTTGTTGGGCGAGAAAATTCGTGTGCAGTCTAGGCACATTCCAACCAACAAAAAACCACTCTGGGCAAAAGTCGGACGATCGGTCGGCCGATAATCGTTGCGTGTGTACGGGGCTTTAGCCTCTAAACAGATATGTGTATAATTTCCCACTCAGCCAATGGCTCACCAAATCTCCACATGTGGGGACATTTGCAGCTCATTTCCTCAAATCCATATGCTAGTTTCTCCAGCAGTTAAGTTTCTCCCCGAATGGGATATCCCTTCATCTTTCCATGTAGAAGTACCAGACCGACTGCTAAGCTCAGGGAGAAAGAGACAGAACAAGAAGTGTCCCAGATATTTAATAGTTCTCCCAGCATGCATCAGTAGGTTACCCAAGACCACTGTTTGGCTATGCTATCAAACAACAATAACACATAATGATTCCTCTAACACACACTGCATTAGGAAGCTCAAACAATATGTACCAGAGAAAATATACCCTATGCTTAGAGAAACACTCCTTTTGAGCTACAGTAAGAATGACTACAGTCCACTGTTTGCAACACTAACACACAAGCACAAAAAATAATTTAGTGAAAATACAAAAGAAAAAGCAACTAGGAAAAATGATGGCCAAGAAAGATTCTTGGTTGATCCAAATGGTGTAGATATGCAGGGCTGGTCTTTGGGAGGGAAAGGTGTACTGGACAATTGCCCAAAATCCCCACATTCCTAAGGCCCCCATAAATTACCCCTCTGATCCTAATCTCCTTTGCACATGAAAGGTTGTACCATTACAGCAGTCCTGTCCTCCATCATAACCCAATCCATAGTATAAAAAAAATACTCTACTCCTGAACTTTCTAATGTACTCTAGCAAGATGTCTAAAACTTGTCAGAAGACCATTCTGTGCTATATAAACTGGGCTGTGTTGGAGGACTCACAGCATTCTAGCTAAGAGAGCCCCAGTTTGACTCATGCACAAGGCCCCAACTTATCTAAAAACAGACTTGTAGTGTATATCGTTTTTGTTTTGAATAGAATAAGGAATGGGTAAACCTATTCCACGTTATTTTTTGCTATCTGCACCACATTGAGAAGATCTCCCTTAATTTCCTGTCCCAGAGATGTAACAGGAAGTGAGAGGAAGTTTTTACCAGAAGAGGTGTCCTTATTTGAATATTTATCCTCACCTTTGATGACAACTCAAAAACTTTGGACTTCCCATTACTTTCTGTTTCAGTAATGTCAGTCTCCAGAACAGATAGAGAAGGTGAATTTTCCCACATGTAGCAGTTAAAACTTGACAGGGGTTCCAATCCTTCCCCACTCTATCCAAAATGGAAAAAAAATGTTTTCAGCTGGACCTAAACATCAATTTCAATGCATTGCTGACATTTGCGTGACATGGAAAAATATGGATAATTATTTTGATTATTCGTTGACCTTTATAGTATTCCAGCTGCCAGCAGTGAGTGACTCTGAACAATCTTCTTTGTCTCTAACAGCGCCGGCCAAGCCAATAGTCATATACATTTATATAGACACCCTTCAGCAGCGCTAAAGAGATGTTTTCACAAGACAGTAAATGCAATAATAAAAGGGACTCCCTGTTGCTACTTTTCAGCTAAATCTCCAACCTGTGGCGATTTCATTCTTTTCTCTTGAAAAGGCTGCCATTTTCAAGCCATTTTCCCAGCTCAATAACGTGCCTTATTTTAAAGTGGCCCACACCTTTAAATGCTGGAAACCTTTTTCACTCCTCACATGGACTCCTAATGTATCATTGATTTTGCAGTCACTGCGTAACTACACTATCAATTGGATTTGTGTCGCTAAGGTTGCAGGGCCCAGTGCCGCTGAGTTCCGGATGCTGACCGACCTCGGGGGGCGACTCTGCGGGAGGAGGCAGGATAGAAAAATGTGGGCCCTTCGGCTTAATCCATTTCCTTTCCTGGACACCTCCAGCAGAGTAATATATGGCTTTTGAGAGTATGTTAACCTCTAGGCTTCTACTAAAGGTTTCAGCTGCTGCAGTTGGCTCTTGTTCCAACCTAAGGTTCATGTTGGTTTAGTTCAAGGTCAGCAACTGCCATGGATTTTACATTCCTCTGAAAAATTCTAGCCAATTAAAGGGGACCTGTCACAACCAAAGGGCGCTGGGGCATGCAGAAATTCACTAATTAGTATATTATGTTTTTGCAGAGACTGCTGGTGTTCAGATAATTGTTACAATTGAAGCTAAAATACTGTGCATTGAAACAATGGCCATGGGTTTTTAACCTCTTGCTAACCATGTAACACACAATTGTAGCGGCAGGGTAGGTGGGCCTTAATTCCCACATGCCACACATATGCATCCACGGAAGCTCAGGTTTCTTTGATGAGAGTTTGCTCATTGTGCACTTCCAGCACAGTGATAGAGCTGTCAGAGGTAGGTCCTGGTCTCTGAAGGGGAGCCAGTGGGATGGGCTATGACCACTGTGACAAACCAACTCCCGCACTATTGGCCTACAGGCCTACAACAGATACTATGGATTTCTAACAAAAAATGATTAAAAATGATCTAAAAAATTCTTGAAGGAAAAAGGAAAAGAAGAATAAAGAATTTTTTTTGTACAATTTTTGATACTTTTTGTTAGAAATCCATAGTACACTATTAAAATAGCATTTGCTTTGGTGTTTGACCACAGTGGCAGTCAATAAAAGTGATCAATGACTGGAAAGTCTGTCCTGCCTCCCAGCATTAAGACTCAGTTAAAGTGTTGCCAGGAGGGGGCACTAATACTACAGTATTCACTTTTCTTTTCCCTTCATACCTCAGCACTCATAACCTCCTGCAGCCTATTTGCTTCCACTTCTTGTCCACATGCATTCTAATGATGGCTGCATGGCATTTCACAAGGTGGGTTCCCTGGACTAGTAAAATATGCCTATGTAATGTGTCCTGGCACAGTTACTTCTAGTTTGCATTGGGAGAGTCCTGCGATTTACAAAGCTCTGCTACACTGCACAGGCCTGTCTGGCAGGGCAGAAGATATGCTTTTTCACTATTGGAATTCAGTAAGCACTTACAGGTCTTGTCCCCTGCTTCACTCTGTGGTTGGGAAGTCAAAGAAGAAGCAGCAGACCAATAAGATAACTCATTTCTATTTATCAGCATGTTCCTTGCACTGCAAAACACCTGATTGGTTTTGTTTTTTCCTCTCCCAGTCTAAACTTTACCGCACATGGACTGCAAGAGACTAATAGCAAGCCTAGTGCAAGTTTATAAAACAAAAGTCTATTTCCAGGTAAGAAAGACCCTCAAGATAGTGAGTCCCCATGAAGGCCAAAGGCAAGCTCCTCTTCAATCTTGTAAAAAAAAAGATGGGACAACGCCACTGTATTTTTAGTGCCACATACTACATCGGCCTTGCTGCCCACTTCAGATCCGGGAAAACCAACACTAAAATAAGGCAAAAGAAGAAGGCACACCAGCCTAGTGCATTATCACAAGACTCTTTATTGAATAACACAGGTTGCTCTCTCAGAGGAAATTGAAAAAAATCATATTTTATTTTGCCAGAAGAGGACTCCTGGCAATGGACAGAGGTAGACAAAAAGAGAAAACCCAACACTAAAATAAGGCAAAAGAAGAAGGCACTCCGGCCTAGTGCATTATCACAAGACTCTTTATTGAATAAAACCAAATTCCAATGTACTCACAAAGGTACATGATAGAGTTCATGTAACAAATTACTTGCACTCTATTGTGTATCTTTGTGAGTACATTGGAATTTGGTTTTATTCAATAGAGAGTCTTGTGATGGTGTGCCTTCTTCTTTTGCTTTTATCCTAGTGCAAGTACTTACACTGCTTGCAGTTAAAATAATGTCACACTGAAAGGCTGCAAGACACTGAGCACATTGTTGCTTTTAGATATATTTGTAATATAAAAAAATACAGATTAGGTACTTATATATACCCGTTTCCTGCAGTTTTCTAGTTGGTCCAGTGTCCAGAGAGCCAGTCCAGTATCGTGAACCCAGTCTGTATGATGATGTGCGATATAAACAGGTTGGTCTCATAGGAAATTGAAAAAATAATATGTTGTTTTGTTCCTTTGGGGTGTGCAGCTGTTTTTCTCTTTTTGTCTGCATTGTTACGGTGGCGCGGTGGGGCCAGGCACCCACATTTGATTGTTGGTACATATTCACCTGAGCGGTGTATACACCTTAATGGACAGATGTAGGCAGCTGGAGCAAGATATATATTACGCAGCAATTCCTTTTTTTTTACAGAAGGGAAAGGAAAAAAAAAAATGTGAAAGTTATACCTTAACCACTTTACGACCGCCCGCCGCAGTTATGGGCAAACCGACTTAGCTATACGTCAGTCGCGCGCCAGAGGTTAGGGGGCGAGCACGCGCCTCCAGCGGCGCGCTCCTGCCCCCACTCGTCAGGCAGGTGGCTCCGATTGCCGCCTGACACCCGCGATCGATCCCCGCTGAGAGAGAAGAACGGTCAGCTGTTGTAAACACAACTGACCGTTCTTCTACTTGGAATGATCATAGAGCCCCTGTGATCCTTCTATATAGGAACACAAGTCTCTATGGTAATTTCACAAGCCATGCCCCCCCACAGTTAGAATCACTCCCCTAGGCTCACATTTAACCCCTTGATCACCCACACTCTTAACCCCTTCCCTGCCAGTGTCATTATTATAGTAACAGTGCATATTTTTAGCACTGATTACTGTAGTAATGTCACTGGTCCCCCCAAAAGTGTCAAAATTGTCGGTCAGGGGTCCGAACTGTCAGCCGCAATGTCGCAGTCCTGCAAAAAAATCACAGCTCGCCGCCAATACTAGTAAAAAATAAAGAAAACAATAAAAATGACATAAATCTTTCCCCGTAGTTAGTTGACGCAATAACTTTTGCGCAAACCAATCAAAATACACTTATTATGATTTTTTTTTTACCAAAAATATGTTGCAGAAAACAAATTGACCTAAAATGTTAAAACATTTTGATTTTTTAATTTTTTTTTTGGGAATGTTATATAGCAAAATGTAAAAAATATTGTTTGTTTTTTTTTCAGAATTGTCGCTCTTTTTTTGTTTATAGCGCAAAAAATAAAAATCACACATTTGATCAAATACCACCAAAAGAAAGCTCTATTTGTGGGGAAAAAAAAGGCATCAATTTTATTTAGGTACAGCGTCGCACAACCGCGCAATTGTCCATTAACTTAATGCAGTGCCAAATTGCAAAATATGGCCTGGTAAGCAAGGGGATAAATCCTTCCGGTCCAGAAGTGGTTAAAGCAGAGATCCACCCAAAAGTGGAACTTCTGCTCATTTGCTCCCCCCCCCCCCTACGGTGCCACATTTGCCACCATTCAGGGGAAAGGGGGGAACGGGTACCTGTTTTTGATAGGTACCCTTCCCCACTTCCAAGAGACAGCGCCACAGCGCCGTCCCTCGGTAGTTCCGTCCAGTTTCTCCTTCCCCCCTCCGCCGAGCCAATCAGAATGCGCAGCGTGCTTCGCGCATGCACAGTAGGGAGCCGGCTGTGAAGCCAAAATACTTTATTGATGGTTTCCCTTACAGTGAATGGCGGCGGCAGCACCCAGCAGCCGATCCAAAAATCGGCTGGGGTGCTGACATCGCGGGCTCCCTGGACGGGTAAGTGTCTATCTATTAAAGGTCAGCAGCTACAGTATTTGCAGTTGCTGACTTTTAATTTTTTTTTCCCACAGCTGAAACTGAGGCAACACAAAAGTAAATTAAGGGATAGCAGTCCAACAGACCAACCCCCTCCTTTTCAATGTATGCCTCCCTGTATTGCACACACATGGCCTTTTCTTATTGTTCCTTTGAAGAAGCAGGGAGACAACTTCTCCATAGGCCTTATGGAGAAAATGTTGTGTTGTACTTGGGCATGTGGTTGTGCAAAGGGGAGCTGTTAGGTTGTTTGATTATATTATTATACTGTAAAAAAAAAAAACTCAGAAGCAACCCAAAACAACAAATCACCACTTTGGCACAATCAGTTAATACTATCACACAAACAGGGGCTATTATGTCTACAAACAGTAATTATTTCCTCGCAGTCATTGTCCCATATTTTGTATTCATAGGAAGTCACTTTCAAAAGTAACAGTGCAGTGTTAACTAAGCAGTGCAGGCAAATGTATGCATTAGCAATTGAATAGACATTTAGGCTCCGTTAACATACTGGCGTAACGGACCGCAATCCCAAATCATTGCAAATTGTAGGATGCCCGTGCAATTCCCGTGACTTGCAATGGCACCCTAAACGCGACGCGATTTTTCCCACGATTGCCGCCCGACGAATCGTGGTAAAACCACGCAAACAGAATCGCGGGATGCCTGTCACCCAAAAGAAGTTCTTGTACTTTTTTGGAGTGACAGGCCTCCCGTCAGTATGTGAACAGAGCCCTAAGGAAACTACAGTATATGCAGTGGCAAAATGTTCAAGGACATTGGATTTAGAAGCCAGTCAATATGCGATAAATCATTATTTTCTCTTACGTCCTCCGACAGTCGCCGCCTCTTCATATTCGTCACATATGGGGTATTAGACTTTGCTCCGAAGGAGTAGCTAGGCAACAGAATATGTTAACATTAAAGCTTTTAACATATCCCACCCTCAAGGGGTGGTCCCCTCAGTCAATACCCTCCTACTTCCTGCAACCATATCTCAGTTTTAATGTCTAGCTTGTCAGGAGTGGCTGGCTCTCTCTGTGCTGGGGCTTTGTGCCCCAGACTCTTTCTTCTTTTTTGATTTTTTGTTTGAGTTTTCTCTCTACCTTTACTTAGCTGTTCTTTTTGTCAGCATTAGTTAGTTCTTCGGATGAAGAGGATCATGCGGGCTGGGTCTCGGGCTGATCCCCCTGGTCGCAGGTCGTGGGTCAGTGGCTTCCCAGCCTGCCATCGAGCGTTCAGCCAGGTAACGCTCCTGGCACAGTGAACGACCCATCCCTGTTCGGTGCAGGGATGATTGGTGAGGTGGCTACCTCACTTGACGCTGTGCGGTTTCTTAACCCCCATTCTGTGCGTCTTGTATGCGACTCTCCCTGCCTCATGTGCAGCGGCTTGTTCGCCTGTGCGGGTCCCCCACGCCACTGTGAGGTAAGTGTATTTATGTGGGGACCTGTCTGTCTGGGGGGGGTGTCAGTCTGGGACTGTGTAACCTGCCTCTATTCACACTGTTTGTCTCCCTATCTCTCGGCTGCATGCTGTGGGCTGCAAGGGGGGGGGGGAGCTGTGTGACACTGTGTGTGTCAGCCTTGTCAGTGTGAGAAGCTGTGTGCTGTGGGGCATGTTTTGTGGCATGTTTGGGCATTATACAGCGATCGCTGCGGCGATCTGACATGTTTTTTTATATACAGACATGTGTGCATTACTGTACTGTGGAGCGGCGGTTTCGGCGCCAAACGGCGCCATTTTGCCTACACTCGCTCCGGCCGCATGTTCTACATGCATGGCGGCCATTTTCTTGTAGCCTCCCATAGGCTTTCATAGAGCGCCCTGGCAGCATCACTTCCTCTTCTCCAGGAACACCGATCGAGGCAGCAGCAGCGGCGAGGGTCTCCTCAGGTTATATCCTTCCTATCCATTGCCTGTGTCAGTTTTATTGTCCCTGTGGGGGTCTCATTGTGCTTGTGTGTGGTGCGGTGGGCTGTGCTCGCCGCGCTTGTTAAAGGGGCAGTTAACCCTTTATTATCCGGCATTTGTTATAGGGGCAATGGATTCTCAGGAGGGCAAATTTCCTACCGGCTTGGTGGAAAGCCAGGGGACCGCTGTTTCCCCCCCAGGGGGGGATTTAGCCACTATTGTGGCTGGCCTTGCTGCTCAGGTGCAGATGCTGGTGGCTGCTCAATCTACTAAAAGACCCAGAGTTGCTCTTTCCTCTGATTCTGAGGGTGAAGGTGATGGGGTTGTTATGGCGGGGGCCTCCTTATCGGGGTCCCGCTCCTCCCTGGATCTAGTGGGGTCTGAGGTGGAGGCTGAAGTTGAAGGGGTTGATAATTCTCCCCCTGGCTCGCCTGAAGAGCTTGCAATCATGGATGAATTGATTGCTTCCCATAAAACAAACGCTGCGTTTGCAGGATGAAGTGTGTCCCCCCCGCTGCCTTGGCGGCTTATGGGACGCAGAGAAAACGCAGGACGCCGCAGGTTTTTCCCTGCAATGATGATTTTCAGTGCGCTGTTAAGGAACAATGGCGCAATCTACGCAAACCTTTTGCTGTACCAAGTAGGTTCAAGCTGCGTTATCCTTTCTCGCCTTCCACTGATGAAAGGTGGTGTGTGCCACCCCCAGTGGATCACGCAATTGCGGTTTTAAACAAATCCACTGTGATTCCTGCAGAGGATTCCCCTGTGTTCCGTGATGCCACGGATAGGAGATTGGAGTCTCTTGCCCGTCATACTTATTCTGTTACGGGTTCTATGCTTAAGGCTCTGTTTGCCTCTCTCATGGCGGCCCAGGCGGTCGCAAGTTGGACGCAGATGCTTAGGCGCGTCCTAGTGGCCGATTCGGCCTCGCCGGCGACCCTGGATATGGTGGATCAAATCCACCAGGGTGTCATGTATCTGTGTGATGCGGACTTGGACCTAGTCCCGTTGGCTGCACGTGTGCACAGCGTGGCGGTGTTGTCTCGCCGCTTGGTTTGGTTGAAATGTTGGTCGGTGGACCAGTCTTCACGTAAGACCTTAGCCAATCTGCCTTATGATGGGTCTCGCCTTTTTGGGGAGTCCTTGGATGTGTTGATTAAGGGGCTCACCGGAGGTAAGAGCACTCTCTTGCCCCATTTCCCCAAGGCTAAGGGGGCTTCTGGGAAGAAGCATGCTAATTTTTGGCCCCCTCAGGGGTCCTTTCGTGCCTTTCGGTCGCACTACAAGGGCAAACCGTTCAAAGGTCAAGGCTCTCAGAAGAAGCCCTGGTCTGGTAAACAGAAGTCCGGTCAATCCGGATCCGCAGCCCATAACAGTGCGGCCTGAAGGGGCGCCCCCACCCAGTTTTGGGGTGGGGGGACGCTTGCTCGGTTTTCTTCAGCCCTGGTTGACCCGCGTGCGGGACAGATGGGTTCAGGAGATCGTTCGATCTGGTTACAAGATCGAGTTTCTCTCTCGGCCGGAGAGCAGATTTTTTCCCTCAAATCTTCAACTGTCTCCAGAGCGTTTACGGGACCTGCACCTGGCGGTGCGGGACCTGAGGGCTCAGGGAGTGGTAGTTCCGGTGCCTCATCAGGACAGGTTTCGGGGGTTTTATTCCAATCTGTTCACCGTGCCCAGAAAGGAGGGCAAGGTTCGTCCAATTCTGGACTTGAAGGCTCTGAACCGCTCTGTGCGGGTTCGCAAGTTCCGCATGGAATCCCTGCGGTCGGTGGTGGCTGCCCTGGTTCCGGGGGAATTCTTGGCCTCCATCGATTTGAAGGATGCGTATCTTCACATCCCCATTTTCGAGGGTCACCAGAGGTTCCTTCGATTTGCCATTGCGGAGGATCACTACCAGTTCGTGGCGTTGCCTTTTGGTCTCGCCTCGGCTCCGCGGGTCTTCACCAAGGTGCTTGCACCGGTTCTGGCATTATTGAGGGCCCAGGGCATTTCTGTCCTGGGGTATCTGGACGACATTCTGGTTCGGTCTGCGACCAGCCAGGGTCTGGAGAAGGACCTGTCTGTCACGATGCAAACTCTGCAGGAGTTTGGTTGGACGATAAATTTTCCAAAGTCGACACTGAGTCCGTCGGTTCGTCTTCCCTACCTGGGAATGATTCTGGACTCGGTGCAGGCGAAGGTCTTCCTGCCGGAAGACAAACTCAGAACTCTTCAGGAGGAAGTCAGGTCCCTCAGGGACGTTCCGCACTCGTCTCTGCGGACGTGCATGAGATGTCTGGGATTGATGGTCTCGGCCTTCGAGGCGATTCCCTTCGCCCAGTTTCACACGCGGGGTCTCCAAGCGGAGATCCTGTCCATGTGGGACGGGCGACCTCAATCTCTGGATCTTCAAATCTCGTTGAGTCATCGCACCAGAAGAGACCTTCTGTGGTGGCTCCAGTCCCCGATGGTGTCCGGGGGTAAGTCGTTTCGTCCTATCTGGTGGATGGTGATCACCACGGATGCCAGCCTGTTGGGCTGGGGTGGTGTTCTGGGCGTTCTGTCCGCCCAGGGAACTTGGTCGGAGGGGGAGTCTTCCCTTCCGATCAACATTCTGGAATTGCGTGCGATAAATCTCTGTCTTCATCGCTGGACGGACCGGCTGCAGGGCTGCCCGGTTCGGGTGCAGACGGACAATGCCACGGCGGTGGCCTACATCAACCACCATGGGGGCACCAGGAGTGCCCGAGCAGCTCGAGAAGTGGCAGACATTCTGTCTTGGGCCGAGACTCATGTCCCGGCGATAACGGCGGTTCCCATTCCGAGGGTGGAGAACTGGCAGGCGGACTATCTGAGTCGCCAGACCCTGGATCAGGGGGAATGGTCTCTCCACCCGGCTGTCTTCCAGATGTTGTGCGCGAAGTGGGGTCTTCCAGATGTGGACCTGTTCGCGTCTCGTCTCAACAACAAGGTGAGAAGGTTCGTGGCAAGGACGCGCGACCCTCGGGCAGACGCGTCGGACGCGTTAGTGGCCCCGTGGCATCAGTACAGGCTGATGTACGCGTTTCCACCGATTCAGTTGCTGTCCAGGTTCCTTCGCAGGTTACACTCGGAACGCAGCACGGTGATTCTTGTGGCACCGGACTGGCCTCGCCGGTCCTGGCACGCAGACCTCGTGAATCTGGCGGTCGACGCCCCGTGGCGTCTGCCTCTTCGAGACGATCTCCTGTCTCAAGGACCGATATACCATCCTGCTTTACAGTCTCTGGCTTTGACGGCCTGGCTGTTGAGACCGAGGTCCTGAAGGAGAAGGGTCTCTCCCCAGAGGTCGTTCATACTTTGATCAACGCGAGGAAGTCTTCCTCGGGGAAGGTTTATTACCGTACTTGGAAGGCCTATTTTGCCTGGTGTGAGTCCAGGGGGTTTTCACCCCGCACGTACTCGGTTTCCCGAGTGCTGTCCTTCCTTCAAACGGGTGTCGATCAGCGTTTGGCGCTGGCTACGATAAAGGGTCAGGTGTCTGCGCTGGCCGTTCTGTTTCAACGTCCCATGGCTTCCAACTCCTTGGTTGGCACTTTTGTTCAGGGTGTGCGGCATCTGGTTCCTCCTAGGAGGGATCCTTTGCCCCTCTCGTTCTGTCTGTGTTGCAACGTGCTCCTTTTGAACAGATCAGGGAGATCTCGTTGTCTATGTTGTCCAAAAAGGTTGCCTTTTTGGTGGCGATCACTTCGGCTCGCAGAGTGTCGGAGCTGGCAGCTTTGTCCTGCAAGTCTCCGTATCTGGTTGTTCATTTGGATAAGGTGGTCTTGCGACCTAATCCTTCTTTTCTTCCGAAACGAGTTTCGGAATTCCATCTTAATGAGGATATTGTCTTGCCTTCGCTGTGCGCGAAGCCTAAACATCCAAAGGAGGTGAGATTACATTCTCTGGATGTTGTTCGGGCGATAAGGGTTTACCTTAAATCGACTGAGTCTTTTCGAAAGACGGACTCCTTGTTTGTTCTTCCAGAGGGTCCTCAGAAGGGCATGGCGGCGTCGGCCTCTACCATCGCCAAATGGATCAGGCAGACCATTGAACAGGCCTATGCCTTGCAGGGGAAGGTTCCCCCTGTGCCTGTGAAGGCGCACTCTACTAGATCTCTGAGTACGTCTTGGGCCTGTCGTCATGGGGCTTCTGTAGCCCAGGTGTGTAAGGCGGCGACTTGGTCGACCGTGCACACTTTCACAAAATTCTACAAAGTAGATGTTCAGGCATCGGCGGATGCTTCCTTTGGCCGCAAGGTTCTTAGTGCGGCAATTCCCTAGGGTCCCTTGTTGGGGACCTCTGGCTGTTGGGATAAGTTTTTTATCCCCTGGTTATTTGTCTTTTCCTGGGTTGTTGCTCCTGTTGAGCACTTGTTTTTCCTGTTGCCCAGCTGGTTTCCTTCCTTTGGTAAGGTTCCTTTCTTTGATGCGGAGACTGCGTTGCCTTTTCGGTGCGGATGCGTTTCCCACCCCTCATGTTTGCACTGCTTTGGGACGTCCCCATATGTGACGCATATGAAGAGGCGGCGACTGTCGGAGGACGTAAGAGAAAACGGAATTTTTGTAAAATCTTACCTGTAAAATTCCTTTCTCTGAGTCCTCCGACAGTCGCCGCCCCCGCCCCTCTTTTGGGGTTTGGTTGTATACTCTACTGCTATTCCACTAAAACTGAGATATGGTTGCAGGAAGTAGGAGGGTATTGACTGAGGGGACCACCCCTTGAGGGTGGGATATGTTAAAAGCTTTAATGTTAACATATTCTGTTGCCTAGCTACTCCTTCGGAGCAAAGTCTAATACCCCATATGTGACGAATATGAAGAGGCGGCGACTGTCGGAGGACTCAGAGAAAGGAATTTTACAGGTAAGATTTTACAAAAATTCCGTTTTTTATAAACCTGGACATTGTAGAGCACAAATGGAATATTGGATACCTGTTGATGCATGAAAACTGAACTCTTACATTTTTATTATAGATACCATTATTATCCCTTACATCATGACCATCATTTATCTACCCCCCCCCCCCTATTCGCCAATATGCTAAATGCATATCTGGTCCTCTAAGATGTAGGCATGAATAGGCTCCAAAATGTCTAAAAAATAAAAAGTTTTAGAATATTAGACAGCATTGGCTTAGGGTGTGTTTCTCAGCTTATGTGCATTTACAAAAGCCAGTGTTCACCAAGTGCCTCCTGGTAAAGATCACTCATAGCAAGCGGCACTTGAGATAGGGTGACTACATACAATGTATTAGCTTTAACCCATAATTGAATACAAATGTTTTTCAAAAAATGTATATATACACTATATGGTTAAAGGCTTGTGGACACTTGACCATAACGCTTATAGACGATCCTTGGAAAACCATGGCAATAATACAGTGTTGCCCTCCACTCCCTTTGCATTTATAACAACAAGAATTTTGGATTGTATCTGTGGGAATTTGGAACTATTTAGCCAGAGCATTTATGAGGTCAGGTACTGAAACTGGATAAGAAGATTTGGCTTGTAATCAGTATTTTAACTCTTTCTAAATGAATTCAGTAGGATTGAACTGCAGGCCACTTGAGTTCCTCTATACCAAACTCAAACTAAACCATGTCCTTATGGAGATGGCTTTGTGGACACGGGCACAGTCCTGCTGGAACAGAAAACAACCTTCTACAAACTGTTGCTACAAAAACACACACATACCTTCCCCTGAAAACACCTGAATAATTTGGAGGGGCAGTTTACATACTTTTGACCATATAGTGTATACTAACTTGAAAAAAATGTAGCAGCATTTTCCTAAAGGCACATTAGGGGGAAAACTCAGGAGCAATATTATGTCTCCGGGCACAGGGCTAAAATGCCTATTTACAAAACAGGCCCTGCTGCATATCAAACCTTGTAATCTTCACAGATCCTTTCCATACCCCCAACACAGCATGAAGGGGTTCAGTGAAGGTGGTGGTGAAGGTGTGGAGGTGTCGGATTGGGTCACATAGCTCATAAAAGGATAGCTGCCCACCCTCATAATCCAAAGAGATCCTGAATCTATTACTGCCTATAGATCCAGTTAACTGTGTTTTTTTTACATCATGTACCACAAAATATTTGTTTTTTCTGTCCAAACCCCAAGACTTGTTAGTTTGTCCAATAAATGACTGATCCCCTTTGCGCTGTACACTAGCATAACACATCCCTACTATCCAGTCAGCTGATCCCTGGATCTCCACTTCCCAGGAATGTTGCCCGGAGGTAAAACTTGTACTACTTAACACCTGAGGATGCTGAAATCTCTCAGGTGTTTCTGGGTGATTCTGGTTCATTGACCAGGATGCTGTTTTCAAGTCACTTGATATCTGTAGACCATTACCAGCTGTGTTTACATCCAGTAATATGTCTACAGGTTCCTGAACAAAGACCCCTTTCTTTACACTTTTTACAATATCAGATAATGTGTGTAATGTCTGTGAGGTCACAATTACATCTAGTTCCCCATCATTGTAAATATGTTTTTTATGTGTTTCTCTGTCCTCATTATATCCCTTATTAGTTTCACAAAAGTCACCTACATCTGATTCCTGTAAGACAGTCAGTGGATCAGTCATGTTACACAGCTCCTCAATATGATGGATATTCCTGGACAGTTCATCGTTCTTTGATTCCAGGTGCTGAAGCAGGTATGAGACTGACAATGAGATCTGTTCTTCTTGCCTGGAGATCTCACTAAGGACCCTCCTTTCCAAGTCTCTCAGCTGTCCTATGATGTCTCCAACCAGGGCAGAGACTATTGCTTTTACATGAGCTGCTTCTCCTGGTATCTTGACCCTGCGTTCCTGTAGACTCCGGACTCTTCTCTCAGTCTCCTCTCTCTTGGTGATCAGCTCCTGCAGAACATTTCTCAGCCTCTTCTTCTTCTTCTCAGAGGCCTCATCCAGTATCTCCACCTGATGTCCCCGATGTTCTCCATCCAACCTACAGGACACACAGACACCGATGGAGTCCTTGATGCAGAAATACTCCAGGACCTTCTTATGAACAGAGCACTTTTTATTTTCCAGGGAGGTGGAGGGTTCAGTTAAGATATGTTCTGGTGCCTTGCTGTGGACTTTCAGGTGTTTATCACACAGAGAAGCTTCACAATGAAGACAGGATTTAACAGCAGGTACTGGAAAGTCCACACAGTAAGTACAGAGGATTCCCATCTCCTCAGTTGGCTGAGTAAAGAGGAAACTCTTCACGATGTTACACAGAGTTATGTTCCTTATCAGTACAGGCCTCTCCACAGACTCTGCTCGGCATTCAGGACAGGAATAAACTCCAGATCCCTCCTGTGTATTCAATACCTGATCAATACATCCCCGGCAGAAGTTGTGTCCACATCTCAGTGTTACAGGATCCGTATAAATGTTCAGACAGACAGAACAATCCAGCAGCTCCTTTCTCACATCTGCAGCCGCCATGACTGAGAACACAGCAAAGAAATGAAAGTGAAACTCCTGTGCAGACCTAACATGTCACTGAACAAATATAGTTTTTTTTTTTTATGTGGTTGAATAGGTGCAGTGTTTTTAGGGCTCATGTACTGTATATGGGAAATTGAGATGTGTTTGATTTGTGGTTACCAAACATTGGCCATGCATTTGTATTGTCTTCCATGGAGGAAAAACAAACCACAAATGTAACTTATCCTAACCACTTGACCTCTGGAAGGTTTTTACCCCCTTCATGACCAGAGCAATTTTTGCCATTAAGCACTGTGCTGGCAATTGCTTTGTCATGCAACACTGTATGCCAGGCATCACTAAATGGGGGACCGCGGGCCAAATGCGGACCGCATCACTCTCCTATTCAGATTGCCGTGGTCCCACCATTTTGGAGCCTTATCTTTCCCCTGCCGTCGCTCTATAATCCTCACAGAGCCGACAGCGGGAGGTGGGACAGTTCTGGAAGGAGGGCGGAGCTGCCCAAGAATAAGAAGAAGGTGATTGGCTGCTAGGATGAAGGGCAGTCCTAGCAGCCAATTGCTAGAGCTGAGAACTGGAATGTGGGGGGAGCTGAGGACTGGAATGTGGGAGAGCTGAGGACTTGAATGTGGGAGAGCTGAGAACTGGAATGTGGGGGAGCTGAGGACTGGAATGTGAGGGAGCTGAGGACTGGAATGTGGGGGAGCTGAGGACTGGAATGTGGGGGGACTGAGGACTGGAAGGTGGGGGAGCTGAGGATTAGAATGTGGGGGACTGAGGACTGGAATGTAGGGGAGCTGAGGCCTGGAATGTCGGGGAGCTGAAGACTGGAATGTGGGGCAGCTGAGGACTGGAATGTGGGACAGCTGAGGACTGGAATGTGGGAGATCTGAGGACTGGAATATGGGGGACTGAGGACTGGAATGTGGGGGAGCGTAGGACTGGAATGTGGGGAACTGAGGACTGGAATGTGGGGGACCTGAGGACTGGAATGTACGGGGGATTGAGGACTGGAATGTGGGAGAGCTGAGGACTAGAATGTGGGGGGACTGAGGACTAGAATGTGGGGGGGGGGGCTGAGAGCTGGAATGTGGGGGACTGAGTACTAGAATGTGGGAGGAGCTGAAGACTAGAATGTGGGGGGGGGGGCTGAGGACTGGAATGTGGGGGACGAAGGACTGGAATGTGGGGGAGCTGTAACCTGGAATGTGGGGGAGCTGAGAACTGGAATGTGGGAGAGCTGAGGACTGGAATGTGGGGGGAGCTGAGGACTGGAATGTGGTGGGAGCTGAGGACTGGAATGTGGGGAAGCTGAGGACTGGAATGTGGGAGAGCTGAGACCTGAAATGTGTGGGGAGCTGAGAACTGGAATGTGGGGGAGCTGAGGACTAAAATGTGGGGGGAGCTAAGGACTGGAATATGAGGGAGCAGAGGAGTAGAATGTGGGGGAGCTGAGGCCTGGAATGTGGGGCAGGTGAGGACTGGAATGTTGGGCGAATTGAGGACTAGAATTTGGGGGGAGCTGAGAACTGGAATGTGGGGGAGCTGAGGACTGGAATATAGGGAACTGAGAGCTGGAATGTGGGGGACTGAGTACTAGAATGTGGGAGGAGCTGAAGACTAGAATGTGGGGGGGGGGCTGAGGACTGGAATGTGGGGGACGAAGGACTGGAATGTGGGGGAGCTGTAACCTGGAATGTGGGGGAGCTGAGAACTGGAATGTGGGAGAGCTGAGGACTGGAATGTGGGGGGAGCTGAGGACTGGAATGTGGTGGGAGCTGAGGACTGGAATGTGGGGAAGCTGAGGACTGGAATGTGGGGAAGCTGAGGACTGGAATGTGGGAGAGCTGAGAACTGAAATGTGTGGGGAGCTGAGAACTGGAATGTGGGGGAGCTGAGGACTAAAATGTGGGGGGAGCTAAGGACTGGAATATGAGGGAGCAGAGGAGTAGAATGTGGGGGAGCTGAGGCCTGGAATGTGGGGTAGATGAGGACTGGAATGTTGGGCGAATTGAGGACAAGAATTTGGGGGGAGCTGAGAACTGGAATGTGGGGGAGCTGAGAACTGGAATGTAGGGGGAGCTGAGGACTGGAAGATAGGGAACTGAGAGCTGGAATGTGGGGGAGCTGAGGACTGGAATGTAGGGGAGCTGAGGACTGGAATGTGGGTAAGCTGAGGACTGGAATGTGGGAGAGCTGAGAACTGAAATGTGTGGGGAGCTGAGGACTGGAATGTGGGGGAGCTGAGGACTGGAATGTGGGGGGACTGAGGACTAAAATGTGAGGGGAGCTAAGGACTGGAATATGAGGGAGCAGAGGAGTAGAATGTGGGGGAACTGAGGACTGGAAGGTGGGGGAGCTGAGGCCTGGAATGTGGGGGAGCTGAGGACTGCAATGTGGGGGGGAACTGAGGACTAGAATTTTGGGGGAGCTGAGAAATGGAATGTGGGGGAGCTGAGAACTGGAATGTGAGGGGAGCTGAGGACTGGAATATAGGGAACTGAGAGCTGGAATGTGGGGGAGCTGAGGACTGGAATGTAGGTGGAGCTGAGGACTAGAATGTGGGTGGAGCTGAGGACTGGAATATGAGGGACTGAGGACTGGAATGTGGGGGAGCTGAGGACTGGAATGTGAGGGAGCAGAGGACTGGAATATGGGGGAACTGAGGGCTGGAATGTGGGAGAGCTGAGGCCTGGAATGTGGGGGGAGCTGAGGACTGGAATGTGGGAGGAGCTGAGGACTGGAATGTGGGGGGCTGAGAACTGGAATGTCGGGGGCACTGAGGACTGGAATGTGGGAGAGCTGAGGACTGGAATGTGGGGGAGCTGAGGACTGGAATGTGGGGGGGGCTGAGGACTGGAATGTGGGGGGAGCTGAGGACTGGAATGTGGGGGGATTGAGGACTAGAATGTGGGGGGAGCTGAAGACCAGAATGTGGGGGGGGGGGCTGAGGACTGGAATGTGGGGGACTGAGGACTGGAATATGAGGGAACTGAGAACTGGAATGTGGGGGAGCTGAGATCTGGAATGTGGGGGAGCTGACTATAATGCAGGAGAGCTGAGGACTGGAATGTGGGTGGAGCTGAGGACTGGAATGTGGGGGGAGCTGAGGACTGGAATGTGGGGGGACTGAGGACTAAAATGTGGGGGAGCTAAGGACTGGAATATGAGGGAGTAGAGGAGTATAATGTGGGGAAACTGAGAACTGGAAGGTGGGGGAGCTGAGGCCTGGAATGTGGGGGAGCTGAGGACTGGAATGTGGGGCAGCTGAGGTCTGGAATGTTGGGGGAACTGAGGACTAGAATTTGGGGGGAGCTGAGAACTGGAATGTGGGGGAGCTGAGGACTGGAAGGTGGGGGGAGCTGAGGCCTGGAATGTGGGGGAGCTGAGGACTAGAATGTGGGGCAGCTGAGGACTGGAATGGGGGGCAGCTGAGGACTGGAATGTGGGGGAACTGAGGACTAGAATTCTGGGGGAGCTGAAAACTGGAATGTGGGGGAGCTGAGAACTGGAATGTAGGGGGAGCTGAGGACTGGAGTATAGGGAACTGAGGGCTGGAATGTGGGGGAGCTGAGGACTGGACCGTGAATTAGATAAAGACTGGAATGTTGAGGAGCTTAGGAGATTAAAGTGGCGGGAGCTGGGGACTTGAATGTAGGAGAGCTGAGGACTGGAATGTGGGGCAGCTGAGGACTGGAATGTGGGGCAGCTGAGGACTGGAATGTGGGGGGGGGATTAAGGACTGGAATGTGGGAGATTTGAGGACTACAATGTGGAGGGACTGTGGACTTGGAATGTGAGGAAGCTAAGGACTGGAATGTGGGGGAGCGGTGGACTGGAATGTGGGGCAGCTGAGGACTGGAATGTGGGGGGGGATTAAGGACTGGAATGTGGGAGATTTGAGGACTACAATGTGGAGGGACTGTGGACTTGGAATGTGAGGAAGCTAAGGACTGGAATGTGGGGGAGCGGTGGACTGGAATGTGGGGGGGGGGGGGGCTGAGGACTAGATATGGAGATAGCCAAGGACTGGAATGTGGGGGGAGCCGAGGACTAGAATGTGGGAACTGAGGACATCAAAGTGGGGGGAGCTGAGGAATGGAGTGTGGGGGGAGCTGCAGACTGGAGTATGGGGGAGCTGAGGACTGTATAACAAAAAGTGCAGCGCTATCAAATATGGATTATGAAGATGATATCAAGGAGAGCAGTCCACAGGTGCAAATTATGGTGAAGCATGCACAAGATATAAACATTCAGTGCTCTTCAATGTGCTGGTAATCCTCCACCCAGTCTCATTAGCCTCTCACCTCACACTTAGCCCCTGTGTCACCAGACGGGCTAGTAAGACATAAACTTTCTCCAAGGATATCACCAATATAGATCAGATCAGTATTCCTCCTCATCAAAAATTAAGGCTCACAGGTAACAGATCACAGGTCCATAAAGCGGGTCACAGGTCCATAGGAAAACAAAGGTCCGGACATAGTGCATTACCACAATTAATTACTTTATTGAACATAGCATAAAATCATAAAATTACCTTGTAAAGCACTATACAAGTGCATGTGATGAGCAGATCGTATTACACACAGCGGTCTCTACCGCAATGGATGGCGGGTGACGTCACCGGCCCCTTCCCCTTCGCACGCGTTATGTCCCACTGCGCGGGACTTCATCAGCCTGATGGTGCCTATAACGGAACAGGGCACCCCTGACTGGGTACCTCCATTGACAGATGCTCCTAGTGCTTCCCGATACATCGTAACCACTTCAGACCCCAAGAACTGCCGCAGTTTGGTTAGGGTCTCACAATCTCCTACCCACCCTGGACATTACGACAAGGCTCCAGGTTCCTGTGGGTGAACCTCTCTTTCCCCAGAGAGTGCAGCAGAACAAGCTCTTATACAAGCTCTTACAAGAGCTTAGGGATTATCCAAGGGAGTATGGAGGACATAGCAATCCCTTGTAGCCGATTCCCCCAATGAGAGACAGGACTCTAGATTGAGGGTGTACTAACTCTCTTCTTCTTTATTGAACAGACTTATATACAGTTTTCACCCACAAGGTTACCGCCTAGGTGGACCTTGTTGAAGACTGGACATGATATTCACAATCCAATGGGAACAGAGTTTTACACTCTCATACAGTGTACACAAAAATATACAATGTTTGACAATACCCCCTCCCCCTTAGCATCCAATCCACATACCTATAAGTTTCTCTTAAGGCAGACAGACAGAACAATGGGAGGTCATTAACACTAAACAATGCGAAAGGGCAATCCACATTCCCTCCCAATACACAACAAAAGGAAAATCTGTCTGACATTGAAAGATATGTAAGATACACAGCATTTAAAAAGAACAGATTTCATGGCAAATGGGAATAAATCTTTATATTCCTATATGGAGATATGGCTGGCAAATATGACCGTCCCATCTGAAGCAATTCAAACCATTAATCATCTGTCTTTAACTTCCAGTGACGGTGGGTACTGTCACAGTGCCCCCTCCCGCCGCGTCCCGGCAGCGGGGAAAACGATCCGGTCCCGGATCCTCACAGATAGGATGTCGAGTGAGGGCGAGCTTGCCCTCGCTCGACTCTATGGTTTTGGAGGACCGGAGCGACGGCAAACATCGTTGTCTAGCAACCGGTTTAAAGGCCCCATTTTTTTTTTCATCTTTTAGTGTACTTGTGAGATCTGAGGACTTTTTGACCACAGATCTCACAAAAAAGAGGTCCTTTCGTGCCTATTTCTATTACAAGGAATGTTTACATTTTTTTTAAAAACGGTGTAAAAATAATAAATAAAATAAATAGGAAAAAAAAATTAAAGCGCCCTGTCCCCGTTAGCTCGTGCGCAGAAGCGAACGCATACGGAAACCCCGCCCACATATGTAAACTGTGTTCAAACCACACATGTGAGATATCGCCGCGATCGTTAGAGCGAGAGCAATAATTTGAGCCCTAGACCTCCTCTGTAACTCTAAGATGTTAACCTGTAGAAATTTTTAAAATGTCGCCTATGGGATTTTTAAGTACCAAAGTTTGTCGCCATTCCGTGAGCGTGCGCAATTTTGAAGCATGACATGTTGGGTATCTATTTACTCAGCGTAACATTATCTTTCACATTATGGAAAAAAATTGTGCTAACTTTACTGGATTCTTATTTTTTAATTCAAAAAAGGGAATTTTTTCAAAAAAAATTGTATTTGGAAGACCGCTGCGCAAATACGGTGTGATAAAAAATATTGCAATAATCTCCATTTTATTCTCTAGGGTCTCTGAAAAAAAAATAATATAATATAGTATAGTATATATAATATAGTAATATATAAGTAGTTTGCTAGCAAACAAAACTGATTTTAAACACCAAGTGTGAAAAATACAGTAGGCCTGGGGCTTAAGTGGTTAATCGTGAAAGCCATTGTTAAAAGAAAGGCATAAGAAGTGCAGTTTGAAGTTGGTGAGAAGCCATGTGGGGGACACAGCAAACATGTTGAAGAAGGTGCTCTGGTTAGATGAGACCAAAATGTAACTTTATTGCCTAAAAGCAAAACACTATGTGTGGCTGAAAACCAACACTGTACATGCTCTCCATCCAATCTGACAGAGCTTGAGCTATTTTGCAAAGAACAATGAGCAAACATTTCACTCTCTAGATGTTGCATAGCTGGTAGAGACATACGCAAAAAGACTTGCAGCTGTAATTGCAGCGAAAGGTGGTTCTAAAAAGTATTGACTCAGGGGGGCTGAATACAAATGCACGCCACACTTTTCAGATATTTATTTGTAAAAAAAATTTGAAAACCATTTATCATTTCCTTCCACTCACAGTTATGTGCCACTTTTTGTTGGTCTATCACATAAAATCCCAATAAAATACATTTACGTTTTTGGTTGTAACATGACAAAATGTGAAAAATTTCAAGGGGTGCGAATACTTTTTTCAAGACACTGTATGGCGGCCTGCCATGCAGTTTGTTGGCAACAGCACCTGAAACACTCACATCATAATAAAATGCAGACTTCTGCTTGCTCCTCATCTGGAATCTCAACCCCTACTATACTGTCAGGATTATTGGGGGATTATAAAAAATGGAATTATATAAAGGCCATTCATATTATGTTATACATATAGAAATTCTGAGCAGCCTAGCATCCATTTTGTTTTGGGGTGAATGAAAGTTCATGTTCTTTTAAGCAAAATTACTTCACAGAGAGCCTTGAAGCTTCAACAGAAGATTTTTGTTTTTCTTTAAATCATAAATAATGGGACTTTCTGACATTTCACCTGATAAAAGCCTAGCCAGGATGGCACCAGATATTTAGGGGGGATGGTATGCTGTCAGCCTTTGAGTTTCACAATGAACAATAGTTCAGTATATTCTTTTTAAAGGTTCATTTATACTATGTTTAAGGAAACATTATTATGTATGAGAAACATATTAACTACAATAATATTTATATCATTGATATAGTAAGTGTGAATTTTAAATATATATAATGTTGGGTAGATATGTACACTATATACTTTTCTTATGTGTAAAGGACTTTTGTGTCTTGAAATATATAACTTCATTCTCAGGTATGTGAAGGAGGGGTATTCTGAAACGTTGTGGTCGTAAACTTTATCCAAGCAACCATAAATCCTACACATTAGACACCAGTCTTGAGACCAGTCTTGACAATATGACATGGTCTATGAGATTTAGCTCTCTCTCCTAGCCTAAGGTCAAGAGGTTATCTTTGGGAAAACAATGAAATTAAATTCAATGTCCCAAATTTGATCGTAATACAACACTGCCCTCTGGTGATTGCTTAAACTTGTGTCCGAATTGCACAATCTTATGAAATAAGCCCCTTTGTGAGGTAATTGTTATATGGAAATCAGATCCCCGCCTACATTTCCTATAGAATAAAGTCTCAAGTCAGTTAGAGAGATGGAGAGAATTGAACAGATTGAGGAAGGAATAGGAGGCTTTGAAGGGGGCTCTGGAAAACTGATGGGTGACATTTGATCCTGAAGCCAGGACAGCATGACATCCCATACAACAGAAAAAGAAATTTGTTTTGGTAAAGTATATAATTCTATTTTTCTACTGGCATTTAATTTGCCTTATTCACATACACCTAACTGATCAATTCTCTCACTTAAACTGTTATCATCAAGATTTGAATTTAGACCATTCTAACTGCAGTATGAATGGTTTAATTTTTCTTATCTTGGAATTTTAAGCTAATTTTGGCTTTAGCAAATGGTTCAGTTATGATGTATTCTTTATAGTAGATTGACTAAATAGAAGTTTATTTTACCAAAACTATCTGGACTTTTAACAAGTCAATGCATGGTGTAACAATTTTTGTCCATGCAACTTTATTTAAAACATTGGAATTATGAACATCTGTTGGCTGAGAGAAGTCACGTGTCAAATCTGTCAGATTGGTTGCCATATTTTGTGTTCTCTTGGTAGTCTATTAATCACATTCTAGAAGTCATTGGTTATGGTTACCTTGCTATTCTGAAATAATATTCTTTGATTATAATTCTCATATTACCTGTGTGATACATTTTATTGCATTTTATTCCAAATTTTGTGTTTATCACCAATTATATTTTTGACATTTTATTCTGCACTGAAGTATTTAATAAATATATATATATATATATATATATATATATATATATATATATATTTGCACAGAATTGTATTCTTCTTATCTTCAGAGTAGCATCACTTAAAACGATCTCGTATTTTTGTTAATTTATGGAAATAAGTTGAGAATCTCCTTACTTACAGATCTTTGCTTATTTGCATAAATAGACACTGTTTATCAGAGCAGTATAAACATTCTGACATAATTGGAGGCCTGTGCGTGAGATAAGTACCTAGTGAAATAAGGGTTACAATTGTGCAAAATATATATTTTGTTGCCATTTGCATTAATTGATTGTTGCTATTGTTGGTTACAATATTGAACATGGCTGAATCCGAAGGTATTTGGTCACATTGATGCAGAACCAGGAGTGGGTATGCGCAATGAAAAGATTAGAGAAACGATTAAATTTAATGTGATGTCTTATGTCAAAGATAGATTGGATGTTAAAGATGAGCTCAAAAGTTGGGTAATTGAGATGAAACAAAGAATTGCAGGATATGTAAATGATATTTGGTCTGAAGACTCATGGGTGGCCATATATCTGGGTCAAATTGCTGTAGCTAAAACAAAGAAAGAGAAAGATTCACTGATATTTAGATCATGGCCAGAATTACTTTCCACAATTGTTGAATTTTCCGAACGATTGGACCGGTTTCAAAATAAAATAAAATCTCAGGCTGAGTTTATTGCAGAGTTACAACAAACAGTTCATGAGTGTGAAATTCAATCTGAAAAGTTTGTTGATGAAAATAAGAAATTGTTTGATCAAATATCAGTTTATCATGAGAAAACTAGCCAGGCCAAAGAAATGATGGGAAATGAACCAAACACATCTTGAATTGGTAACATGTTACAGGGAAAGGTGTACTTTAAAAACGGAATGTGAAAGAATGCAATTTACTAACATAATACTTCAGCAGGAGTTAAATGATTCAGCCTGTCAAAAGTTGGTGCAGGGAAAACATGCCAGCAGTGTAAAGGTTAAACCTTATTTTTGGAAGGGGGAAACTGTCCCTGAATATCTGAGCCGAATGCCTGCTGAAGCTAATGTTTTTAAACAGCCCATAAAAAAACAGATGTCAGATTCTGAAAGTAATTCCAGTATCCTATCAGAGGAAGAAACATTTAAACCCAAAAGACGTTCTCTTTCTAAAGCGAGTCGAATCACACCTCAGAAACAGTCTCATAGAAGTGAAAGAAGGATTTCTCAAACTGTATGTGATAGCCCAAAGGTGATAAAAGTTTTAAAAGAAACTGTGGGTCTGTTTACTAAGAAAGGTTCACCTTCTATAATTAATCATATAGAAGCCTACGAGGAGGCCATGTTGACTCTAAATTTAGACCATGACAAATCCCCAGTTTGAGAGCTACGAATTTATCCAACTGTTTTATAATGCTTTGCCAAATAAAATAAGAAGTATTCTTGCCCGGGATCATGATCCCGAAATCGGTCTGGATTGGTTACTGTCAGAAAGTACAACCTTTTTCGCTGTTTTACAAAATAGTGAAGAGACTCTGGATAAGAGGTTTAAAAAAAACAAATAATGAAATTCCTGAAGTTCATAATAAAAGAGATGAGGGACACTTTGAAGCCCCAAAAATGAGTTATGCTGATGTGGTTAAAAACCCCAATACTCCCAAATTGAATAAGGCTAAACCCCTTCCAGATGATAAAAAGGGTCCAGTAGTTGATAGTGCACCAGATAAAAAGCATCAGTGGGTAAAAAGGTGCAACCCTCCATTTTAAAAGATGCCTGAGAAGTAAATATAGGAATTATCAATATGGCCCTCAAGAAGATCAAAATAATTGTTCTGGATCAGAAGGTTCTGGCAAGTCTCAGACTTCTAATCCCAAAAATCCAACCACCAGAGGTCACTGGAAAAATAGTAACTTCCATGAATGAATGGATCAGATGCAGAGTCAGGTGGGGGTTTTGACAGAACAGATGGAAAAAATATCCCAGCTCCTCATTGCAAAACCTACAAACCCTTTTTTTAGGAGGAACCACCCCTCTAGAAGGCTCTCCACAATAACAGAGGTTTCTAAACATTGAAATACCTGTCCTGTAACAATACCGAAAAGTGAGATAATTAAACCTGGTGTCTGTATGCCTGAAAATAATTTAACCCTTCCAATGCCAGATGGCAAGGAGGAGGGGCGACTTGTTAGTGATCTTATCTTGCAGCCCACTGTGACTTCAGCTGTTGAAGAACTGACAGGCACACACTCCTGTGTGAAAAAGGAGGGGGGGGGGTCGCTGGGTAAGATACAACATGAAAACCGTTTCACTGGACATTCAAAATATTCATTACAAGAAATCGATCAAAGGTATTACATGGAGGTTAAATTGCATAATGATTTACCACAGATAATGGCTTTATTGGACACAGGTAGTCATGCAACCATTTTATCTCAGAAATATTTTCAACAAATCCAGTATCTATCTTCTGAGAAATACAAGCTGAAAAGTTTTCAAGCTAACCTTATAAATGTTTCAGGCACTGCCTTAAAGGTCAGAGGAGAAGCTTGGTTGAACATCAACTTGGGAAACAAAATAATTTGCCATCCCACATTGATAGTTGATTTGCCCTATGAACGTTTGATTATCGGCATAGATCTCTTTAAGAGATTTAATCCCATTGTGGATTCATGAATAAGGTTATATGGTCCCAAGCAAAAATGTCCATTAATTATGAGCACTCCCAGTCCTATCACAGTAAATGTAACTGCCATGTGATTGAGGAAAGACCGGACTCTATTGAAATCCATTTTAGGAATTCCCAAGTTCCAGATATCTCATTCCTACAAGCAACACCCACCTCTACAGTAGGTGGACAGGAGGATAACACCATATGTGTGTCCCCTGAAAGAGTTAAAAATGTTTGCTTGGAAAGTGATGTTCTGACCATTCACCTTCATCCCGAAAATCCTGATCCTACTGGGTTCAGTGATCATACCCAATTCTTAGCAGGAATTGAAAAGGTGAATGATGATATGTTCTTTCCCCTACAGCTTAATGACCTGGGAAGAACTAAAAGGGCTAAACTGGATCTGCGCCAGGAGCACAGTAATCTGCTAAAACAAGTGGCCAATCCTAAAGTAATTAGGTATTCTAACCCTCAAGATAACTGGGTCCATGAACTGGATGATAACTCTGATAGCCACAATGTCATTGCAAAATGCATGTTATCTATTTCTATTTGGGGTAAAACAGCCACTCATTTATTCCTGGTACTCAATGAGCCACGGTGTCAAATGTACATTGGCAACGATATATTGCATCAGTTTGCCATACATCTGGATGTGGTGAATTCCATATTGTGGACTAGATTAAAAGAGGATCCATGTGCTTTCGTGAATGAATATGAGGCCTTCAGATCATCCCAGATACTGCCATATGCAGTAAAGGTATTAGTACCACAAAATGTTGTCATTCCTCCAGGTTCCAGTAATTTCCTATTAATTATTCAGGTACCAAAAGGCCAGAAATTAAAGAACCTTGATGCATTAATATGCCTCTCAAATAGGATGCAACAACTGGAAATATCAGTAAGTCATATCCCCATGGTAAATATTCACCAATCCAAAACCCAAATAATTGTTAATAATGGTACTCCAAATGAAATCCCTTTGTCAAAAGACACTGTAATTGGTCTGGCCTTAGATTCAGATTATTATACTTTTGGATTTAAAAATGTAGTCATTGGCCTGATTCCTGAACAATATCTCACCGAGGATCAAATGGTCGAACAAACATTTTATTCTTCTCCTGAAGGATTGTTCACCATTAATTCAATTTATCCTTTTGATCCTGAAAAAGGTACCTGCCAGGTGGAGGAATCTTCCCTTACTTTTGATCATCCACTTAATGAGCAGGAAGCAAAGGAATATAGTGTGTCTATCGGAGAGACTAATAAGCCAAGTCATGACCTCACTGACAAACTTGAAGAAGCCTATGAAATAGGTCAACCTGAAGCTTTTCTGGGGTTTTTAGAAATGGTCCAGCAGGAAATCTCCTTAGCTGATGGATGCTGTAATGACTCAGAGCACCAAAAAATAAAAGAAGTTCTCCTGGAGTGTCAGGATATCTTTGCTAAAGATTCCTATGATTGTGGTGTAACAGACATACACATTGCTAGGATTCAGACTGATCCAGAGGCACCTCCAGTTTATGTCAAGCAATATCGTCTTCCACTAGCTTGTTACGATTCGCTAGCGGAAATAAAAAAGAATCTCAAGGAGAGAGGCATTATAAGATTGGTGCACAGTTCTTATAATATTCCTATCCTTGGTATCCTTAAATCGAATGGTCAATGGCGTTTGTGTGCTGATCTCAGACAGCTCAATAAACGTGCCATATATTGACAAATGCAAGGCGCCAAAATTTTCACCACACTGGATTGGGCCCAAGGCTATTGGACCATCAAGGTAAGTCCTGAAGACCAATATAAACTAGCATTTACATTTGGCAAGGAACAGTTCACCTGGAATCGCATGCCGTTTGGTTATATAAATGCAGGTCATGAATTTGCTGTGTTCTTACATAAGGCTATGCCTGATGCTACTGAAAGGGGAAATTTGACATATGTGGATGACATTTTGTTGAAAAGCACCTCATTTGAATAGCATATCCAAGAGATTAGGCATGTGCTTAACCAGTTGAGAGAGGCAGGTGTTAAAATTTAATTACATGTAGGTGTCGTACCAAAGTCAACTTCTTGGGACGTGAGGTCACTTCCGAAGGCCTAAATCCTCAAAAGAAGAAAGTGGACGCTGTGATGAAGTCTAAAACACCTACCAATGTCAGTGAACTGAGATCATTTTTGGGTATGATGAATTATTCACGTAAGTTTATTAAAACTATGCAGAAATCAGCAAACCATTGCTGACATTGCTAAAGAAGGATGTACCCTGGACATGGGTGGTAGACCAGGAACAATCTATTTTTGAACTTAAAAGAAAACTCACCCAAGCCCCATGTCTCATATATCCAGAGGGGGGTAAACCCTTTTATCTGGAAACTGGTTTTACAAACCTCAGCATCAGTGCTGTATTGTGTCAAAAACAAGACAAATTGAACAAGGTCATTGCATATGCCAGCAAGGCCCTGTCACCTGTAGAGGTAAAATTTAATGACTGTGAAAAAGCACATTTAGCCATAGTTTGGGCCCTTCAAAACTTTAGAAGTTACATTCAGGGTGAGAAAATCATCGTTGAAACGGCACACCAACCACTACAATATTTACAAAGTGACAAAATTAGAGATGGCAATTTGTCCAACAGCAGAATAACGTGGACGTTATCTTTACAAGGTTGGCCATTAGAAATTCGGTATAAACAAAATAAAAAGAGTCCAGTAGCTCAAGGACTTGCCGAACTTCATGATTGTGCGGCTCATTCTCATAAAGAGGAGCTGATGGAGGATTTCTTGGAGGAACAAATCTCTTACCCTTACAAAACATATGATGAGGATTACTGTCCTTTACTTCCATGTGTATATATTGATGGTTGTGCTTATTACACCACCACAGGGGATGAGAGAAAACTAGTAGCAGGTATTGGAATCGCTTGGACAAGTGGATTTCCAAATGTTTCGGTAGGATACAGCATTGGTGCTAAGAGCAGCCAAGTGGACGAATTAGCAGCTGTATACAAAACTGTTCAAATTGCTATAGAGCATAATATCACCAAATTTGTTATAGTTACCGATTTCAATTATGTACCTAATAGTTTTGTTGAATACCTGCCTACTTGGAAAAGAAATAACTTGTTACGGTCCAATAACAAACCTGTAAAACATGCCAAGTTATTCTGTGCCATTGATGAATTAGTCAAAAGTAATGGTCTAACTATTTATTGGAAGAAAACTAAAGGTCATTCTAAAACCCAGAACATGGACAAAGAAGGTAATGATCTAGCCTTTCAACTTGCTAAACAAGGTGCCATCACTGGAACAAAAGTAGACATAGATGATTTACTAGGACTGATACACATTGAAGCTGTCACTAGACAACGAGCTAGCGCTCAAACTACGAATAATGTGGCACAATGGAATCAAGAATCCACAAGTGAGGATCTAATTAAAAGCCAAAAAGAAAATCCTATACTTGGAATCTTTTATAAGCACATTGAGGATCCTATTAACAACCCCCTATCGGAGGAAGATTATGCCCAATAGGAAGACCTCAGATTATTTGTGAGAACCAAATATCAATTTAAAATTCAGGATGGTTTACTAATGAGGACATCTAAGAATGGTCTTCTACAGTGGGTAATTCCCACTACATTTAGAGGCCTAATGTTACAACATGCTCATGACGCACTGACAGCAGGTCACCGTGGTGAAAAGATTACCTACGAATTATTACGTGATTATGCTTACTAGCCTCATATGTTGAAAGATGTCCAAACATACTGTCAGGGTTGTCTGGTCTGTGCTCAGTTCCAACCTCAAGGCCCTACACATCGTGCCCCACTTCAGAGAAAGGGTTTCTTATTGCCATGGTCTGATATACAGATTGATTTAATAGGTCCTGTTACAAAGTCATCCAGAGGAAACAAATATATGTTGACAGTCACTTGTGTCTTTACCAAATGGGTAGAATGTTAATAAGGAGAGGATAGCCCTGTGGGACTTTAAATGAGGTGGATATAGGGTACCAAGCAAAAAATAGTAATTTATTGAATAAAGATATACAAAGCATAACCGGAAAGCAAAGTTCAAGAAAAACACACCTAATAAAATTGCAGCAGCAAAATTGCATACAGGTCAAGAATCTTGTCATAAAATTGAATAAAGTAACAGCATACAATGAGTATAATGCATGTACTGATAAACATTGGTCAATTGCATATAAAGCATAACAAAATTACAATGACGGTATTGCATTTTGAGACATATCATGTATTGAAACTCGATGCGTTTCGTGGGTCTTTTGCCCACTCATCAGGAGTATACATGGGTAAGCCTACCAAAAAATGAAAAATAGTGTGTGTTGTTAAGTCTGATAAACATTATAATCGGCCAGCAAGCATGGATATTCACCAAGTGTCTACCCAAATGGGAAAACCATACTTACATCAGACCATAGTAAATTGGCAAAAACGCTGCTACCAAATGGTGGAGGCGCCAATAGTCTGACCCGGGAGCTGAAGGGACTAGGATCCATGGAGCCAAGGTGGGGATCAGGTGAGAAAACTTGTAGTAAAAGGTATCCTGTCATGTTCGATCGCATGACACTGGCCAAAAACAAATGGGTGTCTGTAGAAACTAGTATCATCCGTTTGTCTAAGGATATATAAAGTTATATGAAATGTATGTCAAACTTGAAATGATGCACAATGAGATAAAAAGGTAACTACAAATGCTTGGTGAATAGCATAAAACAGGGGTGAATCACATGAGACACAGGAGTGAGTCACATGAGACAAAGGAGTGAGTCGCATGAGACAAAGGAGTGAGTCGCATGAGACACTGATGCCCAAATGGGTAGAATGTTTATCAGCTCATAATAATACTGCCGAAACATGTGCCACTTTGCTTGTTAACCATGTATTTTCCAGATTTGGTCTGCCATTAAGGATCGAGTCGGATCAGGGCCAGCACTTTACAAGTGAGGTAATCTCTAAGCTGTGGAAAATCTTGGGGGTCAAACAAAAATTGCACATTGCATATCGTCCAGCATCTAGTGGAGCAGTGGAGCGCTATAACCAGTCAATTGTCAACATCCTTAAGAAATTCATCAAAGAATCAGGTAAAGACTGGGACATAAAATTGCCTTTAGTGCTCATAGCTATTAGAGCCACACCAAGCACTGCTACCAAGATGTCACCCTTTAAACTGATGACAGGTAGGAAAATGGTCCACAACATCTGTTGTATCGCACATCAGATCATAACCTGATCAATGCAGCCACGACACATCAGTATGTGGAAAACCTACGTCAACATCTCAAGCATGCTTTTGCTTTTGCGCAGGAGAATCTCGAGAAAGCAGCCGTAAGTAACAAGACTTATTATGATCTCAAAACCACCAAGAAGGAGTATGAGATAGGTGATAAGGTGTATCTGTACAATTTTGCTCGAGACTTAACAGATCTTTACATGCAAAGCTTCTTTATAGTTGCGTAGATCTTGCAAAATATAAATTTATAAGAATATACATTTATACTGTATGTTTTATCTAATAGGAGGAGATTAACCTTCCATACCAGGTCGTTGATTGGTACAGACGATGATGAATACCAAAAACGCAGCGATCGGATGGGTCATCTTACTCCTTGGTGCCCAGTTCAGGACGGAACCTATCATTGAGTTGGGTCCTTCATCAGGAATCATGTTGCAAGACACCCCTGGATTCTTGTTGACGGAGAGGAAGATTTTGCTTCAAAAGATCTTTGTGAATTTGGATCTGAGGATATCCATTGAGAGGAGTCACAATACATCCTATTTTCAGTTCGAGGAGATGCAAGAATGGTATATTGCACATGTAAGCAAAACTCAGTCTAGGTGTGTGACACTCTAGACCATGCTGAGACCATTCCTTATTCAACCAACGTCCGAGATTGAACGTCCAAAGAGATTTCTCAGATTCCTGATTGCAAACATTGTTTTACTGCGCTTTGAATGGTAGTTGCCAATACCATCGCAGCAGTCAATTTCTGTCTCTATAAAGACTTTACCAGCTGAAGTTGGAGATTTCAAGGAAAATTTTAGTTTCTTTACCAGGAAATCGAAATTCAAAAGACTAATAAGGAACAGTTTGTGACATAGCTAACAATAGTAAAGTCGCTACGAACTTACACTCGGAACTGATTTTTCATTCCACCGAACTACTTAAAAGTTATGAATAGTTATGGACGAACATCGGCCGGGGCGGTTCGCAAACGTTATCCTCAAACTTTCTCAAACGTTCGCGAACCGCAAGTTCGCAGTGGGCCCCATTGACTTTAATGGCAGGCGAACTTTAAAAACCTTTAGGTCATATTTGCAGCCACAAAATACTTTCTAGCTGTGCACAAATAGTCCCACAACATGGACACTGTCATAACAGAAGTATTGCTATTGGAAAAGTTGCCCTAAACATTTTTAATTTTTTTTTTCAGCAAAAAAATTTCTTTTTTTTTTCTAAATCAGCCAGAACTGACAGCAGCCGGTTAATACATGTCAAATACATATAGGGTCCATTCACTCATCTGTAAAATGGGTCCAAATCCGTTCCACAATTTGTTGGAACGTTTACAGACCCATTGATTTTCAATTCCACTCTGAAAAATTAGGCATTCACAGGATAAAGAAGTAAGTGTCGCCCATTCCAGGCCCCAATAATTAGCCCACATGCATTTACCTGACAGCTAAGAACATTGTATTCTGTGGCTGAAGGTACATTTGAAATTCACAGGATACAGAAGTAAGTGTCGCCCATTCCAGGCCCCAAAAATTAGCCCACATGCGTTTACCTGACAGCTAAGAAAGTTGTATTCTGTGGCTGGAGGTACATTAGGCATTCACAGGATACAGAAGTAAGTTTTGCCCGGCCATTACAGGCCCCAAAAATTAGCCCACATGCGTTCACCTGACAGCTAAGAACGTTCTATTCTGTGGCTGAAGGTACATTAGGCATTCACAGGATAAATGAGTAAGTGTCGGCCATTCCAGGCCCCAAAAGTTAGCCAGCATGCGTTCACCTGACAGCTAAGAACGTTGTATTCTGTGGCAGGAGGTACATTAGGCATTGACAATAAAAATAATTGTCGGCCATTAAAGGCCCCAAAAATTAGGCATTCAATGGACATGAAATGCCTTTTATGCCGCTGTATTTACCGAAGACAAGGACCATGAGTTGTTGTGGGTGGATGGCGGTCTGGCGGATATTTGTGGCCTGTCATGAGGAATTTTAATTAAACATGGTCTACTGGTCACATGTGTTGAATTCCTCTGAGATCCATGCCTCATTCATTTTTATAAATGTGAGGTAGTCAACACTGTCATGAGCTAGGCGAGTGCGCTTATCGGTCATGATCCCCCCTGCTGCGCTGAACGTCCTTTTGGACAGGACACTGGACGGGGGCAAGCCAACAGTTCCATTGCAAATTGTGCAAGCTCTGGCCAGAGGTCAAGCCTGCCCACCCAGTAGTCCAGGGGTTCATCACTCCTCAGAGCATCCACATTGGCCGTTAACCCAATGTAGTCGGACACCTGTCGGTCTAGGCGTTTCCTAATGCTGGATCCGGAGTACAGCTGTCGATGGGTCGGCTGAAAGAATGATCTCATATCTGAAGTGACCAACACATCTTCAAAATGCCCTCTTCTTGTAAGCGCTGTTGGATTGCTACCCGCAACTGTTTCTTTGTGAGTGGAAATTCCTCTGCCAGCGCACGCAAAGGCACAATGCAGCATTTCTCGAAGCAAGGCCTGGAAGTGCTGCATTCTGACCGCCCTCTGTGATGGTGGTAACATTTCCGCCATTTTTTGTTTGTACCGGGGGTCTACGTACGTTGCCACCCAGTACTGGTCACTGCCCTTTATGCTTTTTATACGGGGGTCCCCCTTAAAACACTGGAGCATGAAGGCCCCCATTCTCACTAAACTGGAAGCGGTGTAGTGGCCTGGCTCCAGCTCATCATCCAGGATAATGTCGTCCTTGTTCTCCTCCCCCCATCCACGGACAACACCAGGGATCCCAGAAAGGTTTAAAGCATGCTCTTCTTGCTCCTCCTCATCCGCCCCGGCACCATCCTCCTCTGACTCCTCTTCAGACTCCTGTTGTTGACTTGTTTCAGATGGAGTAGCACTCCCTGGGAATTCATCCAACATTGCGACTTCCTCATCTTCCTGCACCTGCTCCTCAATGGCTTGATCAATGCCACAACGCAATGCACGCTCCAGAAAGAAGGAGTAAGGTACAATGTCACTAATGGCGCTCTGGCCATGACTGATCAGTTTGGTAAACTCTTCAAATGGCCGCAGAAGTATGCATGCGTCGCGCATTAGCAGCCACTGGTGTGGTGAAAAAAACCCAAGCTCCCCAGAACCTGTCCTGCCACAGAGATCGTTCAGGTGGTCGTCAACTGCACGTTTCTGCTGGAGCAGCCTATCAAGCATATACACGGTTGAATTCCATTGCGTCGGGCAGTCACAAATAAGACGCCTGATGGGCAGGTTGTGTCGCCGCTGAATGTCAGCAAGGCGAGCCATGGCTGTGGCTGTGTAAGATCTTCTGAAATGGCCCGAGACTTTCCTGGCCTGCCGCAAGACATCCTGGACCCCAGGGTATTTGGCAACGAATCGCATCACGACCAAGTTCAGGACGTGCGCCATGCATGGCACGTGTATAATTTTGCCCTGTTTCAGCGCGCTCAGCAGATTGGCACCGTTGTCGCACACCACTTTACCAACTGTCAAATTGAGCGGTGTCAGCCACTGATCTGCTTGTGAACGCAAAGCTGAAAGGAGTGCAGGACCAGTGTGGCTCTTGGCTTCCAGGCACAACAGACGCAGCACAGCATGGCAACGTCGCATGTGGAATAGGTTCTGGGGACGGCCGTCAGAAGGTTCACCCAGTGGGCAGTAAAAGTTATATACCTTCCCTGCCCATGTTTGCTAGACCATGTGTCTGTCGTCAGATGTATCTTGGCACCGACACTGTGTGCCAGAAATACATTCACTTGCCGCTGAACATGGCCATACAGCTCTGGAATGCCCTTCTGCAAGAAATATTTCCTTCCTGGGACCTTCCATTGTGGTGTTCCAATGGCCACAAATTTCCGAAAGGCCTCTGAGTCCACCAGTTGATATGGCAGTAGTTGTCGGGCTATCAGTTCCGACAAGCCAGCAGTCAACCGTTGGGCAAGAGGGTTATCCGGCGTCATCATTTTTTTACGCTCCAACATTTGGGCCACGGAAACCTGCCTTTTTCCAGAACAACGTGAGGACGGCATGATGGAAGGTGGAGTGGAGGACAATTGTGAGGAGAGAGGAGAAGGAGAAGAGGCTGGACAGTGAGATCCTGGAGTGTGGCTTTGTGGGTTCTGACGGTGTTGCTCCCACTGGGCTCGGTGATGGGAGTCCAGGTGCCTTCTTAAGGCGATCGTCCCTAGGTGAGTGTTGGGCTTATCGCGACTTATGCGTTGACTGCAAAGGCTGCAGATGGCAACACTATTGTCAGCAGCGGACACATTAAAAAAAGCCCACACTGCGGAGCCATGTGACGGCATCCTGGGAGCGCCCGCCAGATGTGACTGTAGATGGTCGATGGCTCGCTCCTGATACATTAGCAGTCTGCTTTGTCCCTCCTGTGCAATGTAGGTTCCGCCTGCTTCTCCTCCCTATCTGCTGGTCCATCTCTCCCTCTGAACTCCCCTCCTCTTCCTCTCTTGTGGGCACCCATGTGACGTCCATAGACACGTCATCATCGACGTCACCTTCCCCACCACTAACATTTGAGATCTCGGAGTAGGCAGCAACAGCGGGGACCAACCTCCTTGGGCTGATCTGGGTACTGTCGTCAGACTGCTGATTGGCGGCTGTTGCTACCTCCTCTTCCTGATCCAATGCCAAGAATGGCTGCGCATCGCAAATGTATTGTGATGGATCAGAAAATAATTCCAGTGACTCAATCGGAGGGTATATGGTGGTGGTGTTGGTGGTGGTGTCTTTGGGGGTGCACACAGCAGAGATTGAAGAGGGTGCAGATAGAGAGGATGAGGAGGGTGCAGAAGAGGAAGGCTGAGTGAACCACTCAACCAAGTCTGGTGTGTCTTTTGAAGTAATCAAACGCACATTCTGAAACTTCCCACTTTGGCTCCGGCCTACTGCTCCTGCCCTACCCCTGCGTAAGGGCTTGCCTCTTCCTCTGCCTGTCATTTTTTAAATTACCCTGTGACTAAAGTCTCTAGAGAAGAGCAGTATATGTGGAAGAAGGTATATAACACCCTGCTTCAATCTGTGGTATTGGGGGTCACTGGTCTATCACACCAGTTCTACAAAACATTGGCCAGTAACTGTTGTTACTGTGTGTAGCACAGTTAACGCAGCAAAAGTATACTTATAAAAGTATACTCTTAGATAACATGCCACTTCAATCTGTGGTATTGGGGGGCCACTGGTTTATCACACCAGTTATACAAAAAATTGGCAAGCAAGTTTGGCACTGTGTGTAGTAGAGTTAATGCAGCAAAAGAGGCAATTTTTTTGCAGGACACAAATACACTTATAAAAGTATACTCTTAGATAACACCCCGCTTCAATCTGTGGTATTGGGGGGCGACTGGTTTATCACACCAGTTATACAAAAAATTGGCCAGTAAGTTTGGCACTGTGTGTAGCATAGTTAACGCAGCAAAAGAGGCAATATTTTTGCAGGACACAAATACGCTGTTATAAAATTATACTGTTAGATAACACCCCGCTTCAATCTGTGGTATTGGGGGGCCACTGGTCTATCACACCAGTTCTACAAAAAATTGGCCAGTAACTGTTGTCACTGTGTGTAGCACAGTTAAAGCAGCAAAAGAGGCAAAATATTTGCAGGACAAAAATACACTCTTATAAAAGTATACTGTTAGATAACACCCCGCTTCAATCTGTGGTATTGGGGGGGCCACTTGTCTATTACACCAGTTCTACAAAAAATTGGCCAGTAACTGTTGTCACTGTGTGTAGCACAGTTAACGCAGCAAAAGAGGCAACATTTTTGAAGGACAAAAATACACTCTTATAAAAGTATACTGTTAGATAACACCCCACTTCAATCTGTGGTATTTGGGGCCACTGGTCTATCACACCAGTTATACAAAAAATTGGCCAGTAAGTTTGACACTGTGTGTAGCAGAGTTAACGCAGCAAAAGAGGCAATATTTTTGCAGGACACAAATACGCTGTTATAAAAGTATACTGGTAGATAACACCCCGCTTCAATCTGTGGTATTGGGGGGCCACTGGCCTATCACACTAGTTGAATTAATTTTTAAAAAGTGCTTTTGTCACTCTTTGTAGTTGTAGTATTGCTGCAGAAACGCTCACCACACCAGTCACAATGCTGCACAGTGCACAATACAAATCCACTATATTATGCTTTCTATATTAGAAAGTATATTATAAGTGTATTACACCCCTATATAGTGCACTGCACACCAAAGAATAGTACACCTATACCAAATACCAGTTCTTTAAAGGACTTTTGTGGTCCTATAACAGAGCGATCTGTGTCACTGACAATCTGTCCCTGCTCCCCACAGCAAATCTCTCCCTACACTGACAAAAAAGACAATATAGATACAGTACACCTATAACAAATACCAGTCCTTAAAAGGACTTTTGTGGACCTTTAACAGAGCAATTTGTGTCACTGACAATCTGTCCCTGCTCCACACAGCAAACCTCTCCCTACACTGACAAAAGAGACAATATAGATAGAGTACACCTATACCGAATACCAGTCCTTAAAAGGACTTTTGTGGACATAACAGAGCTATCGGTGTCACTGACAGTCTGTCCCTGCTGCACACAGCAAACCTCTCCCTACACTGACAAAAAGCAGAATGTAACATGGCCGCCAGGTCAGGTCTATTTATAAGATGGGGGGGGGGGGGTGTCCATGTGCTGAAATGTCTCAATTTACTGTCCTGTTTCACCTGATGGATGTGTCATGGGTCAAAGTTCTCCCCAATGTAAACTAATATGACCGCCACGAACATCAGCATATGTTCGCAATATCGGCGGACTGGGAACGAGCAAAGTTCGCCCTGAACCGACCGCCGGGCGAACCGCAAGGCCATCCCAAGTCATGAACAATTCCCAATATGAACTATTCTCTTATAAAAAGAGGACAAGACATTAGTTTTTTTCCTTCTCCTGACCTTATTCCCAGATATGTCTAAGGTTGTTCACCTGAATACTGGGAAGAAGGGGGGGGGGGGGGTATGTCAGGATTATTGGGGGGATTATAAAAAATGGAATTATATAAAGGCCATACATATTATGTTATACATATAGAAATTCTGAGCAGCCTAGCATCCATTTTTTTGGGGGTGAATTAAAGTTCATGTTCTTTTAAGCAAAAAGACTTCACAGAAAGCCTTGAAGCTTCAACAGAAGATTTTTGTTTTTCTTTAAATCGTAAATAATGGGACTTTCTGACATTTCACCTGATAAAAGCCTAGCCAGGTTGGCACCAGTTATTTAGGGGGGATGGTATGATGTCAGCCTTTGAGTTTCACAATGAACAATAGTTCAGTATATTTTTTTTAAGGTTCATTTATAATATGTTTAAGGCTTTGAAGGGGGCTCTGGAATACTGATGGGTGACATTTGATCCTGAAGCCAGGACAGCGTGACATCCAATACAACAGAGGAAGAACTTTGTTTTGGTAAAGTATATAATTCTATTTTCCTACAGGCATTTAATTTGCCTTATTCACATACACCTAACTGATCCATTCTCTCACTTAAACTGTTATCATCAAGATTTGAATTTAGACCATTCTAACTGCAGTATGATTGGTTTAATTTTTTTTTTAATTTTAAGCTAATTTTGGCTTTAGCAAATGGTTCAGTTATGATGTATTCTTTATAGTAGATTGACAAAATAAAAGTTTATTTTACCAAAACTATCTGGACTTTTAACAAGTCAATGCATGGGGTAACAATTTTTGTCCATGCAACTTTATTTAAAACATTGGAATTATATGAACATCTGTTGGCTGAGAGAAGTCACGTGTCAAATCTGTCAGATTGGTTGCCATCTTTTGTGTTCTCTTGGTAGTCTATTAATCACATTCTAGATTTCATTAGTTATGGTTACCTTGCTATTCTGAAATAATATTCTTTGATTATAATTCTCATATTACCTGTGTGATACATTTTATTGCATTTTATTCCAAATTTTGTGTTTATCACCAATTATATTTTTGACATAATATTCTGCACTGAAGTATTTAATAAATATATATATATATATATATATATATATATATATATATATATTTGCACAGAATTGTATTCTTATTATCTTCAGATTAGCGTCACCTAAAACGATCTCGTATTTTTGTTAATTTATGGAAATAAGTTGAGAATCTCCTTACTTACAGATCTTTTCTTATTTGCATAAATAGACACTGTTTATCAGAGCAGTATAAACATTCTGACAATACCTCAAGTCCTCTCAAAAACCTGCACTAAGAGGGATGATGGTATAGCAATAAGTGCCACAAGTGCTTGCACCCAATTTGCTAGCAGTACACCACCTGTTGATTTGACCAGCAGGCAAATTTCTCTACCCCAGTTGCTGAACCATAAAAAAATATACTGTCCCAGCCATCCACATGCTCAGCGTCTAAATGCTAGCTTGGCCAAATTGCTAGCACTACAACTGCTGCCTTTTCATCTGGTAGACTCTGCCCCCTTTCATGAATTTGCGGAATGTGCTGTACCCCAGTGGAAGGTTCCAAAAAGAAATTTCTTTTCACGTAAGGCCATTCCAGCTCTGTACAATAAATGTGGAATGCAATGTTGTGACCTTGTTGGACAGAGCGGTCAGCAGATCCAGCAGGCATGGTCAAGGATGTTACATTTCCTTCATAGCACACTCGGTAACTCTGCTGGCAGCTGGGAAAGATGCAGGACAGGGTTCAATGCTGGAGCTTGTTCCGTCACCACACCTCCAAAACATTGGTGGTGATTCTGCCACATCTGTCTGCTCCACCCCTTCTCTTCTTCTTCCTCTATGGCCTCTTCTGCTAAATTGTCCTCTGAACCAGCGTTCAAGGGGCTACGCAAGCAGTCAGGCTAGAAGATGCCATGCAGTGCTTCAGGTGGTCTGTCTAGGGGACAGGAGCTACAGATTCTGTCAGCTGTGCAGGTGCAGGCTCAGAGGTGGTTGACGGCTCACGACAACCAGGAATGGTTGCATGTGACAATGGCACCAACCTTCTCTTCCCCCTCCAATAGGGACACTTGACACATGTTTCATGCTTGGCACATGTCCTGAATTTGATGGTGCAGCGTTTCCTGAACCGGTACCCGGGCTTACTAGATCTTCTTAGGCAGGCAAGAAAAATATGTGGCCATTTCTGGCGGTCCTACGATGCCAGTGCTCGACTGGCTGACATTCAATGGGAATTCGACCTGCCCACCAACCGCCTCATTTGTGACATGCCCACCAGGTGGAACTCAACATTGACAATGCTGCAGCGGCTGCACACACAGCAGAGGGCCATCAATGAGTACCCGTGCGAGTATGGCACAAGGACAGGCTCAGGGGAGCTTGGGTTCTTTTTGCCACGCCAATGGCTGCTGATAAAGGATGCAGGCACTGTCCTGTCACCATTTGAGGAGGCAACAAGGATGGTGAGCCTCGACGATGCATGTATCAGTGACACTGTCCCTCTAATCTTCCTGCTGGAGCACACGCTTTGTGGAATCATGGACAGGGCATTTGAGGCAGAACAGCGGGAGGAAGAGGAGGACTTCCTTTCCTCACAAGGCCCCTGTAACAGAACCGTGACCCACACTGTGCTTTTGGACTTCCGTCAGTATACGTCTTCCTTCAGTCTTGAACATAGATATCAAATATTCCAGCCGCCACCATACAAAGCTAGCCGACAACTTAGCTTGTACTGGAACCTTCTCCTTTATTGAACAGTCACACAGTTTATATACAGCATGGACATCCCCCCTCCTGATTATATTACCACACATAGGTCAGGGGTTGCCTGATAACATTATCATATGCAGATGAAATTGTATACAGAAATAGAATTAACCTGAACTAATTATCTATCCATCTGGACAGAAACAATATGTGAGTTTATTAACAATTAACAACGGGACAGACATGCTTAACAGAATACACATCACCCCTCAATACACAGATAATAGAAAAAGACCGCCAGTGACAGATTGTCTGTCTCTTACATTGAGGTACAATACACGTTATCATAAGTGTAAACACAGAACCCATTTGAAGTAATCCAAACCATGTTCTCAGTGTCCATTAACCACTTAAGCCCCGGAGGATTTGGCTGCTTAAAGACCAGGGGTTTTTTTGCGATTTTTTACTGCGTGAATTTAACGGACAATTGCGCGGTCGTGCGACACTGTACCTAAACGAATTTGATGTCCTTTTTTTCCCACAAACAGAGCTTTCTTTTGGTGGTATTTGATCACCTGTGCGATTTTTACTTTTTGCGCTATAAACATAAAAAGAGCGTAAATTTTGCAAAAATAACAATATTTTTCACATTTTTTATATGAAATTCCCCCCAAACAAATGTAAAAATCAAAATTTTTTTAACATTTTTGGCCAATTTGTTTTCTGCTACCCATGTTTGGTAAAAAAAAATCGCAAAAAACGTATTTTGATTGGTTTGCGCAAAAGTTATTGCGTTTACTAACAAAGGGAAAGATTTTTGTCATTTTTGGTGGTTTTTTTTTAATGTAATGGCGGGGCGATCTGCGATTTTTTTTGCGGTACTGCGACATTGCGGCGGACAGATCGGACCCTTGACTGACATTTTTGACACTTTTGGGGTTACCAGTGACATTACTGCAGTAATCAGTGCTATACATATGCACTGTTACTGCAAAATGACACTGGCAGGGAAGGGGTTAACTTTATTGGGGAGGGAGGGGTTAAGTGTGTCCCTAGGGTCGTGCTTTCTACTGTGATTGGCTGTGGCTACTAGTGTAGGAACAGTGATCAACGGTCCTACATAGTAGAACCGTCTGAACACTGTTTCTACACAGGGGAGAATGACAGGCGGCTTGTTTACATCAGCCGCCCGACTTTCTCCCTCTGTACCGACGATCGGCGAGTGACCGGCGGACATCGGGTCCGCCGGTCACACGCACTAACTTCCCTGTGAACAAACCGCGGCAGGCGCGCGCCTCCGCGGGCACGCGCCCGACCGCTATTGGCTCACAAGGAAGTGACAGGCAAGTGACGTACCGATACGTCACTCTGCCTGGCCGGGGCTGACCGCCGCAGTATATAGTCGTGCGGCGGTCGGCAACCGGTTAAATACCCGTTTTTCACTCCCAGTGACGGTGAGTACCATCACAGCCCCCTTTATGCAGATAACATTCCTGAGGGGCCACAAAACACACAGGAGGAAGAGGAGGAGAAGGAGGATTGTGCCAGCATGGATGTAGAGGATAACATACTGCAGTCTTCAAAGGATGGTTTTCATTTTCCAGAAACCCAAGGAGTTGTACGTGACTGGGGAGAGGTTGCTCCTGACAATGTCCTCCTTAGTGACCCAGAGGACTTAGAATCTCATGCCTCCCCAAACATATGCTGCATGGGCTCCCTGTTGCTGCAAAGCCTGCGAAAGGACCAGATTATACATGGTATCAAGGAGAGGGATCATTACTGGTTGGCAACATTACAAGGGTAAAGTTGCAGAGCTCATCCGGCCTTCGCAGAGGGGGCAGAGGCTGAAACATCTTGAGGACGTCTTGAAGAAAAATTTGTGTAACACCTTTCCAGACATTGTCCATTTCCTGGACAACGTGTTTCTGAGGCTTCGTTTGTTCAAAGGAGGAGCGGTGGAGAAGGCGGCCGGCAGATCAATGCCTTTAAACAATTCTTTAGTCCTCAGAGCCAAGGGCTGTAAGGTTTAAGCAACCATTGGCAGCGTCTGCAGCATATGGTGCAGGATTATCTAGACTTGGAGTCCTTTCCAACTGAACATCCACTGGGTTGCTGGGTCTTGAGGATGGACCAATGGCCAGAACTTGCTCAATATGCAATCAAGCTATTGGTCTTTCCTGCTTCCAGCATGCTTTCCGAAGGGACATTCAGTGCTGCTTGAGGTTTTGTGATGAATAAAAGAGTGCGTCTGTCCACAGACTCTGTTGACCGGCTGACATTTATCAAAATGAATCAGTCCTGGATCAGCAGCAGCTATCAAGCCCCTGATGCTGATGTAACTGATTGAATTTGCTAGGGATCTGGGATCCCTTGAAGACTGCCTTTGCTGCTTATCCTATTCCTGAATCTTGATTATGCTAGCTTCCAACAATGTTTTTGGTTTAGGTCACTACCAACACCCAAGGCCCAATTTTTCTGCACCTCTATGACAGGTGCCTGTAGTTTCAATTTTTGGTCCTAATTTTTAACAGCATGGCCTGTTCCTGCTCCCAGGAAGAGTAACTGTGAGGGGTTACAGTGTTCAGGCACCACCAACACCCAAGGCCCAATTTTTCTGCAACTGTATCACAGGTGCATGTAATTTCAATTTTTGTTCCTAATTTGTAACAGCAGGGCCTGTTACTGTGCCCAGCAAGAGTAACTGTGAGGGGTTACAGTGTTCAGGCACGACTAGGGATGGGTGATCGGTTTGGCCTAAACATTGCACATTCAGGTTCTCGCCTAACACCTGAACTTTCTTGGCACTTAGCGGGATGTTCACCTGCCGAGCGCACAGTCAATAGGTTGTTAGGGCTTCCCTGCTGAGAGCTCAATTTAAAAAATAATTGTAAAAAGAAAATGTCAATTTAAAAAAAAATGGGGTAAATGGCACCTGGTATGGACTGGGGGGGACCCTACGCTGTTTTTTTTTTTTTCATTTTTTTATCTGTATTGCCGGGAGCCAACAGTAAATTACAGCTGCGAGCAAATTTCAATTTCATTTTTTCCTTTAGAAATATCAGTATTGCTGCAACAAGCTACATACAGTACATCGTACAGATGCGTTACTTTACAGGCACATTAGGGGACCCCCAGGCACGATATTTAAAGGAATTTTTCATTTTTATTGTTTCACTTTAAGCATCATTTAAATCAATGCTCCTGTAAAAACAATTGTTTTTTAAAAAAAAAATTGCATTGATGCATATCCCCCAGGGCAATACCCGGGTCCCCATACACTTTTTATGGTAATAATTGCATATAAGCCTTTAAAATAAGGACTTTTGAATTGTTCATGTTCATGTCTCATTGAATTTATTACAGTTTGAATGTTCGCCAGAACTTTTACCTTGTCCAAGATGTTCTGGTGCGAACCGAACAGGGGGGTGTTCAGACAATCACTAATCAGCAGGTCTCAGCCAAAAATCATTGTCTGGGACCTGCTGACAAAATCAGTGGTTTGACACAGCGCGGGTCAGCAGGGGATGCACACACGCATGCCCCAAAACCGGTAGCAAGCCAGCAACTAGTGATGGGCTCGGGCATGTTTAGGATCGTAGTCTCAACCCACCTGAGTAATAACGCCAGGAAGCTGACACTGCACACCGCCAATCATAGGCAGTGAGGCATTTCCCAGCAGTCTGTGCAGCTGTGGACTGGGAAATGCCTCACTGCCTATGATTGGGGGTGTGCAGTGTCACCTTCCTGGAGGGATTGTTCAGGTGAATTGGGACTATGATCCCAAACACGCCTAAGCCCATCACTACCACCAAAGGTTGCTGAGCCTGCAGCTACCGCTCAGTTACAGTAATTCTACTGTAACCGAGCGGCAAGTGGTTAATAGTAGGGTTGAGCGGACACCTAGATGTCCGTGTTCGACGGGTTCGGCCGAACTTTAAAAAAAAGTCCGGGTCCGTGTCCCGGACTTTTACCGAACTTTTCCCGGACACCGAACCCCATTGAAGTCAATGGGGACCCGAACTTTAAGGCACTAAAATGGCTCTAAAACACCAAAGGAAAGGGCTAGAGTGCTGCAAATGGCAGCAAAACGTAATTAAGAGCATGGCAAGTGCTCTGCAAACAAATGTGGATAGGGAAATAACTTAAAACAACAAAAAAAAACAGAAAAATAAAACAATGTTCTTCTTCATCTCTGAAGGACGAGGCCCATATGGAGTAGGAGGGAGGTTGAGGTGGTGGTGGATGTGGCGGTGACATAGGCGTGCGCACAGGGTGTGCTGGGTGTGCCTGGGCACACCCTAATCACCTAGGGCACATAGCATTGCCAGTGAGGAGATGGGAAAGATCTCCCTGGGACCTGCTCTGCTCTATTTCTCCTTGCCTACAGGTACATGGCCCCGATACATTACTCTCTCTGCTGGCAAACACATGCATGTGTATTTCAACTTTGGGGTGCACACCTTAATGCAATAGGCTGCGCACACCTATGGGCGGTGTAGGTGGAAGCGGCGGTGGAGGAGGACCAGGGCCGGATTAACAGCATCATGGGCTTGGTGCTGAGGATTTTGAAGGGCCTTAAGGGCCGTGCCTTGCCATGCACCCAGAGGAGGAAGGGTGCAGCCATGCATGCCTAATTCAACATGGGATGCTGTCTCTGAAGCCCATAAACACATCCATGCATCGCCAACTGTCCCTCCTTGTCCGGCCTTCACGCTGTGTGGGGAGGTTCTGAGGGTGCTGCCTGGGGAAGCGAGCATAGAAGCCAGACTTCTGTGTTTACAAGTGACAGAAGAGCGGTAACAGTGAATATGGCCAACCCGGGGCCTATATAAAAGGTAGGGGCCTGGAGCTGCAGCTCCAATAGCCCCTACATTAATCTGGCCCTGAGGAGGAGGACGAGGTAGCCAACACTGCTTCTTTTCAAAAATTTTAAATGAGGGTACACCCCAAAAGAGTGAGAAAGAGCAAAAATGGAACAATGGGTGGGTAAGGTCGGTATCCATTGCTATTCTGCATAAGGTACGGAAAAGTCCCGTGGGATCCATGCCTGGTTCATTTTAATGAACGTGAGCTTGTCCACATTGTCTCTGGACAGGCGGCTGCGCTTGTCTGTTATAACGCCCCCAGCCGTGCTAAATACCCGTTCAGATAATACACTGGCTGCAGGGCACGCCAGCACCTCCAAGGCGTAAAGGGCAAGCTCAGGCCATGTGCCCAATTTGGAGACCCAGAAGTTGAAGGGGGCAGACCCGTCATTCACTACATGTAGGCGTGTGCACACATACTGCTCCACCATGTTGGTAAAATGCTGCCTCCTGCTAAGACGTTCCATCTGAGCTGCTGGTGCTGCTGTTTGTTGTGGCGTGCTGACAAAGCTTTTCCACATTTCGGCCATGCTAACCCTGCCTTCTGAGGTGCTGGCGGTGCCCTGGTTGCGTTGGCGACCTCCTCCTCCTCCTCCTCTGCCTTGTGCTTCCACTGTGGCCCCGCTGTCAGATGGGAATGCCAGCAGCATGGCGTCTACCAGCGTGCGCTTGTACTCGCGCATCTTGCGATCGCGCTCCAGTGAGTGAATTAAGGACGGTACGTTGTCCTTGTAACGGGGATCCAGCAGCGTGGCCACCCAGTAATCAGCACAAGTTAGAATGTGGGCAACTCGGCGGTCGTTGTGGAGACACTGCAGCATGTAATCGCTCATGTGTGCCAGGCTGCCCAGAGGCGACGAAAGGCTGTCCTCTGTGGGAGGTGTATCGTCCGTGTCCTCTGTATCCCCCCAGCCACGCACCAGTGATGGCCATGAGCTGGCCTGGGTGCCACCCTGCTGTGAACATGGTTCCATCTCCTCCTCCAGCTCCTCCTCCTCCTCATCCTCCTCATCCTCCAGAACTGTGCCCCTGCTGGACAATTGCGTCCCTGGCGTTTGCGTGTGCAGGAACCCACCCTCGGAGCCCCTTGCGAATGACTGCCCTGAAAGCCTTGGAAATGTTACCTCTTCATCCTCCTCCTCCTCCTCATCCTGTGCCACATCCTCTTCCATCATCGCCCGAATTGTTTTTTCAAGGAGGCATAGAAGTGGGATAGTTAAGCTGAGAACGGCGTCATTGCCACTGGCCATGTTGGTGGAGTACTCAAAACAGCGCAACAAGGCACACAGGTCTCGCATGGAGGCCCAGTTATTGGTGGTGAAGTGGTGCTGTTCCGCAGAGCGACTCACGCGTGCGTGCTGCAGCTGAAACTCCACTATGGCCTGCTGCTGCTCGCACAGTCTTTCCAGCATGTGCAAGGTGGAGTTCCACCTTGTGGGCACGTCACATATGAGGCGGTGAGCGGGAAGGCCGAAGTTACGCTGCAGCGCTGCCAGGCGAGCAGCAGCAGGGTGAGAACGCCGAAAGTGCGCACAAACGGCCCGCACTTTCTGCAGCAGCTCTGACATATCGGGGTAGTTTTTAAGGAACCTCTGCACCACCAAATTCAGCACATGCGCCAGGCAAGGGATGTGCGTCAAACCGGCTAGGCCCAGAGCTGCTATGAGATTTCGCCCGTTATCGCACACCACCAGGCCGGGCTTGAGGCTCGCTGGCAGCAACCACTCATTTGTCTGCTGTTCCATGCTCCTCCACAACTCCTGCGCGGTGTGTGGTTTGTCCCCCAAACAGGCAAGTTGTAAAACTGCCTGCTGTCGTTTACCCCTGGCCGTGCTGAAGTTGGTGGTGAAGGTGTTACGCTGTCCGGATGAGGAGGCGGTAGAGGATGAGGAAGCGGAGTAGGAGGAGTTAGGAACAGGAGGCAAACTGAAGCGCCCTGCAATCCTCGGTGGTGGAAGGACATGCGCCAAATTGCTATCCGCCTCAGGCCCATCCGCCACTGCATTTACCCAGTGTGCCGTTAGGGAGATATAACGCCCCTGACCGTGCTTACTGGTCCACGTATCCGTAGTTAGGTGGAAAAGTAGTGGCGGCTGGGCACGACGTACTGTGGGACAGCCACCGACATAAGGTTTTTAAAACTGTGCGTCTCCACCAGACGGAATGACAGCATTTCAAAGGCCAATAATTTTGAAATGCTGGCATTCAGGGCCAGGGATCGCGGGTGGGTAGGGGGGTACTTCCTCTTCCTCTCAAGTGTTTGGGAGATGGAAAGCTGAACGCTTCCACGGGACATTGTGGAGATGGTTGTTGGTGACCCAGGTGGTGGTGTTGCTGACAGATCGTCTGTTTGCGGGGTGGCAGGTGCCGGTATCACTACAGATGTGGCTGGAGCGGCCGAGACTGCAGCAGAAGAGGAAGCAGGATGAGCCAGAGACGTTTCTTGGTTTTGAAGGTGTGTACTCCACTGCAGCTCATGCTTTGCACTTAGATGCCTGATCATGCAGGTTGTGCTCAGGTTGAGAAGGTTTATGCCTCGCTTCAAGCTCTGATTGCACAGGGTGCAAACCACTCGTGTCCTGTCATCAGCACATTTTCTAAAGAACTTCCACGCTAGAGAACTCCTTTGAGCTGACTTTGGTGCGCTCGTTCCCTTGCTGCGTTGGGCAGTAGCGGGCGTAGTGTCTAGGGCACGGCCGCTCCGCTTCTGCACCCTGCTCCCTCTTCTGCTGTGCTGGTGGCTCTGTGCGACCACCGCCTCTTCCTCCAAACTACTCAGGTCACCTGCATGACGTTCATTCCATGTGGGGTCGAGGACCTCATCGTCCTCCACATCATCTTCCACCCAGTCTTCACCCCTGCCCTCCTTGTCGGTCTCCACAATGCTGAACGCCGCAGCAGTTGGCACCTGCGTTTCGTCATCATCGGAGACGTGCTGCGATGATCCTTGCATGTACTCATCTTGAGAAATAAGTGGTTGGGCATCGCTGCACTCAATCTCTTCCACTTCTGGGGCAGGGCTAGGTGGATGGCCCTGGGAAACCCTGCTGACAGAGTCCTCAAAAAGAATAAGAGACTGCTGTATGGCTTGGGGCTCAGACTGCTGGCCTGATTTGCAAGGGGGTGAGGTGAAAGACGGTTGGACATTGGCTGCAGGTGCCAACTCTGACCTTTCTGCAGTAGACTGGGTGGGAGACAATGTGAAGGAACTGGAGGCACTGTCAGCAGCAAACCAATCTACTATCGCCTCAACTTGTTCTGGCCTCATCACTTCTAGGGGCGTTTGATGCCCTACCAAATACTGATGCAGGTTCTGTCGCCTACTCACACTTGAGGAAGGTGTTTCACTTGTGCGTGTAGCTGGCACAGATCGACCACGTCCTCTCCTTGCAACAGGAGCTCTACCAGCAGCACCACGACCCAGGCCACGGCCCTTATTTGACGGTCTCCTCATATTTCTGTAATTTAAGATCTTGCCCTAGAAAGGTTTTTATTGAATAGCGGAATAGGAAATATGATCCAAAAAAGTGTATGTATCTCGCACGTACAAAACCACACTAGGCCCCAATTACTATTGTTTCTACCCCTAAAAGGATGGATGAGGAGTAGGAGGAGTATGGAACAGACAGCACCCTCAAATCTTCAGAAGTATGAGATGAACCCCAAAAACTTGGAAAGGTGGATCTCACACGTACCGACACAGACTATCCCGCAATTCAATTGATCCTCAAAGGTTTTTATTGAATAGCGGAATAGGAAATATGATCAAAAAAAGTGTATGTATCTCGCACGTACACAACCACACTAGGCCCCAATTACTATTGTTTGTACCCCTAAAAGGATGGATGAGGAGTAGGAGGAGGAGTATGGAACAGGCAGCACCCTCAAATCTTCAGAAGTATGAGATGAACCCCAAAAACTTGGAAAGGTGGATCTCACACGTACCGACACAGACTATCCCGCAATTCAATTGATCCTCAAAGGTTTTTATTGAATAGCGGAATAGGAAATATGATCAAAAAAAGTGTATGTATCTCGCACGTACACAACCACACTAGGCCCCAATTACTATTGTTTGTACCCCTAAAAGGATGGTTGAGCAGTAGGAGCAGGAGTATGGAACAGGCAGCACCCTCAAATCTTCAGAAGTATGAGATGAACCCCAACAACTTGGAAAGGTGGATCTCACACGTACCGACACAGACTATCTCGCAATTGAATTGATCCCCAAAGGTTTTAATTGAATAGCGGAATAGAAAATATGATCAAAAAGAAAGTGTATGTATCTCGCACGTACACCACCACACTAGGCCCCAACTACTATTGTTTGTACCCCTAAAAGGATGGTTGAGCAGTAGGAGGAGGAGTATGGAACAGGCAGCACCCTCAAATCTTCAGAAGTATGAGATGAACCCCAAAAACTTGGAAAGGTGGATCTCTCTCACACGTACCAACACAGACTATCCCCCAATTTAACTGATCCCCAAAGGTTTTTGATTAAATAGCGGAATAGAAAATATGATCCAAAAAAAGTGTATGTATATCACACGTACACAACCACACTAGGCCCCAATTACTATTGTTTGTACCCCTAAAAGGCTAGATGAGGAGTAGGGGGGGTATGGAACAGGCAGCACCCTCAAACCTTCAGAAGTATGAGATGAACCCCAACAACTTGGAAAGGTGGATCTCTCTCACACGTACCAACACAGACTATCCCCCAATTTAACTGATCCCCAAAGGTTTTTGATTAAATAGCGGAATAGAAAATATGATCCAAAAAAAGTGTATGTATATCACACGTACACAACCACACTAGGCCCCAATTACTATTGTTTGTACCCCTAAAAGGCTAGATGAGGAGTAGGGGGGGGTATGGAACAGGCAGCACCCTCAAACCTTCAGAAGTATGAGATGAACCCCAACAACTTGGAAAGGTGGATCTCTCTCACACGTACCAACACAGACTATCCCCCAATTTAACTGATCCCCAAAGGTTTTTGATTAAATAGCGGAATAGAAAATATGATCCAAAAAAAGTGTATGTATATCACACGTACACAACCACACTAGGCCCCAATTACTATTGTTTGTACCCCTAAAAGGCTAGGAGTAGGGGGAGTATGGAACAGGCAGCACCCTCAAACCTTCAGAAGTATGAGATGAACCCCAACAACTTGGAAAGGTGGATCTCTCTCACACGTACCAACACAGACTATCCCCCAATTTAACTGATCCCCAAAGGTTTTTGATTAAATAGCGGAATAGAAAATATGATCCAAAAAAAGTGTATGTATATCACACGTACACAACCACACTAGGCCCCAATTACTATTGTTTGTACCCCTAAAAGGCTAGATGAGGTGTAGGGGGAGTATGGAACAGGCAGCACCCTCAAACCTTCAGAAGTATGAGATGAACCCCAACAACTTGGAAAGGTGGATCTCTCTCACACGTACCAACACAGACTATCCCCCAATTTAACTGATCCCCAAAGGTTTTTGATTAAATAGCGGAATAGAAAATATGATCCAAAAAAAGTGTATGTATATCACACGTACACAACCACACTAGGCCCCAATTACTATTGTTTGTACCCCTAAAAGGCTAGATGAGGAGTAGGGGGGGTATGGAACAGGCAGCACCCTCAAACCTTCAGAAGTATGAGATGAACCCCAACAACTTGGAAAGGTGGATCTCTCTCACACGTACCAACACAGACTATCCCCCAATTTAACTGATCCCCAAAGGTTTTTGATTAAATAGCGGAATAGAAAATATGATCCAAAAAAAGTGTATGTATATCACACGTACACAACCACACTAGGCCCCAATTACTATTGTTTGTACCCCTAAAAGGCTAGATGAGGAGTAGGGGGGGTATGGAACAGGCAGCACCCTCAAACCTTCAGAAGTATGAGATGAACCCCAAAAACTTGGAAAGGTGGATCTCTCTCACACGTACCAACACAGACTATCCCCCAATTTAACTGATCCCCAAAGGTTTTTGATTAAATAGCGGAATAGAAAATATGATCCAAAAAAAGTGTATGTATATCACACGTACACAACCACACTAGGCCCCAATTACTATTGTTTGTACCCCTAAAAGGCTAGGAGTAGGGGGAGTATGGAACAGGCAGCACCCTCAAACCTTCAGAAGTATGAGATGAACCCCAACAACTTGGAAAGGTGGATCTCTCTCACACGTACCAACACAGACTATCCCCCAATTTAACTGATCCCCAAAGGTTTTTGATTAAATAGCGGAATAGAAAATATGATCCAAAAAAAGTGTATGTATATCACACGTACACAACCACACTGGGCCCCAATTACTATTGTTTGTACCCCTAAAAGGCTAGATGAGGAGTAGGGGGAGTATGGAACAGGCAGCACCCTCAAACCTTCAGAAGTATGAGATGAACCCCAACAACTTGGAAAGGTGGATCTCTCTCACACGTACCAACACAGACTATCCCCCAATTTAACTGATCCCCAAAGGTTTTTGATTAAATAGCGGAATAGAAAATATGATCCAAAAAAAGTGTATGTATATCACACGTACACAACCACACTAGGCCCCAATTACTATTGTTTGTACCCCTAAAAGGCTAGATGAGGAGTAGGGGGGGTATGGAACAGGCAGCACCCTCAAACCTTCAGAAGTATGAGATGAACCCCAAAAACTTGGAAAGGTGGATCTCTCTCACACGTACCAACACAGACTATCCCCCAATTTAACTGATCCCCAAAGGTTTTTGATTAAATAGCGGAATAGAAAATATGATCCAAAAAAAGTGTATGTATATCACACGTACACAACCACACTAGGCCCCAATTACTATTGTTTGTACCCCTAAAAGGCTAGGAGTAGGGGGAGTATGGAACAGGCAGCACCCTCAAACCTTCAGAAGTATGAGATGAACCCCAACAACTTGGAAAGGTGGATCTCTCTCACACGTACCAACACAGACTATCCCCCAATTTAACTGATCCCCAAAGGTTTTTGATTAAATAGCGGAATAGAAAATATGATCCAAAAAAAGTGTATGTATATCACACGTACACAACCACACTGGGCCCCAATTACTATTGTTTGTACCCCTAAAAGGCTAGATGAGGAGTAGGGGGAGTATGGAACAGGCAGCACCCTCAAACCTTCAGAAGTATGAGATGAACCCCAACAACTTGGAAAGGTGGATCTCTCTCACACGTACCAACACAGACTATCCCCCAATTTAACTGATCCCCAAAGGTTTTTGATTAAATAGCGGAATAGAAAATATGATCCAAAAAAAGTGTATGTATATCACACGTACACAACCACACTAGGCCCCAATTACTATTGTTTGTACCCCTAAAAGGCTAGATGAGGAGTAGGGGGGGTATGGAACAGGCAGCACCCTCAAACCTTCAGAAGTATGAGATGAACCCCAACAACTTGGAAAGGTGGATCTCTCTCACACGTACCAACACAGACTATCCCCCAATTTTACTGATCCCCAAAGGTTTTTGATTAAATAGCGGAATAGAAAATATGATCCAAAAAAAGTGTATGTATATCACACGTACACAACCACACTAGGCCCCAATTACTATTGTTTGTACCCCTAAAAGGCTAGGAGTAGGGGGAGTATGGAACAGGCAGCACCCTCAAACCTTCAGAAGTATGAGATGAACCCCAACAACTTGGAAAGGTGGATCTCTCTCACACGTACCAACACAGACTATCCCCCAATTTAACTGATCCCCAAAGGTTTTTGATTAAATAGCGGAATAGAAAATATGATCCAAAAAAAGTGTATGTATATCACACGTACACAACCACACTGGGCCCCAATTACTATTGTTTGTACCCCTAAAAGGCTAGATGAGGAGTAGGGGGAGTATGGAACAGGCAGCACCCTCAAACCTTCAGAAGTATGAGATGAACCCCAACAACTTGGAAAGGTGGATCTCTCTCACACGTACCAACACAGACTATCCCCCAATTTAACTGATCCCCAAAGGTTTTTGATTAAATAGCGGAATAGAAAATATGATCCAAAAAAAGTGTATGTATATCACACGTACACAACCACACTAGGCCCCAATTACTATTGTTTGTACCCCTAAAAGGCTAGATGAGGAGTAGGGGGGGTATGGAACAGGCAGCACCCTCAAACCTTCAGAAGTATGAGATGAACCCCAAAAACTTGGAAAGGTGGATCTCTCTCACACGTACCAACACAGACTATCCCCCAATTTAACTGATCCCCAAAGGTTTTTGATTAAATAGCGGAATAGAAAATATGATCCAAAAAAAGTGTATGTATATCACACGTACACAACCACACTAGGCCCCAATTACTATTGTTTGTACCCCTAAAAGGCTAGGAGTAGGGGGAGTATGGAACAGGCAGCACCCTCAAACCTTCAGAAGTATGAGATGAACCCCAACAACTTGGAAAGGTGGATCTCTCTCACACGTACCAACACAGACTATCCCCCAATTTAACTGATCCCCAAAGGTTTTTGATTAAATAGCGGAATAGAAAATATGATCCAAAAAAAGTGTATGTATATCACACGTACACAACCACACTGGGCCCCAATTACTATTGTTTGTACCCCTAAAAGGCTAGATGAGGAGTAGGGGGAGTATGGAACAGGCAGCACCCTCAAACCTTCAGAAGTATGAGATGAACCCCAACAACTTGGAAAGGTGGATCTCTCTCACACGTACCAACACAGACTATCCCCCAATTTAACTGATCCCCAAAGGTTTTTGATTAAATAGCGGAATAGAAAATATGATCCAAAAAAAGTGTATGTATATCACACGTACACAACCACACTAGGCTCCAATTACTATTGTTTGTACCCCTAAAAGGCTAGATGAGGAGTAGGGGGGGTATGGAACAGGCAGCACCCTCAAACCTTCAGAAGTATGAGATGAACCCCAACAACTTGGAAAGGTGGATCTCTCTCACACGTACCAACACAGACTATCCCCCAATTTAACTGATCCCCAAAGGTTTTTGATTAAATAGCGGAATAGAAAATATGATCCAAAAAAAGTGTATGTATATCACACGTACACAACCACACTAGGCCCCAATTACTATTGTTTGTACCCCTAAAAGGCTAGGAGTAGGGGGAGTATGGAACAGGCAGCACCCTCAAACCTTCAGAAGTATGAGATGAACCCCAACAACTTGGAAAGGTGGATCTCTCTCACACGTACCAACACAGACTATCCCCCAATTTAACTGATCCCCAAAGGTTTTTGATTAAATAGCGGAATAGAAAATATGATCCAAAAAAAGTGTATGTATATCACACGTACACAACCACACTAGGCCCCAATTACTATTGTTTGTACCCCTAAAAGGCTAGATGAGGAGTAGGGGGAGTATGGAACAGGCAGCACCCTCAAACCTTCAGAAGTATGAGATGAACCCCAACAACTTGGAAAGGTGGATCTCTCTCACACGTACCAACACAGACTATCCCCCAATTTAACTGATCCCCAAAGGTTTTTGATTAAATAGCGGAATAGAAAATATGATCCAAAAAAAGTGTATGTATATCACACGTACACAACCACACTAGGCCCCAATTACTATTGTTTGTACCCCTAAAAGGCTAGATGAGGAGTAGGGGGGGTATGGAACAGGCAGCACCCTCAAACCTTCAGAAGTATGAGATGAACCCCAACAACTTGGAAAGGTGGATCTCTCTCACACGTACCAACACAGACTATCCCCCAATTTAACTGATCCCCAAAGGTTTTTGATTAAATAGCGGAATAGAAAATATGATCCAAAAAAAGTGTATGTATATCACACGTACACAACCACACTAGGCCCCAATTACTATTGTTTGTACCCCTAAAAGGCTAGATGAGGAGTAGGGGGGGTATGGAACAGGCAGCACCCTCAAATCTTCAGAAGTATGAGATGAACCCCAAAAACTTGGAAAGGTGGATCTCTCTCACACGTACCAACACAGACTATCCCCCAATTTAACTGATCCCCAAAGGTTTTTGATTAAATAGCGGAATAGAAAATATGATCCAAAAAAAGTGTATGTATATCACACGTACACAACCACACTAGGCCCCAATTACTATTGTTTGTACCCCTAAAAGGCTAGATGAGGAGTAGGGGGAGTATGGAACAGGCAGCACCCTCAAATCTTCAGAAGTATGAGATTGTGTTCACTGTACCCCACAAAGATTGAGTTCACTGCACCCCACAATGATTGTGTTCACTGCACCCCACAAAGATTGTGTTCACTGCACCTCACAAAGATTGTGTTCACTGTACCCCCCAAAGATTGTGTTCACTGCACCCCACAAAGATTCTGTTCACTGTACCCCACAAAGATTGTGTTCACTGCACCCTAAAAGGATGTTGTTCACTGCACCCCACAAAGATTGTGTTCACTGCACCCTAAAAGGATGTTGTTCACTGCACCCCAAAAAGATTGTGTTCACTGTACCCCCCCAAAGATTGTGTTCACTGCACCCCACAAAGATTGTGTTCACTGCACCCCAAAAAGATTGTGTTCACTGTACCCCCCAAAGATTGTGTTCACTGCACCCCAAAAAGATTGTGTTCACTGTACCCCCCAAAGATTGTGTTCACTGCACCCCACAAAGATTCTGTTCACTGTACCCCACAAAGATTGTGTTCACTGCACCCCAAAAAGATTGTGTTCACTGTACCCCCCCAAAGATTGTGTTCACTGCACCCCACAAAGATTCTGTTCACTGCACCCCACAAAGGATTTTGTTCACTGCACCCCAAAAAGATTGTGTTCACTGCACCCCAAAAAGGATTTTGATCACTGCACCCCAAAAAGGATGTTGTTCACTGCACCCCAAAAATGATTTTGTTCACTCCACCCCAAAAAGATTGTGTTCACTGCACCCCACAAAGATTGTGTTCACTGCACCCCAAAAAGATTGTGTTCACTGTACCCCCCAAAGATTGTGTTCACTGCACCCCACAAAGATTCTGTTCACTGTACCCCACAAAGATTGTGTTCACTGCACCCCAAAAAGATTGTGTTCACTGCACCCCAAAAAGGATGTTGTTCACTGCACCCCAAAAAGGATGTTGTTCACTCCACCCCAAAAAGATTGTGTTCACTGCACCCCACAAAGATTGTGTTCACTGCACCCCAAAAAGATTGTGTTCACTGCACCCCAAAAATGATTTTGTTCACTGCACCCCAAAAAGGATTTTGTTCACTGCACCCCAAAAAGGATGTTGTTCACTCCACCCCAAAAAGATTGTGTTCACTGCACCCCAAAAAGATTGTGTTCACTGCACCCCACAAAGGATTTTGTTCACTGCACCCCAAAAAGATTGTGTTCACTGCACCCCAAAAAGGATGTTGTTCACTGCACCCCAAAAAGGATTTTGTTCACTGCACCCCAAAAAGATTGTGTTCACTGCACCCCACAAAGGATTTTGTTCACTGCACCCCACAAAGATTGTGTTCACTGCACACCAAAAAGGATTGTGTTCACTGCACCCCAAAAAGATTTTGTTCACTGCACCCCAAAAAGATTGTGTTCACTGCAGCCCAAAAAGATTGTGTTCACTGCAGCCCAAAAAGATTGTGTTCACTGCAGCCCAAAAAGATTGTGTTCACTGCAGCCCAAAAAGATTGTGTTCACTGCAGCTCACACACAGAAAAATGGATGTGGATCACTGACACCTGCCTATCTCCAATCCCACACCACACAGCAATATCGATTGTAGTTTGTAGAACACAGTTTCCCTAAAATTCAGCAGACTCTGTCCCTAACAGGATTGAGAAGAGATCGTAGATCAGGATTGAGTGCAGATTCACCCCACCCCCCACACAGCAATATCGATTGTAGTTTGTAGAAGACACTGACCCTATAATTCAGCAGACTCTATCCCTAAAATGCCTACAACTCGCCCTGCCTAAACACTCCGACCTGTCCCTCAATTCTATCCGGACACAAATGGTTTTTTCCTGCCTATCTTTCCCTAATCAGCAGCCAGCACATTGATGTGTGCTCTGTCCCTTAGCTAAGCAGCAGAATGACGCTGCTGCGGCGGCTGCCTCGAACTTATAAAGACTTGGTCACATGCTTCAGACGGCCAATCACAGCTACTAAGACATTTGCAGGCATGGCTGGGATGGCTTAAGGCACACCAGTTAAACGATTGTTGATTGGCTGTTGAAAGCCCGCCATGAAAAGAGCGCCAAAGCATGCAAAACCCGGAAATAAAACGTCCGAACACGGATTTTTACCCGAACATACAGTAAAGTGTCCGTGTCCGTGTTCGGGTAAAAAAAATCCAATTATTCGGTACGAACACGAATAATACAGTCCGTGTTCGCTCAACACTAGTTAATAGCCTTTGTATACTAGCCCTTCAACAGTTTTATAAAAGAATGGAAAACAGTGCTTAGTCATCATGCTAACTTTATGGCTTCAGTATTTTCTGAGTCACTGCTGTGCAACAAATATGCAAGTCATTAGATGTGTATTACCAATATTGATTAGTGATTTCTCTCAGTTTTGCTCACTGCAGCTACTTAGATGAAAGTTGCTTAAACAAAAAACAAAATTTTTACATTTTTTATTTAGAGGGTGTGTTCTTTTTTTGGATTTGGGGGTATTTAGGCCCTAAATAAAAAAAAAACACTAAGTGATATTGTTCTCTTTTTTTATTTAGGGTTTACTGTATTTTACCCGCATTTACATTTTTTCTGTGGGAAAAAAAATTTATGAGGATAAAAAAGCTAAAATGGTAGTGATCAAACATGTACACTATATTACCAAAAGTATTGGGACACCAGCCTTTACATGCACATGAACTTTAATGGCATCCCAGTCTTAGTCCGTAGGGTTCAATATTGAGTTGGCCCACCCTTTGCAGCTATAATAGCTATAACTCTTTTGGGAGGGCTGTCCCCAAGGTTTAGGAGTGTGTTTATGGGAATGTCTGTCACATGGCCGGGTGATTGAAATTACCACTTCCCTAGGTCACCAACACAGCTGATTTTAGTGTCAGCTACTAGGGTTGAGTGAACCCGGACTGTATTATTCGGGATCGTATTGGATTTTTGGGTATTTGGTACCCGGCCACGGACTTGAACATTTCACTGTATGTTCGGGATACTGTCCGTTGTTCGGTATGTTTTGGCGCAGTTATAATGGCGCGGTTTCAACAGGTGCAAGGCAGCCAATCAGCAAGCATTTAACTAGTGTGCCCTTAGAAGCCATCACAGCCGTGCCTACTAATGGCATGGCTGTGATTGGCCAGTGCAGCATGTGACCCAGACTCTATATAAGCTGGAGTCACATAGCGCCGCGCGTCACTCTGCTCAAACTATACTAGGGAGAGGTTCCTGATGCTGCTGCTGTAGGGTCAAGCTGGAGATTGCTTTGAGCGAAAGAATGAGAAGAATCTTCTTTAATCAGACAGCGATCTACATTGATTTATTGTGTGGGGGTGCAGTGCACGATCTTTTTGCCCGGAGGGAGAGATAGGAGATTATTGTAGGGTCAGGCTGGAGATTGCTTTGAGGGAAAGAATAGGAAGAATCTTCTTTAATCAGACAGCGATCTACATTGATTGTATTGTGTGGGGGTGCAGTGATCTTTATGCCCTGACCTGAGCCCAGTGAGGAGGAGGGAGAATTTTTTTTTTTTTATCAGTCTGTTAGGTGGGCGGCGTGCGGTGTGTAGCGGCCATTTAATGCAAGCTCAGTGTATATGTGTCTGCTTAATCTGCATTTAAAAAACAAAAAAACTTTCTTCCTTCATATTTTACTTTGACATACAGAGTTTAGACACTGCTTTTTCTAATCTGCTCTTCAAAAAGCACCAATGTAAGGGAAAAATAATTAATTTTCATTATTTAGGGAAAAAAAATATTTTTCAGTTTTTCATTCAATTGAGTTTTTTTTTATTTAATAGCGGAATAGAACAACAACAGTATCCAACCTGTTAGGCGTGCGGTGTGTAGCGGCCATGTAATGCAAGCTCAGTGCATATGTGTCTGCTTCATCTGCATTTAAAAAAGAAAAAAACTTTTTTCCTTCATATTTTACTTTGACATACTTTGTTTAGACAGGCACTGCTTTTTCTAATCTGCTCTTCAATAAGCACCAATGTAAGGGAAAAATTATTATTTTTCAGTATTTAGGGAAAAAAAATATTTTTCAGTTTTTCATTCAAATGGGTTTTATTTTTATTCAATAGCGGAATAGAACAACAACAGTATCCAACCTGTTAGGCGTGCGGGGTGTAGAGGCCATGTAATGCAAGCTCAGTGCATATGTGTCTGCTTCATCTGCATTTAAAAAAGAAAAAAACTTTTTTCCTTCATATTTTACTTTGACATACATTGTTTAGACAGACACTGCTTTTGTAATCTGCGCTTCAAAAAGCACCAATGTAAGGGAAAAATAATTATTTTTCAGTATATAGGGTATAAAATAATTTTTCAGTTTTTCATTCATACTTTACTGTGACACTGTCATACAGCGTTTAGACACTGCTGTTCTGCTCTTCAAAAATCACCAATTAAAGGGAAAAATAGAAAATTTTCATTCATACGTTACAGTGAAATACACCCATTGGATACTGTTGTTGTATTACGCTTATCAATAAAATCACATTTTGGGGAAAAAATGTAATTGCGGCCTAGTCTGCATATGTTACAGTGAGCTTCACCCATTGGATACTGTTGTTGTATTCCGCTTATCAATAAAAACCCATTTAGGGGAACAAAATGTAATTGCGGCCTAGTCTGCATATGTTACAGTGAGCTACACCCATTGGATACTGTTGTTGTATTCCGCTTATCAATAAAAACCCATTTAGGGGAAAAAAAATAAATTGCGGCCTAGTCTGCATATGTTACAGTGAGATACACCCTTTGTATATTGTTGTTCTATTCCACTATTCAATAAACACCCATTTAGGGAAAAAAAATAAATTGCAGCCTAGTCTGCATATTTTACTGTGAGAGCCACCCTTTGGATACTGTTGTTCTATTCCGCTATTCAATAAACACCCATTTAAATAAATAAATTGCGGCCTAGTCTGCATATGTTACAGTGAGATACACCCATTGGATACTGTTTTTGTATTCCGCTTATTAATAAAAACCCATTTAGGGAAAAAAAAAATTGCAGCCTAGTCTGCATATGTTACAGCGCAACAAGGCACACAGGTCTCGCATGGAGGCCCAGTTATTAATGGTGAAGTGGTGCTGTTCCACGGTGCGACTCATGCGTGCGTGCTGCAGCTGAAACTCCACTATGGCCAGCATGTGCAAGGTGGAGTTCCACCTTGTGGGCATGTGACATATGAGGCGGTGAGCAGGAAGGCCGAAGTTACGTTGCAGCGCTGACAGGCGAGCAGCAGCAGGGTGAGAACGCCGAAAGTGCGCACAGACGGCCCGCACTTTCTGCAGCAGCTCTGACATATCGGGGTAATTTCTAAGGAACCTCTGCACCACCAAATTCAGCACATGCACCAAGCAAGGGATTTGTGTCAAACCGGCTAGGCCCAGAGCTGCTACGAGATTTTGCCGGGCTTGAGGCTCACTGGCAGCAACCACTCATCGGTCTGCTGTTGGATGCCCCTCCACAATTCCTGCGCGGTGTGTGGTTTTTTCCCCCAAACAGGCAAGTTTTAAAACTGCATGCTGTCGTTTACCCCTGGCTGTGCTGAAGTTGGTGGTGAAGGTGTTGCGCTGACCGGATGAGGAGGCGGTAGAGAATGAGGAAGCGGAGTAGGAGGAGTTAGGAACAGGAGGCAAACTCAAGCGCCCTGCAATTCTCGGATGTTGAAGGAAATGCGCCAAACTGCTATCCGCCTCAGGCCCAGCCACCACTGCATTTACCCAGTGTGCTGTTAGGGAGATATAACGTCCCTGACCGTGCCACCACCATAAGGCTTTTAAAACTCTGCCTCTCCACCAGATGGAATGACAGCATTTCAAAGGCCAGGAATTTTGATATGCTGGCATTCAGGGCCAGGGATCGTGGGTGGTTAAGGGGGGTACTTCCTCTTCCGCTCCAGTGTTTGGGAGAGGAGCACTGAGACCTGAGACCTTTCTTGGTTTTTGAGGTGTCTACTCCACTGCAGCTCGTGCTTTGCACTTAGATGCCTGGTCATGCAGGTTGTGCTCAGGTTGAGAAGGTTTATGCCTCGCTTTAGGCTCTGATTGCACAGCATGCAAACCACTTGTGTCCTGTCATCATCACATTGTCTGAAGAACTGCCACGCTAGGGAACTCCTTTGAGCTGGCTTTGGTGTTCTCGTTCCCTTGCTGCATTGGGCAGTAGAGGGCGTAGTGTCTAGGGCACGGCCCCTTCGCTTTTGCACCCTGCTCCCTCTTCTGCTGTGCTGGTGGCTCTGTGCGACCACCGCCTCTTCCTCCAAACTACTCAGGTCACCTGCATGACATTCATTCCATGTGGGGTCGAGGACCTCATCGTCCTCCACATCATCTTCCATGCAGTCTTCCCCCCTGCAACCCTTGTCGGTCTCCCCAATTCGGAACTCCGCAGCAGTTGGCACCTGTGTTTCGTCACCATCTGAGATGTGCTGCGATGGTCCTCCCATGTACTCATCTTGAGACATAAGTGTTTGGGTATTGCTGCACTCAATCTCTTCCACTTCTGGGGCAGGGCTAGGTGGATGGCCCTGGGAAACCATGCTAACAGGGTCATCAAAAAGAAGAAGAGACTGCTGCATGACTTGGGGCTCAGACTGCTTGGCTGATTTGCATGGGGGTGAGGTGAAAGATTGATGGACATCGGCTGCAGTTGCCAACTCTGACCTTTCAGCAGAAGACTGGGTGGGAGACAATGTGAAGGAACTGGAGGCACTCTCAGCAACCCAATCTACTATTGCCTGTACTTGTTCTGGCCTCAACATTTGTAGAGGCGCATTAGGCCCTGCCAAATACTGCTGTAAGGTACTGTCGCCTACTCGCAGCTGAGAAAGGTGTTTCACTTGTGCGTGTAGCTGGCACAGATCGACCACGTCCTCTCCTTGCAACAGGAGCTCCACCAGCAGCACCAGCACGACCCAGCACTAACATGGTGGAGCAGAATGACGGGTCTGCCCCCTTCAACTTCTGGATCTCCAAATTGGGCACATGGCCTGAGCTTGCCCTTTACGCCTTGGAGGTGCTGGCCTGCCCTGCAGCCAGTGTATTATCTGAACGTGTATTTAGCACGACTGGGGGCGTTATCACAGACAAGCGCAGCCACCTGTCCAGAGCCAATGTGGACAAGGTCCCGCTCATTAAAATGAACCAGGTGTGGATCCCACAGGAGTTGTCCGTACCTTGTGCAGAATAGACATGTATACCAGGCTTACCCAGCTATTGTTGTATTTGATCTTTCTAACTCTTTTGGGGTGTACCCTAATTTAAAAATAAATACAATTAAAAACAAAAACCAGTGTTGGCTACCTCATCCTCCTCCACCGCCGCTTCCACCCACACACCGCCACATCCACCGCCACCTCAACCTCCTACTCCATATGGGCCTCGTCCTCCTCCTCCACCATCGCCACCGCTTCCACCTACACTGCCATATCCATCGCCACCTCAGCCTCCTACTCCATATGGGCCTCGTCCTCCTCCTACATCATTCAAGATTATTATTTTTTATTTTTCTGTTTTTTCTGTTATTTTAAGTTATTTCCCTATCCACATTTGTTTGCAGAGCACTTGCCATGTTCTTAAGATGATTTTGCTGCCATTTGCAGCCCTCTAGCCCTTTCCATGTTAGTTTTAGAGCCATTTTAGTGCTCAAAAGTTCGGGTCACCATTGACTTCAATGGGGTTCGGGATCGGGGTAAAGTTCGGGTTAAGTCCGGGTCACGAACCCAGACTTTTTTTTCAAGTTCGGCCGGACCAGCCGAACCCGGATATCCAGGTGTTCGATCAACTCTATCAGCTACAAAGGGGCAAGGAATTGTAAGGGGGCCAAGGGAAAGCGGGTATTAGGGAGTCTGGGGATGCCCTTTGCACACACTGTCAACTTTGCATGGGCAAGGTGACAGTGTTTCATAAAATGCAGCAGAGAAGAGTGATGTCTAACCTGCCTGTGCTCTTTGGCAGGGGTGATTCCATCACAAGTCCTTTGGCACATTGCACAGCTCTCATATGTGAATTTTAACTATGAATGTCAAAGCTTGCTTGAAGTGTAGCAATACAACCGGGGTTTTTCTTTATTTCTTTTCTGCTTCTTAGAAATTTCAAAGCTTTTATTCTGTTATCTTGCACTGTGTGTGTATGTGGGGTGGGGGGGTTATTGTGTATTCAATGATATTTTATACAAGTGGAATCGAATGCTCTATTTGTTAAACTCCATACATACATAAGGTAGCCTTGGTGTATAGTGCTTTATATTGTGCTGTGCAAGGGATAAGATCAATTATTAGAATTGCTTTAGTCTTCAGAGCTGAAAAAAATAATTACATTGCTTTAGTTGGTATCTCTTACAAATTATAAACTGCCCCTCTTTTGCAGTTTTTGCTGGCTCAAAACTTTTTTGAAAGTCCTTGTAAATTCTCAAGTACACTAAGAAATACATTGATGCATAGTTTGTATTCTGAATTGTGACTCCATCTTTTGTCATCATGACTATTTCGAAGGGTGAGCGGAGAGTTCAGTCCCAAACTACGTACAGACCAAACTTTTGCTGCTCAGGTGTTCAGACTGATGGCTGATCTTTAGCCCATTCTGCCTGAGTCACGCATCATATTTATGTAGCACATGGCCTATGTTGGTGGGGGGGGGGGGGGGGGGGGTGAGTGTGCACCCTCTTAGGTAGGTGCTAGTATAGGTGTATACAGTTTTTGGTTTCTCTGCTTAACAAGGGGAAAGCCAGGTAAATCTAGGAGCTGTCTGCTTAACAGGGAGCTGTGATTGTTAGATAGGAAATGCCCAGTGTGCTCTCATGCTGCTCATCCTGGCTTGATGTTTCACACAGATCCAATAGTGATACAGTGTCTTGGACAGTGGGAGGAAACCACACAGATGAGAGCAGGGGATATATGTACAGCCCTGATCAATAGGCATGGGAGGTGCCCTGGTGCATGCAGGGTGACTGTACTTATATCTGAGGTGCACATTTAGTTCCAGGTCTTCGGTTGGAGAGCGGGGTACAGGTGGGGAGGGGGCTGCTGCTCCAGCACAGGCTGCCATAAGGTGGTCAACCTGAGGACCAGAAACAGAGATGCTGAAACACAGGGACACTTTTGAGGGCTGACTGAGGAAGGATGTCAATGGATCTCGTCTGGTATCACGAAGGAAGAAGACCTGCGTACATGGCCTTGTGAGTGCAGACTTCCCACAAGGATCCTAGAGACTGTTGCTGTTAAAATCCCCCTCTTGGTGCTAGAAAGTCAGCAGGCTGGCTTTAAGCTAAAGGGGATACCGGCTAGTGTCCTGAAGATACAGAGTTCACTGACTCTGCTGCTAACACAGGCAAAGAACTTGTTCTCCTCATGCAAGTGCGGTATGGTACAGCAGAAGATCTCCTATTCAGTTCCACCAAGTGAGCCAAGTGAGAGCTGTTCTCACCTGTACATAGTTGAATTTGGAGTATTTCGCTCATCCCTTCTCCTATCCATGTTCTCCAAATAAAACACCAAAAACAAATCCCCTAGACTGATCGTTGGAGACAACGAGCGAAAGTGTATGTGTGCACCTGGCAGAGTGTGAAAATACCCAGTATCTGGCAACAGGATAATTAGAGGAAGACCCAAGATAGATTTATATTCAGCAGCCCCTATGGGGGTAGTGCTACATATAAAAGCAATATTTGTACCTGCCACCATAAATAATAGTTTTCCGCTGGCACTGGTTCCTAAGGAAGATGCAGGTGCTTGCACCTGCAGTGTCCCTAGGAATCACTGACGTTATGGGGAATCCCTACTCCTTTTAAGTAAAGGGGCGGGAATAGCAGTGACATCACTGTGCAAATATAAGCCATGGTCATAATTAATGATGTCATCACTTTCCCCTCCACTTCCCTTATATAGCCGATGACAGCTTGAGGAGCTAGAATTCAGTTAGTGTCACTCTTGGGATTGGTTGAGTGCATCTTGTCATCAGGGATTTTTGCAGCAAGCCGCCAAGTGGCAGACATTATGATTGGATTTACAATGAGGGACATTTTTAGTCCATTTTTATTCTTTTAATAATGGACTTGTTAAACATTTGGGTAGGTTAGAAAATATTTTTTGTAATTAGGCAGTGGTACTATGTACACCGTACTAATACAGGTGGGGGCTCCCTTGTTTTTAAAAGTGGCTTCCAGATTCCAACATGCCCCCCCATCCACAAACCTTCACAACCACTAGGGGATGAGGCCCTCATCTACGTCAACATGTTGAGGACATGTGATCTGGTATGGTTCAGGAGGAGGAGGAGGTGCTTGTACCCCCCACTTTCCTGGCCAGGCTATGTGCTCAGAAAAAGGGTCTGGTATGGATTTTTAGAGGGACCTCACACATTATTTTTTTTGCACGGAATAGCCCTCCTTTACCACCAAAATCCTTTTCAGACTCGAAGAGGGAAAATCACTACCAGACTCAAAGGGCAGTGCCCTCCCCCCATGCTATATTTTGGCACACCTTTGCCTCTTAACGTATAAAATGGGCATTTTTAATTTTACAGATTCGGCTCCTATTGATTTCAATGGGTTTGTATTCGGCATCTGAACTTCTGTGAAGTACGCAGATCCCATTGGATGAAAGGGAGGTTCACATCATAACAGAGTCCTGGCTGCCACAGTATGACAGGAAGTGATGGAAGTGAGGGAGATGCAGACTCGCACCACCATAGGACCATTGGGCACTTTTCCCCAACTTCCTGCTGGCACCCTCCAGTGAGCTTACTCCATCCCCAAACCGACTCCAGGATTAAACTTTGCAAATGCTCCAGTTGGGACCTTGATGTCTCCTAGATGGCACCTCCAGTGATCCTAACCCAGAGACAGAGCCCCTGCACAGGGGTATCCTCCAGCAGGAACTGGAACCAGGAACTCTCTCTCCTGCCTCAGGCCTCAGACTATTTTTTGATTTTCCAGCCACCTACCTAACAGCTCCCAAGGGATTGGCTAGATTCCCCATACATATTCAGGTTGCTCACTCTGTTCTTCCTACAATGATTCTAGAATCCTCTAGATTACAGGCGGAAGTAATCAGAGCAGCAGTCTATGAGACACTAAGCAGGCCAGAGCAATCCATTCCTGCTCCACTCATTAAAGAAGAGCAGGACTAAATTTACCTAACAACCTGCAGTAATCTAGGAGGGTGCCACATATATATATACAGTATCTCACATTTTTGTAAATATTTTGTTCTATCTTTTTTAAGTTTACAGTGTATAAGTGTAAATTTGCTGTCCCCTCAAAATAACTCAACACACAGCCATTAATGTCTAAACTGCTGGCAACAAAAGTGAGTACACCCCTAAGCGGAAATGTCCAAATTGGGCTCAAAGTGTCAATATTTTGTGTGGGCACCATTATTTTCCAGCACTGCCTTAACCCTCTTGGGCATTGAGTTTACCAGAGCTTCACAGGTTGCCACTGGAGTCCTCTTCCGCTCCTCCATGACGACATCACAGAGCTGGTTGATGTTAGAGACCTTGCACTCCTCCACCTTTCGTTTGAGGATGCTCCACAGATGCTCAATAGCATTTTGGTGTAGGTCTGGAGACATGCTTGGCCAGTCCATCACCTTTACCCTCAGCTTCTTTAGCATGGCAGTATTCGTCTTGGAGGTGTGTTTGTTATCATGTTGTAATTCTGCCCTACAGCCCAGTCTCCGAAGGGAGGGGATCATGCTCTGCTTCAGTATGTCACAGAATGTAGTTGGCATTCATGGTTCTCTCAATGAACTGTAGCTCCCCAGTGAATGCAGCACTCATGCAGCCCCAAACCGTGACACTCCCACCACCATGCTTGATTGTAGACACTTGTCTTTGTACCCCTCACCTGGTTGTCACCACAAACGCTTGACACCATCTGAACCAAATAAGTTTATCTTGGTTTCATCAGACCACAGGACATGGTTCCAGTAATCCATGTCCTTAGTCTGCTTGTCTTCAGCAAACTGTTTGCGGGCTTTCTTGTGCATCATCTTTAGCAGAGGCTTCCTTCAGGGACGACAGCCATGCAGACCAATTTGATGCAGTGTGTGGTGTATGGTCTGAGCACTGACAGGCTGACCCCCCTCCACCCCTTCAACCTCTGCAGCAATGCAATGCTGGGAGCACTCATACGTTTATTTCCCAAAGACAACCTCTGTATATGACGCTGAGCATGTGCACTCAACTTCTTGTGTCGACAATAGTGAGGCCCGTTCTGAGTGGAACCTGTCCTGGTAAACCACTTTATGGTCTTGGCCACTGGGATGAAGCTCATTTTCAGGGTCTTGGCAATCTTCTTACAGCCTAGGCCATCTTTATGTTGAGCAACAATTATTTTTTTTCAGATCCTCAGAGAATTCTTTGCCATGAGGTGCCATGTTGAACATCCAGTGACCAGTATGAGAGAGTGAGAGCGGTAACACCAAATTTAACACACCTGCTCCCCATTCACACCTGAGATCTTGTAACACTAACGAGTCACATGACACGGGGGAGGGAAAATGGCTAATTGGGCCCAATTTGGACATTTTCACCTAGGAGTGTACTCACTTTTGTTGCCAGCGGTTTAGACATTAATGGCTGTGTGTTGAGTTATTTTGAGGGGACAGCAAATTTACACTGTTATACAAGCTGTACACTCACTACTTTACATTGTAGCAAAGTATCATTTCTTCAGTGTTGTCACATGAAAAGGTATCATAAAATATTTACAAAAATGTGAGGTGTGTACTCGTGTGAGATACTGTATATATATTTATACCTGGAAGATCAACAGCGCGGCAGCGATGCAAAAGTTGCAAAAAAAAGAGTAAAAACACAACAAGGGTTCTTGACAAGTCATTTTATTAAAAAAAAAAGTTGTCTGCCAGTGTAGATCCAATGTCAATCACAATCAATGCCGGCCGCTGACCCGAAAATGAAAAAAAAAAAACTTCACTCCCGAAAAGGCTAACTCCAAATGACAGCTCTGCCGCCTCCCGCTGCTAAATAAACTAGGGGCCGGGACCACCCGGTGACATCACCTCCTTATGACTTCACCAACTTGGGCATGCTAGGTTGATATGTTGTGCTTTTATTCACTTTTACCACTTTTTTGATGAATGAGTAGGGGTACTCAACATGGGGACAAGGTGCTTGGGGGGGACCCGCTCACTCGTCCTGGCCTGTATGCTCAGATAAGGGTCTGGTATGGATTTTGGGGGGCCCTACACCATTTAAAAAAAAATGTTGGCATGTTGGTTCCCCTCAGAATCCATACCAGACCTGAAGGGCCTGGTATGGATTGGGGGGGGGGGGGGGGCTACACACGTTTTTTTTGTGTGATTTTTTTAGTGACGGCAATTCTTTTCTTAACATTCATTGGTTCAGTTAATAACATGGTGGCTGTCTGTTTCTCAACTACCAAGACAGTTACTGGTTGTTAGGGAATGAAAATTAATGCATGGTTTCACTACTAAAACACTGCATTGAACCGCTTTGTGAATGGAGCCCTGCGTGGGGAAGCCAGCGGAGTGTTAGGAGGTGGGCGTAGGGTAGGGAAACCAGCAGCCATGGCTGTGCCCTAGGAGGCAGTGCACCCTAGGGGGCTGCCTAGTTCGCCTAGCGGTAGCGTCGGCCCTGGGTGTAGGTACATCAAAAGAGAATGCTTACTGCTTTACACATTCCTCATCATCTGTATTTAGCTGTTTGCATGGAGTTACTCCCTTAAAAAGAAAAATAATACATTTATAAATCTTATGATTTAATTTGACTTGCTTTTTTTCTGCGGTTGTCCCCTTAACATGCTTTGCTGTCTGGTTTCATTTTCAGGCCATCTTTTCACCACCTTGATGGAAACTGATCAGAGTTTTATGATACGCTTTTCTCTCTGACACTGGGGAACTGACTGGCAGACCGCATAGACATATTCACTGACACGCTCTTTTGCGGGAATGCGTTTAAGCCGAACACATGGAAGTGAAGGAAAACGTCATTTTCCCCTTCTTTTTATTCTGTAGAGCTGCGCTGGTGAGCCGCTACTTCTTCTCAGCCAGGTGCCAGCAAAGCATAAAGTGTATTATTACCTGGCGGTGTTGCTCTGGCAGATGGGTGAAGGAGCCCCAGGTGACAGCAGGCTTAATGAGAAGAGATAGTGAAGCCTTGTCTGAGGAGCAGAGCGCTGTAAAGGCGGCTCGTTTTCATCACTTTTGGAGCATCTTATAATCACTGCCGCTGCTGGAGACACGTTTAATTTGGTTAAAATGAACGTCAAGAAAGAAAAGCGCCACTTTCTTTCTATTTTTAAAACTTATTATTACCCGTAAACATGGATTGGTTTGATAATTTGGCAAACCGGGCACTGGCTAAGGGGATTGGTAGAGGTCCCATCATGTTGAAACAGATGTCTGCTTGAAGTATGTTAAAGCTAAACTCAAGGCAAACGTCTAAACATTTTGTTGACATACCTACATGGGGGCGTTATTTACCTGCAAAAGAGTTTATAATTCTGTCAGTGCAATCCAGAAATATACACATCCCTACTAGACAGCAGAGCCTGGTCTCGCAGTTCCACCCAAAAGTGGAACCTCCACTTATCTGATTCCCCCCCCCCCTCCGGTGCCACATTTGGCACCTTTCGGGGGGTAGGGAGGAGCAGGTACCTGCTTTTTACAGGTACCAGTCCCCACTTCATTTGGGCCTCTCTGCTGCAAGGTCCGTCAGAAGTTTACCCTCCTCCTCCCCCCGCCACTGCCAAGGCTTCATTGCCGGTTTCTCTTACCACGAATGGCAGCGGGAGCACCCCAGAGCCGATGGAAACATTGGCTGGGGTGCCGACATCGCTGAATTCCAGTGTCCTAATGGCAAAAGTGAACAGCCACAGTATGTGTAGCTGCTGACTTTAAATGTTGAAAGGGGAGGGGAGGGGGAGGCGGAGCTCCTCCTCTTCAACTTTTAAACTTTTCCATTCTGTATTTAGGTAATACAGGTCATCTCCCCAAACTCAACCTCTGATTGGCTAGTAAAGGCACGGCAGCAAAACAGTGATGGGTTATCTCCCTGTTCACTCTGCTCTCTCCTGAAAAAATGCTACTATCTAGCTAGCTACTATGCACTGCAATACACCGAATTATCTATCCCCTCCCTTGCTCAGTCTCTTCTGGTTTACAGGTGATTACAAAAGCCAGATACAAAGTTAAACCTCAATACTTATACCAATTGCATCTAAAATGCTCTTACACCCAGGTCACACTGATTGTGACATTTAAATTGCATTACTTCACTTGAAGTAGCACAATTTCTTGGAAGACATCTTTGCAACGTCATGCATAGATGTCTATGCAAGTTGTACCTGAACTTGCAAAAAGTAGTGCAAGAACTGCTTTCAAAATCGATATGGCCGCTTCCGCTGTGGACAATTGGGTGCAACCTGTCATGCAATTTAATAGTTTCAAATCGCATGACAAGTCAAATAGGTGTGACGGGGGCTTAATATTTTAATGAACATATAACTGTATTCATTGTGTTTATTTTTGAATACCTGCCTAGAGTCCAGCTTCAATCCCATCCTGCCCACAAACTCTGTAGTGCAGTGCCCAGTGGTGAGGATACATTAAGGCTTGGTTCGCAGTAGCTGCGGCCGCGGCTGCTCACAGCAGGGGGTCCGGTGCATCCCTGTTCTCCGAATCAGATCCGAATTTTTGCCTGAATTCGGACCTGAAACAGAGCCAAAGATGCACAGGACCCTTTTCCAGTACGCTCCGCGACCGCCCCGTAGGTGTGTGAACTGGCTTTATTGAGATCCGGTCACACTCTTCTGTCATGCAAATTGGATGCGGGAAACCAGTGTGAACCCCGCCTAAAACCCAAAATCAAATATTTATTTTATTGTAGCTTACCATTTCTTAGATGTGATGACTGAATTTGTTTTCTTTTATAGGCTTTTTTCTTTTAGTTTCACCTGATGATCCAGCAAGTAAGTCTGCTGTTTTCCACATAACAAGCTGCCCTACAGGTTTAGCAGTTAGAGGTTTAAGAAAAACCATTTACTATTGAAAGGGGTGCTTGTAATGATCAGCTTTTATTAATTTGCATAAAATATTTATGCCAAAAGGAGCAAAATGGTTTGCTGTAATGGCCTTAAAGTGTGAGGTAGAGTTTGGCTTCATATTTAGCTAATATATTAGTGTATCTAAATCTGCTAGTGCATCAAACACTCCCCTTCCCCTAGATTAACAATGCTGCTGTCCAAAGGTGTCTCTATTGCTCCTTCATCCAGCGTGTAGGTACCCCTAACACAGGGGGTGTGTTACTGGCTGCATCATCATGTAAAAACATGAGGATAAAAGCCTAAGAAAAAGGAAAAAAAAATGCAGACACCGCAACTATTAATTTATAAACTGCAATATATTCAATTTTAGGATTTTTTGGGTTTAATATCACTTTAATAAATATCTTCCCTTTGAGAACAAGGAATGGACACACTCTAGGGTTTGTGGCTCTCAAATCCCACAAGCGCTGACAGATCTGTTTCTTATTAACGAGTGGTTACCAATCATGTGCACATGTACCACATGCACACTAGAGACTTCATAATAAGCCTTCAGCCAGTTGAGAGCACAGCCAATGCCAATGCAGCCTGAAAGTGTCAGTGAGCATTTGTTTAATACTGTAACTTACTGTGACTTACTTGGTAAGTTAATGACCTTAAAGGGATTGTAAAGTCTAATGGTTTTTCTCCTTAATGCATTTTATGCATTAAGGTGAAAAACTTTCCTTGCTGCAGCTGCCCCCAGAGCCCCCCTTTTTTCTTACCTGAGCCCATCTGTTCCAGTGATGTGCACGAGCCCAGCAGCTCCAGCTGCTGTCTCTATCCTCATTGGTTAGATTGATAGCAGCGAGAGCCATTGGCTCCCGTTGCTGTCAATAAAATCCAGTGACGCAGGGGGCGGGGCCGAGTCCTGCTGTCTGTGTCAATAGATGCAACAGTGCCTGAACGGGTGCCCCCATGGAAATCAGCTCTCAGTGGAGGCACCTGATCAAGAGGAGGAGCCAGGAGCGCCAGCGGGGCACCCCAGAAGAGGAGGATCAGGGCTGCTCTGTGCAAAACCTTTGCACAAAGCAGGTAAGTATGACAAGTCTATTATTTTTATTTTAAAAAATCTGAACCTTTACAACCCCTTTAAAAAAAGAATGCTACAAGTGTAGTTAGGACTTCAGCTCTTTCTTTGGCCCCATTCCTTAGCTGCTGAAGCAATCCATAATTGATGTACTAATTTTTATTCTTTGATAAAAGTTCAAACATGTCACAGGGCTAAACAAGACACCACAAGGTTTGTAAAAAGGACTTCATTTTAAATCTTGAATTGTACTGTAACTTCTCATACCTGAAGCAAAAAAGTATAGCCCAAAACAAATACAAAAAATAGTTTAGGGCTAGCATGACAGGGGGGACAGGGTAATCAGGAAAAGAGAGTGTTAATGTGAAAAGAAAAGGTTTAGTCCTTACTGAATTAGTGGGCTTCAGTGGGGGGAGGGACTGCTGAAAGTTAGATAGGAGGGTCTGAAAACTTTCTGGTATCCGGTAAAGAATACACGTGGAGGAAGAACGTTTGGCTGGTGTCCTGCTTGGAGCTTCACACCCCCTTATTCTCACATTGGAGACCATGACCCCCTGCTCAGCCAGCTGCGGCCGATGGCAGTGACAAGGGGCACGGATTGGCTGCAAAAACAGGTAGCTGGTCTGATGGGAGCTGCGGATACTGCCTCTGGGAAACCCCCTGCAATGCGCGCTTGGGGGACACGGCCCCTGGAGCGCTTCAGCCTCCCCTCTCAGCACCAGCTAAGGAGCCCCTGTGGGGACCCTCCAGACCTGCCGGAGCAGCGTCCGTGTGCTGGCTCTGGCCCCTGCTCTGGGAGAAATCCTCGCCTCACTATGGCTCTGGTCCCGCCTGCACGTTGCAGGAATCTGGAGCCTGCGGATGCTTCTCATTTCAATGTCCCTGCTGGAGAGGCAGCCCTGCGTGGGAGACGGCATGTTGTGGTTTCTGGCCAGTCTGGAGGAGAGACCCCCAGCACACTGAGGTGCTACATCCAGGAGTGCAGGGGATGGTCCCCTGGGCGGTGCCCCTCCTCACAGCAGTTTTGGAGTGAAGAGGAAGAAGTCGGCAGCTGCTGCTCGGAGGTCATGTCATGCAGTACAGCGGCGCCGACGCGATTCAGGGCGGCTTGACCCTTCTGCGGTTGGCGCGGCTGCGCCGGACCTGCGACTTTCTGAAGATCGTCAGGTGCAAGAGTCCTCCAGATCTGAGAGGGAGCTGTCGAGCTCCAAAGATGGTGACATCTCCCGTCATTTCCCAGCGGTGGATTCCGGAACTGCGGATGTAGGGTCTGATCCTGGGCAGCCTGGTCATTGCACCCCTCCTTCTTTGTCTTCTTTCCTTCATAGTTTGTCTGTGCTGTTGGGTGTGGGGGCAGATCAGGGCCCCACAAAGGGTTTGGGCAGCATACCCCCCATAGTGGGGGGGGGGGCGATTTCCCCCACGCAACGGGCTTTCCCCCACGCAACGGGCTCGTGTCCGCTTGGTCGGGGACTGCTATGGGCTTGCTATGGGTGGCGGCTTGGGTTCAGGATCCCCCGGCTGGCAGTAACACTGTGGTTCTTGGGGCGGTCTGGGCCGTTGGCAGTGTCGGGTTCTGGGGTGGTACTAGTGATGACGGCCTTCGCTGTTTTTGCGAGCGTCATTGGGGAGAAGTTCCCCGAGAACTGTTCCTCACTTTTTTGCTATCTGGATGCTATTAGTGAGGCCCATAGGGTTTATGGCGGTGTGGCTTGGCTGTGTTATGATGAACAGTTTTCGCAACGGAAGTCCATTAGGCTGTCGTTACGCTGGGATCATAAGGACATCAGTTTGTGAATGAAACTTATGACGTCAGCACGGGCCTCCACTTCGTTTATTCCAGGAGCGGCCTGAAGTTCGATGCCCCCGGACAGCCGGCCACAAAATGGCAGGGGTTTTGTTGGCAATAAGGTTCCTGTAGATTTGGCACCAGCTTCCAATTTAAACATAAATGCTCCGGCTGCGGAAGGCTCACCCCCTGTCTCGCTGTTTTAAGTCAGGGAAGTCCCGTTCCGGTGACACTACGGGAAAGAGACTTGACTTCGGTAAGGGTGGACAGGGTGGCCCCCTTTCTAAATAGATACCCAGACCGGTCAGCCGCCCAGTTTTTGGAGGCCCATTTTTAGAAGGGTTTCTTGATTCTTTGCTGCCTTGTTTGTATTCTGCCCATGCCTGAAAACTTGCGGTCTGTGCATTTGCATCCGGAGGTGGTTTAGGCAAAACTCGCCAAGGAAGTGTCATTGGGGCAAATGTGCGGCCCATTTGCTCACCCTCCCCTGGAATATTTGGGGAGGAGGTGCGGCTTGTTTTCGGCAAGCATATGATTCAGCTGCTTCAACTACAATCTCAGTTGGGCAAGCTGGATTTTGCCTACTGATGGGAAGGGTATTCTGTCGGTTGCCACGGCTGGGGTGCGTTCCCCCAGGCATTTTATTCGATTGAATAGCATTGAGCATAGGGTAGATCTTAGGGTGTGGCACGAGTTTCTGGAAACTTTTAATGTGTGGTCTCTCTGGATGTCTGGGCCGGCCAGCAACTGTGAACTTGATCTTTACACGGATGCTGCTGGCTCCTATGGTTATGCTTTGGGGTTCAATGGAGTGCAGAATGCTAGCCAGCTAAATGGCAGAAGGTGGGTTTCTTGAGGTATTTGATTCTCCTGGAACTCTTTCCTGTCTTAGTGGCAGTGGAATTATAGAGGGGGAGAGGGGGATAGGAAGGGCTTCTATGGCATCTTGTTTTGCGTTGTCTGCAATTTTTATATGCTGTTCATCTTCTGGGGGCAAAAAATACTTTGGCTGATGTTTTGTCTAACCTTCAGTTGGACAGGTTCCGGAAGTTGGCCCTGGGTGCGGAGCAACACGGAGTCCCTTGTCCTCGGCGACTGTGGCAAATTGTGTTGGAATCGCATCCGGGTTGATTCATAACTCCTTGAGTGAATCGCAATGGTCTTCGTACACTAAGGTCTGGCGGGATTGGTGGAAACTTCTGAATTGGGCTGGGGTGGACATGGTCTGTCCAGAGGTTAGACATCTCTTGATTTACTTCATTTGCTTGAATTTCACTGAGAGAGTGTCGTTTTCAGCCATTAATCGTAAGTTGGCCAGTCTGGCCTTCTTTTTTAAGTTATGGGGTATGCCGAATTTCACCAAGGACTTTTTGGTAAAACAGGCTGTGAGAGGGTATCGGAAGGGTTCCAAGAGGCCTAATGGGCATCGGCCGGTCACTTTTGACCGGCTGCAGCCTTTGTTTGTTCAGTTGGGTTCTGTTTGCTCTTTACGGTACAAAGTGCGATTGTTCCGGGCGGCCTTCACCTTAGCCGTTTACGGGGCTCTTAGGATCAGAAAGTTAGTCAGTGTAACCAAAGCTGTTCACGTGGGCTTGCCAGCGGAGGATGTCCGCTGTGATGGCTCTTCAGTGGTCCTATTTATTCGCGAATCTAAGACAGATCAGTCAGGAAAAGGGGCGTATTTGCAGTTGCTCCGGGTGCATGGCTCCCCCATTTGTCAGCTTTCTGTGGTGGTTGAGTATTTACAGTGTCGCCCTGCTGGTACAGGTCCGTTCCTCATTCATCTTGAGGGTTCAGCCTTGTCCACTTTTCAATTTGTGTCCATTTTTTGCAGCTGTTTAGTAGCTGGTTTCGAAGCGGGAAGCTATTCCTCATACTCCTTCGGCATCGAGGCAGCCATGGAAGCCTCCAGGTGGGGCTTGGGCAATTCTGTTTTGAAACGTATAGGCAGGTGGGAGTCAGATAGGTTCAAACTTTATGTCTATCAGCATTTGGTTCAAGAACAGTTGCAGTAGTGGGTGTTTTTCTGTTGTCAGTCATTTGTGTTATATATGTGATAAGTGTTGTCTGTTTCTGGTTATGTGTTCTTTGATGTATTTCTTTCAAGATGCTGCCTGCCTCGTTTAGATCTTAGGTAACTCATTTGTCCATTGGGGGGCCAAGTGGGCTGATGTTCGGCCTAATGGGTGTCAGTTGGGCATTCCTAGGTCTGAGGCTAGCATTCAGTGGATAGGTGTTTCAGGCATGTGGGTTGGAGCAGGGTGGTTCCGGAGGTTCATAGGATGGCACGCTGGAATAGGGTTTCTGACGTTTTGGTCATTAATGCGGGTGGCAATGATTTGGGTGTCAGATCTATGCGCCATCTTTTTCGGGATGTCAAATTTGACATCCTCAGGCTTTGTATGGCTTTTCCTAACATGGTTGTGGTTCGATCAGACATTTTCAGCGGCACGTCTTGACGTTTCGCCAGATCCATTGACAAGCTGAACAAAGCACGGACCAAGGTCAATAAGGAGGTGGGCAGCTTTATTGTGCGTAACAATGGTTTTGTGGTTAGGCACCAGGATCTGGAAGTGGATATCCGGCCATATCTGCGCAGTGATGGTGTGCATTGCAATGCAGTGGGCATAGATTTATGGTCGTTAGGTTTACAAGACGGAGTGCAATGAGCTTTGCGTCTTTTGGCGGGGCACAAAGGTGTGAGGTTTCACACTTTGTGCTGTGGAGGTTGGGGTCTTTCGAGGCATTTAAAGTCTGCTGTGATTATAATATATAGGGACCCATCTGAGGTATGGAGTCCCCTGTGGAAGGACAGTAATAGTGGGTTAACTGGTAAGCTAAACTGAGAGATATCTGCAGAATGTTGAGGTTGTCCCCGAGCCAGTGGCTTGGGACCGTGTAAGCTGTTACACAGATACCAAAGTGGATACTTGATACTTGGGGCCTCCAAAGATCAGCAACCTTATGTATTATTTAATGTTGTTCCTGTTTTAAGGAATGTTAGTTTTATTTGGTATTGGTTAATAAATGGCCGTTACGCCCAAATTTTATTCCACAATGGTGTCATAGTGATTATTTCGTTAAATTGGGGTATTAGTGTCAGGGTAGGTCAGCTGTCTTTATATATATGGGTGCTGATTACATCTGTGATGCCTTAGTCAGGCAAATTCCAAAATTTCCAATTGTCACCAGAACAGGAATAGAGGAGAAATCCTTAAACAGGGACATCTGTTTGGGACAACTGTCTGAGAGGGTATTTACCTCATTTTGAGAAATTTCCTCTCTTGAGTCATGTTGCATTTACAGGACAGGAAGTGTAGGTAAAATATACAAAGTATATTACACGCACCACGTGAGGAGACCTGTGGATGTATAGGGCCTAAATAAATATATAAATATAAGGTGATTCGCAGCTGCTATAGTAAAGTGCATGTGCTAATTGGTGAATAAAGTAATCAATGGGTAGGTGTTTACCTATAGCACTTACTACAAATTAATAAACCAGCTAATAAAAATTAGTAGATTATAACAATACAAGTAAATCTGAAAAGAATATATATATATATACGTTGTGACAATAAAAGGTGCTTAATAAATAGGATATTGCCCCGAAAGAAGCGTGGTATTCAACCATGGGCAGAACAGAGGAGGCCGGCAGGTGGTGCTGTGGAGCAGAGCAGAGCAGAGCGCGTGGGATCAGTGTCTGTGTGCGAGTGAGAGGAGCGGGGTGTGACAGACCGGGTGTGTGAGTCCCCCCCACCCCCCTCAGAGGAGCGGCGGCGTCCGGGCGAGAACCCACCCCCCAGAAAGGAAACGGGCGGTGAGCGGAACGGTAACCCCCCCCCTCTCCATTGTTGCGGCGGCGGCGTCCGGTGCTAAGAGGCCCCCCCCCACCGAGGTAAGAGCGGGCGGCGGTAACCCCCCCCCCCTTGTAAGAGCGGGCGGCGAGCGGTGCGGTAACCCCCCCCCCCCTTGTTGAGGGCGGCGTACAGTAAACTGTCCCTTGCGGCGAGCGGTGCGGGAACCCCCCCCTCAGAGAGGAGCAGAGGAGACTAGCTGGCCGGGAAGTGACCGAGGGAAGCGGGGTGCTGAGAGGAGACTGACCGACTGAGGGAGGAATCACAGCCAGGAACTGCTAGTGACAGGCTTAAAGGGACACACACTAGGTAAGTAAGACTGGTGACTGAGATTGAACAGTGACTGTGGGTGTAGTGTAGTACCTGAGTGTCTGGGAGTACCTGTTGCTACCTGAGTGTTCTGGGAGTGGTGCGACTGGCCGGGCTGTGCGTCTGACCGGGCTGTGCGACTGTTGTGCGTCTGACCGGGCTGTGCGACTGTTGTGCGTCTGACCGGGCTGTGCGACTGTTGTGCGTCTGACCGGGCTGTGCGACTGTTGTGCGTCTGACCGGGCTGTGCGACTGAGTGTTGTGCATCTGACCAGGCTGTGCGACTGAGTCTGACCGGGCTGTGCGACTCAGTGTTGTGCATCTGACCAGGCTGTGCGACTGAGTGTTGTGCGTCTGACCAGGCTGTGCGACTGTTGTGCGTCTGACCGGGCTGTGCGACTGTTGTGCGTCTGACCGGGCTGTGCGACTGTTGTGCGTCTGACCGGGCTGTGCGACTGAGTGTTGTGCATCTGACCAGGCTGTGCGACTGAGTCTGACCAGGCTGTGCGACTCAGTGTTGTGCATCTGACCAGGCTGTGCGACCGAGTGTTGTGCGTCTGACCAGGCTGTGCGACTGAGTGTTGTGCGTCTGACCGGGCTGTGCGACTCAGTGTTGTGCGTCTGACCGGGCTGTGCAACTCAGTGTTGTGCGTCTGACCGGGCTGTGCGACTGAGAGTGTTGTGCGTCTGACCGGGCTGTGCGACTGAGAGTGTTGTGCGTCTGACCGGGCTGTGCGACTCAGTGTTGTGCGTCTGACCGGGCTGTGCGACTCAGTGTTGTGCGTCTGACCGGGCTGTGCGACTCAGTGTTGTGCGTCTGACCGGGCTGTGCGACTTAGTGTTGTGCGTCTGACCGGGCTGTGCGACCCAGTGTTGTGCGTCTGACCGGGCTGTGCGACCCAGTGTTGTGCGTCTGACCGGACTGTGCGACTGAGAGTGTTGTGCGTCTGACCGGGCTGTGCGACTCAGTGTTGTGCGTCTGACCGGGCTGTGCGACTCAGTGTTGTGCGTCTGACCGGGCTGTGCGACTCAGTGTTGTGCGTCTGACCGGGCTGTTCGACTCAGTGTTGTGCGTCTGACCGGGCTGTGCGACTCGGTGTTGTGCGTCTGACCGGGCTGTGCGACTCAGTGTTGTGCATCTGACCGGGCTGTGCGACTTAGTGTTGTGCGTCTGACCGGGCTGTGCGTCTGACCGGGTGGTGCGACTGGGAGTGTTGTGCGACTGACTGGGCTGTGAGATTGTGAGTGTTGTGCAACTGAGCGTCAAGTGAGTGAAGCGGAATACCACAGGGTGAGAAGGTAGCGTTAGGAAGCCAGAAAATAGCCACATAGGATAGACTTAAATCACTGAATCCCCATTAGATTAGATAGTAGGTACAATGCCCGGCGGGTGTGGAGATGCGACTCGGTGTACATCTTGTGATATGTATGCGTTCCTCGGTCATGCGATCGAGGGCGAATACAAATGCGCAAAATGTGAGCACGTTGCTTCCCTGGAAGCTCAGGTCCTGAATCTAGGGAAGCAGCTGGCAACACTGAGACGAATGTCCATACCGGAGGAGAGCCAGGATTGTACCAGTCAGGTGCAGGCAGGGGTCTGCACAGAGGTGGGCGGAGTATCGGAGGTACAGGCATCAGAGCAGAGTAGAGGGGTGACAGTTAGGAGGGGTAGAAGGGAACAAGGCAAGGAGGCTGATCCTGGGCTGGAGCACCCCAACAGATTCGCCCCGTTGAGTGATGTTGGGGAAACCAATCAGGGACCAGCATTGCTGGAGCAGAGTGACGCCCCTAGCTGCCAGGGGAAGAACTCCTCCAGTGAGGCCGGGAGAAAGGGAAAGGAAAGACAAGTGCTGGTGGTAGGGGACTCAATTATTAGAAGGGCAGACAGTGTAATCTGTGACATAGACCGTGTGTGCCGAACAGTCTGTTGTTTGCCGGGCGCTCGGGTTCGGCACATCGCGGATCGGGTGGACAGATTACTGGGTGGGGCTGGGGAAGACCCAGCTGTCATGGTACACGTGGGTACCAATGACATAGGCAGAGGAAGACGGAGAGTCCTAAACGATTACAGGGACTTAGGCGCTAAGTTGAGGACTAGGACCTCCAAGGTAGTATTTTCCGAAATACTACCTGTACCTCGAGCCACACCAGAGAGGCAGCGGGAGATTAGGGAAGTTAACGAGTGGCTGAGGAGCTGGTGTAGTAAGGAGGGTTTCGGGTTCCTGGAGAACTGGGCCGACTTCTCAGTCGGTCACCGGCTCTTTGGTAGGGACGGATTGCACCTAAATGGGGTGGGTGCAGCCGTACTGGGTGAGAGGATGGCCAAAAAGTTAGAGGGGCTTTTAAACTAGGGAATGGGGGGGGAGGGTACAGATGTAGAATTAGCCAGTGGAAAGCAAGATTCAGAGGGCAGAAATGGGGGCATTAGCGGTAGGGTGTTCGGAGCTCCTAAACCCAGGGTGGGTACGGGGAAAAATCAAGAGAGCAGCCTAAAAACATCAAATGAGGATAAATGTAACCAATCTAAATTACGAGGCTTGTATACCAATGCCAGAAGCCTGGCCAACAAGATGGGAGAGCTGGAGCTGCTGATGTTTGAGGAGGACTTAGATTTTGTGGGGATAACTGAGACTTGGTTCGACAGCTCTCATGATTGGATGGCGACCATTCAGGGGTATTCCCTTTATCGCAGGGATAGAGAGGGTAAAAAAGGGGGAGGGGTATGTCTGTATATTAAGAACAGTATACAGGTAAATATGAGGGATGATATTAATAATGGAGCTATGGACGAGGCAGAATCCCTATGGGTAGAGCTTCAAAGGGAAGGCACGGTGGGGAAGGTAATATTGGGCGTATGCTATAGGCCCCCCAACCAGAGTGAGGAGGGGGAGGCGGACCTCATGTTACAGATAGGATTGGCAGCAAGGATGGGAAATGTCATTATAATGGGGGACTTTAATTATCCGGATATAGACTGGGCAGAAGGAACCGCGCACTCAGCCAAGGCTAGGCAGTTCCTAAATATTTTGCAGGACAATTTCATGGGTCAGATGGTGAATGCACCGACAAGAAACAATGCGGTACTTGACCTACTGATTACCAACAATGCAGACCTGCTCACGGATATAGAAATACGGGAAAACTTAGGGAGCAGTGACCATAGGTCAATTGGTTTCAGTATTAATCACAGTAATAGGAAACACAAGGGTAATATTAAGACGCTGAATTTCAAAAGAGCCAATTTCCCTAAACTGCGCTCACTGCTAGAAAATATAAAATGGGATAGAACCCTGGGAAGAAAGAACACGGAGGAAAAATGGGAGTGCTTCAAGAGCATACTTAACAAGGGGGTGGGCCAGTGCATTCCACTGGGAAATAAATTTAAAAGAACAAAACTAAACCCTGGGTGGCTAAACTCCAACATAAAAATGTATATTAGAGCTAAAGAAAAGGCCTTCAAAAAATACAAGACTGAGGGGTCAGTGGCAGCATTTAAGCATTATAAAGAGTGTAATAAGAAATGTAAAGATGAAATCAGGGCGGCTAAAATAGAACACGAGAGACATATAGCGGAGGAGAGTAAAAAGAACCCCAAGAAGTTCTTTAAGTATATAAACAGTAAGAAAGCGAGGCCAGAACACATTGGCCCCATAAAAGATGATAAAGGAAAAATGGCCACTGAGGACAGAGAAAAGGCGGAAGTGTTAAATAATTTCTTTTCTTCAGTCTTCACAAAGGAATCGGGGGTCTACACGAACCCAGCTTGTAAGGCCGAACTAAATAATACACCTCAGGAAGTGCCGCCATGGCTAACAGAAGATAGACTTAGAGCTAAACTAGAGAAGCTTAACATAAATAAATCCCCGGGACCGGATGGCTTGCACCCGAGGGTTCTTAAAGAGCTCAGCCAGGTGATTGCCAGACCATTATTCTTGATCTTTAAGGATAGTTTACAGACGGGTATGGTGCCAGCTGATTGGAAAAAAGCCAACGTGGTACCAATATTTAAAAAGGGGCCGAGATATATCCCGGGTAACTATAGGCCGATCAGCCTAACATCTGTAGTCTGCAAAATATTGGAGGGGATGTTAAGGGACCACATACAAGACTTTAGTAATGAAAACGGTATTATAAGTATTAATCAGCACGGATTCATGAAAAATCGTTCGTGCCAAACCAATCTATTAACCTTCTATGATGAAGTGAGCTGCCACCTAGATAAAGGTAAGCCTGTGGATGTGGTGTATCTGGACTTTGCAAAGGCCTTCGACACCGTTCCCCACAAACGCTTACTGTACAAACTAAGGAAGATAGGTATGGACCATAAGGTGAGTACCTGGATAGAGAACTGGCTCCAGGGGAGAGTACAGAGGGTGGTGATTAATGGGGAGTACTCGGATTGGGCGGGTGTGGAAAGTGGGGTCCCCCAGGGTTCTGTCCTGGGACCAATCCTGTTTAATTTATTCATAAATGATCTAGAGGAGGGGATATCTAGTACAATCTCAGTATTTGCGGATGATACTAAATTAGGCATGCCAATATCTTCTATGCAGGATGTGGAAACCTTGCAAGCGGACCTGAACAAAATAACGGAGTGGGCAACTACATGGCAGATGAGATTTAATGTTGAAAAATGTAAAGTAATGCACTTGGGGGCCAGAAACCAGAAAGCAAGCTACTCGCTAGGGGGGGAACCTCTGGGTGAGTCTAGGATGGAAAAGGACTTAGGGGTACTGGTAGACAACAGGCTTGGCAGTGGCATGCAATGCCAGGCCGCAGCAAGCAAAGCCAACAGAATACTGGGATGTATAAAAAAGGGGATTCACTCCAGAAATAAAGAGATTATTCTCCCGCTCTACAAGACTCTGGTCCGGCCACATCTGGAGTATGCTGTCCAGTTCTGGGCACCGGTCCTCAGGAAGGATGTGCTGGAACTGGAGAAAGTCCAGAGAAGGGCAACAAAAATAATTAGGGGGATGGAGGACATCAGCTATGAAGAAAGACTACAAGCCCTGAACTTATTCTCTCTGGAGAAGAGACGATTGAGGGGGGATATGATATCAATGTACAAATACTGTACTGGCGACCCGAGCATAAGGAACAAACTATTCAGAGAAAGGAGATACAATAAGACTCGTGGCCACTCACTAAAACTAGAGGAAAGGCGGTTTAACCTTAAAGTGCGTAAGGGGTTCTTCACTGTAAGAGCGGTAAGGATGTGGAATTCTCTTCCACAAGCAGTCGTATCAGCAGGGAGCATTGATAGTTTCAAAAAACTGTTAGATGGACACCTTAAAGACCACAACATACAGGGGTATACAATGTACGGCTAAAAGCAAACACACACACACATCATAGGTTGAACTGGATGGACTGATGTCTTTTTTCAACCTCACTAACTATGTAACTATATGTATAATATGTATAAAAAAATAAATAAATAAATAAATCACTCTCAGAAAAAATCCTTAAAGTTCATGTGCAAAAACAATTGTAGGTGAACAGTCCATTAAATATAATTGCAAAAAACAATAGTGACTTCTTGATGAAAAATGTCCAAAAAATGTATTTAAAGTGCAGGTGCTTTCACTCTTAGCCTGGTATCCCTTCACCGTGAAAGGTAGATAAGTTTCACACTCACCAGAACTCTTGGGTCATATATGCCTCATGACACTAGGACCAATCGTGCTTAAATTACCCTCTCCAGGTCGGGGTGCGTTCCCTCCTGCACTTATATTTAATGGACTGTTCACCTACAATTGTTTTTGCACATGAACTTTAAGGATTTTTTCTGAGAGTGATTTATTTATTTATTTTTTTTATACATATTATACATATTCTATTTATTAAGCACCTTTTATTGTCACAACGTATATATATATATATTCTTTTCAGATTTACTTGTATTGTTATAATCTACGAATTTTTATTAGCTGGTTTATTAATTTGTAGCAAGCGCTATTAGTTTAAGGAAAATCGCTCTTAGGGAAGTCTCTTGCCTACCTGACAAATTGCAGTAAGAATGTAAAAAATTGTCTGAGACACCCAGCTGTGATAGCATTAAAGTCAGAACACTACAAAATAAAGATATTTTCCTATTTAATCATAAAGAGGTGTAACGCTGTCCTCTAATTAGTTTGTTAGGTTCAACTTAGTATTTAGCCTCACTGTACTCAGTGGTGCAGTGAATTATTGTTTCTGTCTGCTCAGGGCTTTCTAAGCTGGGTGTTTGATTTCTTCTACCTACTTCTGGAAAAAGCTTCTCTCCGAATATAGGGCAGAGAGGATAAAACATTCATTGATGAATATTTATCATGCCCCGTACAATCCCTGTATGGAGAAATCCAAAGGGTGGCTGGGGAGACGATAAATGTTGGGAGGCCTGGCAAGAGGGCTCTTTACTCTGCTAGGAGGGTTCCCAGAAGAATTGCAATTGGGCCTCAGTGGGTGCTGAGCTGAGGGGCTGGAAAAGACTTCCAAAGGGACTTTTGCTGGAAAGCACTTTATTGGAATCCTGGTCTGAAGAAGGATCTTTATCTCCCTCACTGAGGAACCACCCATGGAAGCAGGGTGGCAGACAGCTCAAAGGACATTGGACCTGGGTTTGGGACTATAATGTGTGCCTGGTAATTTAAGGTTTTGTGCTGAGAAGTCTATTGATTCTGATATAATTTGAAGTATGTTGAACCTTTCCTTGAAACTCTTCTGTTTAAAGATGTTCATCAATAAATTCAAAAAAGACATCCTCTAGACTGAGCCTGTATTATCGGCATGCAAGAAACTGTGCTTGTGACTGGAAGCTTCTTTACTAGCAAGTGAGTCATTCTCAGTGGCCCTCTGGGGGTGAGCACTGCAAACCGGCTAAATCTACATGTGAGGTAGAATCTCCTTTAAGGGTAAGGAAACTCACCCTTTTGTGCCCACTCCCTCTGAGCCGCTGTAGCTCACCCTTCTCCCCAAACCACTATACTTACCTAGATCTTACTCTTAGGTCTGCACCATTATTTACACTCTTCCGCCAACCTCTAGATCAAGTGTGTGCACGTTCGCAGTTCAGCCTCATGCAATTCTATGGGGCTGGTTGACAAATAGGAACAAATGTTCGCTCCCTTTATTTCAAGCAGTGCTTTTAAATAGGTTATGATGCTCAAGTTTTTTTCTGGCCCTCATGGGGTTAAAAAAAATCCAAGGTCGGCGTAAATGCAAAGGGTTCCCTGTGATTGCTTTTCATTGTTAAAAAACCTAATTCATTCTAATCATCCCCCTCTGCCTCCAGGATCTCTAAGGAAATATCCTCTCCCAGCACATCCTGAAGAGGCTAATTATGACACTGAGTAGATGAGTAACCACGTCCTCCATCCAATGGGCCTAATTATGCCGAATTGCAGAGGTCGTTTACTAAATCAACACTTAAGAGGTCCATTTGACTTGATTCTAGGGGCTGAGCACGTGCTGCATGACGTACAGGAAAAGAGCCTCGCTCAAACTCTCAAACAAAAGTGACGTCTGTTTTACAACAGTCCTTTGACTTTTCGCTCATTTTGGTTCACATTCATTATAGTGGACCTTACATTATAATGAGTAAGCAACAAAGCATGCATCTGGAACTGGCTTTACTGTAAGTACATACTTGTTTTCAAATCACTGCATTAGACTGCACAATTGTACTATGCTGCCTTAAAGTGCTTGTAAAGCTACTTTGTTTTCTTACTAGAATCCCCTGCGTTCGATTAAGTTATGTGTTTATGTAAGTATATGTGTTTTATAAAAAATATGCAGCTTCATACCTTATTTCATAGCGCCTCTCGGCACTCACGTGACCATCCACCGCTCCCCTCCCCTGAGCTGAAAAACTACAGCAGGAGGGGCTGGGAATCCCTTGCTGATGTCCGTCAGGAGGGGAGAGGAGGAGAGCGGCGGGTGGTTACATGAGCGCCAAGCAGTGCTCTGAAATAAGGAATGAAGCTGCATATTTTTTATACAGCACATACAATGGCAAAATTAACAATAAATGAATAAAAAAAATATTAAAACCCAGTACTTCCCCCCACATAGAATTGTCAGCTCTACCTAACAGATCAATATGGCTGCTGTGAGTCCTCCATTTATTCAAATGATTGGCTTAATTGACAAGAGTCAAAGGCTATGGACTGCATTATATGTTGTTTTGTCACAGATCAGCTGTAAAGCTGAGCCTTTTTTCTTTGTAGGCTGCCAAGCTGAACTATTACCTATGGCTCCATTGACTGTTGGTCTGGAAGCCTTAGGCTGCACCTGAATACACCTACTGTCTGCTATAGGGCCAGTCTAGTCTGGCAATCACTGAATCTCTTTAACCACTTGACGCCCGCGCTATAGCTGAAAGATGACTACAACGCGGGCTTCCAGTCCTGGGAGGGCATCCATAGACATCCTCCAGCGATCGCGCTGCTCGATCGCCCCCTGCAGCGTACTAGCAGCACGCTCTGTGATCGTCGAGTCCTTCAGACTCAGCTGATCACAAAACAGGGTAAAAGGCCAATCACAGTGGCCCTTTACCATGTGATGAGCTGTCAGCTAATGACAACTGATCACGGAAGTATACAAAAGCCAGTTATCGGCTTTTTTCTCTGGAGGATGTCGGCTTTTTTCTCCTCATGCTGACAGCGTAATGAGAAAAAAAGCAAGCCAATAACTGGTATCTGTTACCGGACATCAGTCCCACACAGTGCCCACCAGTGCTACTAATCAGTGCCCACCAGTGCTACTAATCAGTGCCCACCAGTGCTGCTAATCAGTGCCCATCAGTGCCTCATCATCATTGTCACCTATTGGTGCTGCCTATCAGTGCCGCCTACCAGTGCCCATCAGTGCCACCTATCAGTGCCCATCAGTACCGCCTTTCAGTGCTGCCTATCAGTGTCACTTCTCAGTGCCCTTAAATGCCACCTATCAGAACCCATCAGTGCCACCTATTAGTGCAGCTTCATCAGTGCCTCCTCATCAGTACCCATCAGTGCAGCCTCATCAGTGCCACTTATCAGTGCCGCCTCAGTGCCCATCAGTGCAGCCTATCAGTGCCCATCAGTGAAGCCTCATCAGCGCACATCAGTGAAGGAAAAAAATTACCTGTTTGCAAAATTTTATAAAAAATTATGAAAAATGTTTTGTTTTGTTTTTTTTTTTTCAAAATTTTAGGTCTTTTTTGTTTCTTTAGCAAAAAATAAAAAACCCAGTGGTGATTAAATACTACTGAAAGAAATCCCTATTTGTGTGAAAAAAGTGATAAACATTTCATATAGGTACAGTGTTTCATGACCGCGTAATTGTCATTCAAAGTGCGACAGCGCTGAAAGCTGAAAATTGGCCTGATCGGGAAGTGTGTATAAGTGCCCACTAAGCAAGTGGTTAAGTTGAGCTCATATCAGCCATCCTTGCCCAAGCAACATTTGTCCATGTGTTGCCAAGCCTTGTAGCTCCTTGTCTTTGTATGTTCTGCTGAGCACTCTGCTCACTTGTCCCTAGAAATCCTGCTGAGCATGACCCTGTCCCTGGAAGTTCCACTGTGCACCTGTCCCTAGGAATCCTGAATGTTGAGCAATACTCTGTCCTTGGAAGTTTTGTTGTGCATTTTGCTTACCTGTCCCTGAGTCCAGTACATTGTGCAATAATCCATTCCTGGAAATCCTGTATGCCGTACTGTCTCCACTGACCCCTGGGACTGCTTTACGCCACACTGTACTTAGTCCCCCATGCCCTGTACTGATTCACAGCTCATCATTCCAGTGGTCAGCACCCTGCCAGAGCCTCTTGCTCACCCTTCCTTGGATTGTAGTGACAGGGAGAGCAACCATGGAGTGGGAAATAGCCAACCCATCTCCACCATCAGGAAGAAGAAGACTGCCTGTTACATTCCTTGTCATTTTTTTTTAAATACCGGACATGGGGAACAAACCCACGAAATCTGGAAAACCCAGACTTCATCCACAAGCACGAACCATTGTCATTGACGGTAGCTAAGTGCTATACTGTATATACCGATCAGCCATAACTTTATGACCACCCACCTAATATTGAGTATGGCCCCCTTTTGCTAAACCAGCCCTGACCAATTGAGGCATGGACACCAAAGTAAAGGTTTCCCAGTAGAACATTGCCCAAAGCATCACACTGCCTCTGTGGACTTGCCTTCTTGTACAGCATCCTGGTGCCATTTCTACCCCAGGTAAGTGACGCACAGACACCTGGCCATCCACATGATGTAAAAGAAAATGTGATTCATCAGACCAGCCCATTTCTTCCATTGCTCCGCAGTCCAGTTCTGATGTTCATGTGACCATTCTAGAAGTTTTTGGCTGTGGACATGGGTCCCCATGGGCTTAACAGCCCCATACACAACAAATTGTGATGCCATTGTAACAAGATATTCCCTTTACCTGTCAGTGGTCATCATGTTATTGCTGATCGGTGTATCTACCTATTCCATGTTTTGACCTGTGATCACAATGCCTTGCAGAGACATATAATTTAGTACCAACTTTCTTTGCAGTTTTTAAATATTATGCAATAGAATAAAGAGGGCTGCAATGAAGGACAATGTACTGTAAAAAATGTGCTGATTTGTTAAAGGAAGCTGAATGATAAGTATTTGTAATGATGGGATGGTATTTTTTTTAGTATATTATTAGGTGTAATTGGGGACAATGCTGGGATTGTGAAAGACCTGTACTGTTTGAAACCCCATCTGACAGACCTACAATTCATGACCCATTAGATCCGATCTGAACTGAGCTAAGTCAGAGTGCTTTCTAAATACAACACACGGGTCATCCTAACCCCCCTGACATGGTACCTTTAGTGAAACTCTCCCCGATATCCTAATAAGCAAGTTGTTTGTTACTTTCACTAGACCCATACCTGAAAATATAATGGAGAATTGGGCTCTGGAACCCATTCAGCAACATTGAACCTTGCTAACGGAGTTACAATGTTTTCTGTGTATTTTTTTTTTTATTTTATTTTATCTTTATTGTTTTTCCGTTTTGATTCACCTGTTGGTGTCACCACTGCATTTTTGCCTATTATTGCTCCTTTTGGAGACCGGGATCGTTTCGAGCTCATTACAGTGATAGACCTTATTACATCTTCGTATAGAGGTCATCCTCCGGCTCGACCTTCCACTTCCCCAAATCGGATCGTTGAATTATATCTGTTGTATTTAACGCCTTACGCTATATCCTACATATCGGCGGGTACAACCTGACTGCTTTAAGTCAGTTTGTCCACGCACTACTTTGTGTCTACTCTTTACTTTACTCTCTCGTTCACTAATTCTACATCTCCCCTCCCCTCCCTTTCCCCTTATTCCCTCTGCTTTACCACTACCCCCCATCCCTACAGATTACTAACACATTTGTCTCAAATCTCTAGTAAAAAAGCCTACAGGTACAAACGAACTACTACTACAGGTGCTCCACTCACGATCAAGATGGTATACTCGAAATTGGGTAAGCACCCCTTTTTAATTTCACACAACGTTAACGGTTTAAATATTCCTGAGAAAAGAAAGAAAATATTATACGAACTAAAAAAATGTAAGCCTCAAATTGTCTTTTTGCAAGAAACCCACTTTAAGGGACAATCCCATCCTGATCTTGCAAATAAATTTTTCCCGAAAGTTTTTTATGCTAACAATGACTTGGCAAGAACTAAAGGGGTGGCAATATTGATCCATAAAGACGCGCCTTTCGTTTTTGAAAAACAATTAACTGACCCGAAAGGTAGATACCTTTTCATTTCCGGCACTCTAAACAACAAGCCGATTACATTGGCAAACACCTACTTCCCCAATAAGGCCCAAGTTACCTTTTGCAATCAGATGATTGCCGAACTCAAGAGCTTTGCGAAAGGCTGCATTATTCTGGGAGGAGATTTTAACATACCCCTGAACCCGCTTCAGGATACCTCCTCGGGTAAATCATGCCTCGCATTCTCGGCACTTAAAAGAATTAAACACTCCCTGCAGTCATTAACATTAATAGATGCTTGGAGAGCATTACACCCTACAACCAGAGACTACTCCTTCTATTCGTCTACCCACAAACGCTACACCAGGATAGATAATTTGTTTATATCCCAAAGGGACCTAGCCGATGTGAGGGGGGCGGAAATAGGATTAATCACCATTACCGATCATGCTCCGGTCTCTCTCCACTTCAAAGTTTCACCGACGCATAAATGCGACAGATCTTGGAGGCTTAACGCTTCTCTCCTTCTTGATCAGTCCACTCAGAACCAAATACAATCCACCCTTACCAACTATTTTTCTGACAATTGTTCAGCTGATACCTCACCCCTAACGGTGTGGGAGGCCCATAAACCAGTGGTAAGGGGAGATTTGATCTCGAAGAAAACGGGAGAGAGAACTAATGAGGAATGATCTGATTTCTAAAATAAATGATTTGGAATTGAAACACAAACAGACACTAGCCAATCAAGTGGAGGAGGAGCTGGTCAAACTCAGAAATGAACTAAGATCTCTCCTTGAAACCAACACAAAAAGAATTATTTTTTTCAAAAAGTCCATATATTATGAGCATGGGGATAAATCAGGTAAACTTCTGGCTAGAGCGCTTAAAGAAGCACAAACAGCTAATTGTATACTCAACATCAAAAATCACAAGGGCCAACCGGTACAAGATCCCAGGGGTATAGCTAATGTCTTTAAGGACTTTTACGCCCAACTCTACAATTTACCACAACAAAATCCCCCGACAGGCATCACTGTACACAGGAAACAAGCTATAATTGATTATCTGTCCCAAAGCGGACTCCCGGTATTAGATGAGGAAAGCCTTGCCATCTTAGAATCTGATATAACCAGAGAAGAGGTCGAAACCACAATTAAAACACTGAAGCCAGGCAAGAGTCCAGGCCCGGACGGCTTCACGGCACAATATTTCAAAACCTTCATCGACACACTGTCCCCACACCTCACTACAGCTCTTAATGTCATCAAGGAAGGCCACAAACCTTCCAATGAGTTCCTAATGGCACACATAGCAGTTATTCCAAAACCCGACAAAGACGTTACAACATGTGCAAATTACCGGCCAATCTCACTCCTGAATACTGACTTAAAGATCCTAGCTAAGATCCTGGCGGACCGGATCAGACCTCACCTTGAAAAAATAATTGGCCCAGACCAGGTTGGCTTCATGCCCGGTAGAGAGGCCAGGGATAATGTGATTAGATCCTTGAATTTGATCCATGGAGCCAGGTCAGCCGGGTTTAAGGGCCTCCTGCTATCCACGGATGCAGAGAAGGCCTTTGACCGAGTGTCGTGGGACTTTTTGTTCTCGGCCTGCGAACACGTTGGCTTTGGACCAAATACCATGTCATGGATCCATGCGCTATACTCTAAACCTCAGGCTAAGGTGAAGGTCAACGGAGTCTTCTCTGATCCGCTAGACCTATGCAATGGTACGAGACAGGGATGCCCACTTTCACCCCTCCTTTTTATCCTGACCCTAGAGCCTTTAATTAGATCCATAAACCTTGATCCCTCAATTCAAGGGATACACATGCAAGGTAAGGAGCACAAGGTGTCGGCTTACGCTGATGACCTGCTTCTATACATCGCACAACCGCACATTTCGATCCCCAACCTCAATAAACAATTTAACCATTATAAATCTTTATCAAATTTCAAAATCAACAACTCCAAGTCAGAAGCCTTAAATTTGACTCTCCCGAAGCATATGATTGCCCTAACGAAGGCTAGCTGCCCGTATAGATGGGAAAATACCTCACTAAAATACCTAGGTATTAAACTCACACCGAGACTTGATTCACTGTTCGAAACCAATTACTCCCCCCTATTGAACACACTAGCCAGAGACCTTAAGAAATGGGACAAGGGGAGATTCTCTTGGTTCGGGAGAGCCGCTATAGTAAAGATGGCTATTTTACCAAGACTTCTGTACTTGTTTCACGCTCTCCCGATCCACATACCAAACTCATTTTTCAGACGCCTCACCTCGCTCCAGAGAATGTTCATTTGGGCTAATAAACATCCCAGGATCAGTTTCCAATACCTACAGCGCACTAGAGAACATGGGGGCATGGGCATTCCCAACTTCCTGAACTACTACTACGCCACGCATCTAACTAGGATGATAGATTGGCACTGCCATGGCTCATCCAAAGCTTGGGTAGACATAGAAAGGAACTGGTCTAAATGCAATACACATTTTCTACCTTGGTCTGATCGCTCTATGATCCCCCCAGAGATCAGGTCTCATCCACTGATTGGCACGACTCTGAACATACTCCATAAAACCTTAGCTCGGTTTGAACTCTCCTCCTCTCTGAGTCCGCTTACGTCTCTCTATATCAATCCTGCCTTCCCACCAGGGATGGCCAACAAAACCTTCCTCACATCGGCTAATAAATACAAGAATAGACCACTACTTGCACTCCATTGCTTTCGTAACCGTAAACTCCTTGGATACGAGGAATTGAGAAAGATATGCTCCACTGAAAAACCACTAAATTCTTGGAACCACATGCAGATGCACGACTTCCTCCAAAATAACAAGCATAAATCCCAATTTACTAGGGACCTCTCAGACTTTGAGAAATGCTGCCTATCGGGGACCCCGATGAGGAAAGTGACCTCATTGGCGTACAAATGGCTATGCATGCCCCCCCAATCCCAAACGGATCCCTATCAATTAATATGGGAGAAAGACCTAGGTCTACAATTTTCGGCTGCTCAATGGAGGAAGTCGTGCATCTTTTCACACAAGTGCTCCCTTAGCACTAAAGCACAGGAGACTGCATATAAAATTTGTACTAGGTGGTACAGAACCCCGGTCAAATTGAAACATTGGTACCCTGGACTCACAGATTCTTGCTGGAGATGTGGGAAAGCACAGGGCACATTCCTCCACATCTGGTGGTCTTGCCCCAAACTGATCCCGTTCTGGAGAGCAGTTGCACACTGGACAGAACGCATTACTGGGACTGGTCTGACATTTGATGCCCCAACCTTCTTACTGCACATAAACCAAATGACTTATAAAGCCTATAAGCAGTCTCTCGCCCGACACGGCCAAGAGTTTAATCCCATTGAAATGGAACTCCCTTGAAATCCCCCAAATTCGGGACTGGATAGGGAAAATAGACCAAATTTACGAGATGGAAAAATCCATAGCTCTGAAAATGGAACGCCACGAGTCATTCCGTAAACTTTGGGCTAACTGGACACTTTTTTCTGTTTCTCAGGAGTATGATACTTTGAAATCAACCACATAAAGAGCTAACCCCTGACACTGCACACCCCAAGGGTGCCTGCAGCACCATTCTGGAGATAGCAACCCTTTTTCCCACCCCCCATGTACCCATGCCATCCCTCCCCCCCCCTCTCCTTCTCCCCCACCCCCAACTTTCTTCTCTTCACTTCTCTTTTTCTCTTTCTTTTTCCTTTCAAATTTGTCACCTTTCTACTCCTATCCTAAGGTGACCACTCATAGATCTACAACTGTTGCATTTTCGATTAAGGATAATTACTTAATAATGTTACGTATGTACACTTCTCTTTAAGATTGACCAGATCTACATATCTGCAGATTGCAATTTGTTAGGCCACTTTGGCAAGTTATCTGCAACATAAGACCCACAACTGCGGAATATACTGTAATTTTTATCTTTTCTTATTCTCTTTGTGTAGAAGTGTGAGACAATATTTTTTGATATATTTCTTGATATGTTACAGTCTTTACTGAACCCTTATGTTTTATTGTTCATTCTTTATTACCTCAATAAAGCACTTTTTTGTGAAAAAAAAAAAAAAGACCTGAGGCACCCCTGGGCACTCCAAAGAGAAAAATGATGTGGTGTGGGACGGGCTTAAAGAGGAAGTAAAGTCCTTTTTGTAATTGTATCTACAGGTAAGCCTATAATAAGGCTTACTTGTAGGTACTGTTAATATCTCTAAACTTGCACAGTTTAGAGATACTCAGAGTGCATGCAGCTGATGATGACATTGGCGAATGCGCTCTGAAGACCTTTAGAGCCCGTGGCGTAAAAGTGACATCATTGTGGCTTTGGCCACTTACAGCGCCAGAGCCCGCGAACCAGGAAGAAACACGGGGGAAGATGTGAGCTGTCTCAGCAGTGTGTGGGCGCCGCTGGAGGGATTAGTTCTAAGGTAAGTTTTTTTATTTTGAGCTAGTATGCAATGCATACTACCTCATTATGCCTTTGCCTTATAGTTTTTTTTTTTTGGGGCTTTTTTTTCCCTCAAGGTTTACCTCTTTAAAGGGTCAATATTATATGGAACGCAGGCATCCCAACCTGCAAAAACGAATTTCAGGGAGGTGGCACTCCGCGCCGCTGGCTAGTAATGCTGGTGGTTACTGCTGGCAGGTAATGCTGATGGGTAATGCTGGCACTACTGGCGGGTAATGCTGGTCATGTGGGTACTGCTGGAGGAAGTAGTGGCTGCAGTAGAGAGCAGAGCCGCTGCTTCCTGTATGACTCCTGTCACAGGCAGCTTTCAGATCACTCTGCCTGTGAAAGAGCAGGAACTATACAGGAAACAGCGGCTCTGTCACTGACTGCAGACATCCTAAGTCCCCCGTGGCAGCCGGGGGATCGCACAGCACTTGCGGGTGTCCGTGAGCCATCGGCCAAAGGCGGGGGAGTCCTGTAAGTTGCGGGAGACTCGGGATGTCTGGAAATGCAAGCATTCCTGATGTATACATAGCATATATGTTCCAGACTCTATAGCCACAAAATATGCTACAGGACACATATAAACCTCAGCACAATAATTTTAAAAGCGTATGTGGGAAGGTGCAGCGTGGTGCAGCAGCAGTAAACACTCAGAATCCAGATGCATTACCAGAACTGTTTTGTCAACCCAACCAGGTGCACTCACAGTATGTTGCAGGGAATAGTGTAGCGGCATGTTTCGAATGCACTGACAGTGTCTGTCTCAAGAGATGGAATGCAGCCTGGCCAGTCTGTGCCCAAATGGGAAGGTTTCCAGGGAGGTTAGTGTTTCCCTGCTCTTTCCCTACTCATCTGGAACCTCTTTATACCAATAATACTGCCCCTGACAGATGGGTGACCTGACCCCACACTACCTACATGCAAAATGTGTGCCAAGCTCAAGAGCCAGGGTCTTAAATAGACTCTGTCTGACTCAAGATGGCCACCATTGTCACATTGGGTGGCAGCATCCAACTGGATAGCTTCTCCCAGTGACCCATTAATACATAGAGGAACCATGTTCCTCTTGACTTCCTCTCCCTCTGCGATGCCACTGCAGTTGAGCGCCAATTGCAGTGGAGACAGAAGACTACACCTGCCTACAAGTATGTCTAACCAAAACATATTTCTTTGGATGGAGTGGGTAATGATTAGAACCCCTGTCGTGTTTTTTTTACTGCTCTCCGGGACTCTGTTAAAGAGATTAGCCCTTACTTCCTCTCCTGTCGACAATGCTTTACCAGAAAGAAAGTAAAGGGAGTGCTCAAACAGCAACAGTGACAGATATATTATTTTTTCTTAGAGAACATGGAAGGCTAGAATGCCTGACAACTTGTCATTTCTGCTTGTGTCCCTGTTGCAGATTCACTTCCTTTCTGGTGAAAATGTTCTGGTGAAAACAGCACAGCAAGTGGGGGTAAATATCACTAGCAAAGCCCCAGATAGCAGTAAAAACCTGACAGATGTTCTAATTCTTTCATATTTCACCCCAAACTAGAAGAAAAAGGTTTAGCTGAACATATACTTTAAAAACAAAACCTCTTCCACTATTGCAAATACGTCAACCTCTTCCCTCCCTTTACTATTGCATCCACTGTCACCACCATGTGTGCCTGTTTATGCCCAACCACATCCAAGTACAACTTCACATTGCAGAGACAAAGTGACTGGCATTAGAATTTGCTTCTGTTTGATCTCATTAGCAATGTTTTCTCTTTTATGGGACCACATCTAACTGGTCTGACAACTACTGTCTACCTATCTATTCATCTTCTATACATTGTCTGTAAAACATTTTCTGTCTCCTTATGGTGCTGCTGCAGAGAAGCGCTCTGGCACAGCTGAGTGTGGGTATGTACGTAAATGTGGTTGCGGTGGCAGAGGGACAGAGAGATGACCCCCTAGCAGACAAAGGGGTCCTTCATCTGCTTGATGAAGTGAGGTAATAAGGGCAAGAAAGGAGTGACAGGGATCCATTCTTAGATCTTCAAGATGCAAGGGCAGCTTTTTTCTCTAACCTGTAGCAGATGACAGAAGACCCCGATGGGGAAAAGCAGGTCATTGATGGCATTTATGCATTTCTCATGGCCTGCAGGTCAGCTAAAAGAAGTGGTCTCCCAACACCATATTTTCCACCTGTTCCGGCTGCTGCATATCAATCAGTGGCTCCTCCAGGTCCAGCTAACTCTGCCATTCCAGGTCCCCCTGCTTCATACCCCCAAACCATAACTCCCCCGAGTTCCCCTTTCCTCGCATTCTTACCAGACCCATGACTTTCCCACTAGTTCTGTTGGTCCTTCCCAGTCCCTGCTAATTTTTTCTTAAGGGCACCCTTCCTCTGCCTTCCCTGTTTACCATAAAAATAAAAAGGTCTTTTGCAAACCCATCTTGTCGTCGTTATTTTCTGTTTCCAGTTCCATGGAATGTGTCCACTGCACTGCAGCATAAAGCGGGATACTTTTTTTTATCCATGTGGGATAATGTGTCCGTTCTCAGAAAATGAAAGCGTTACCTCACACTGAAAATTTTTAATGGGACTGCGACATTGCGGCGGACAAATCAGACATCTAACTGACACTTATTGGGGAGGACCAATCACGCTAATACAGTGATCAGTGCTACCAGTCACGCTAATACAGTGATCAGTGCTAAAAAAAAATGCACTGTTACTGTACTGACACTGGCAGGGAAGGGGTTAACATCAGGGGTGATCAAAGGGTTAAGTGTGTTCCTAGGTGTTGCTTAATAACTGTGGGGGGGGGAAGACTGATTGGGGGAAGACAGAAATCTGGGTTCCTGCATAGCAGGAACACAAGATCTCCATCTTGTCCCCTTGCAGAATGGCGATCTTCCTTGTTTACATAGGCAGATGCCCATTCTGCCTCTCCCGGGGATGATTGCAGTTGGTCGGTGGACAACACCGCTAGCCAATCACAATGTGATTGTGCCATCTAGTGGCTATTGAACAAAACGATGTACTGGTATGTCCTTTCACACAATAGTGCCACTTTGTAGCAGTATATGCATGGCGGCTGGTTGGCAAGTGGTTAAACACGAAGACAGTAGAGAAAATTCAAAGGCAACTGCTATCAGGAGGAATTTACCTGCACATATTAATCTTACCTCATCTTACGACCCTCTGGAGAAACAAAGAAATCACCAACTTGATTTGAAATGTTCATGACATGAGAACTGGAGTATAGGTCTGCAAACTGAACATTCTGAACAGGTTTTGGGGGCACAGGTTGTAGCACACAGCAGAGCAGCACCTCTTTTATTGGGTTTTCCACATCCAATTATATGGAGGAATGGAGTACACGCCACTTAGCAGTACAGACTCCAAATGCACACTACACAACTCGACAGGAATGGCTCATTCAGTAGTTGATTATTGTCGCTTTCGCTCTGTCATAGCACTAATAATAGTAATAGGGCTGTATTAAATTCTCTGCAAGTCCAAATGACTCACTCGCTATCATGACAAGTGCCATACTTGGCTCTGTTATAAATGGAAGAGGCCTCCTTGGGGGGAATTCTGAGACATCTTTTATGCAGATGATGCCCCAAACTTTCTGAATATTCTGGAATCTCCTTGACTCTTGTAGGCTCTCACATCAAGAGATATGAAACAGAGGTAGGCATCCACCAATTCGTAATGGGACAATAGAAAAGTAATTCTTGTAATTAAAATACTTTAAACAAGAGTTTGGTGGCATTTTCACCCTAACATGTTTCGGTCAAGGGTTCCAATACATTTTGAAAAATGAGTTTTCTCCCACAATTCATCTGCCAGCTAATCTCAAATATTTTCTATTGGTTGAGGTATCACGACATGACACAACTCCTCCCATAGTGCAAAGCAGGTTTCCCAGGTCACCTTTGCCACCGCACTCACACCCATTAGGAAATGGCATTGGAGAATAGCAAACCTTTGTCCTGTTGCAAGAAACCTAGAGTAGAAAATATAAACAACAACCATATGAAATAAATATTATACAAACACCAACACATACCTTTTTTTTTCCACATTTTAGCAATGTTTACATTGACATTAGCATAATACCTAAGTATGACATTCTTCAGGTGACACACTCCTCACATTGGTGTCCATGCAGACGAGTCGTTTGAGGCCATCAAAAGTGTGAATGAACATCCACATAAAATTGAAAAATTTGGATATTTTTTCGTAGCTAACCAAACATTCTTCTGGGACAGCAAAGGCTATGTCAAGTTGCAACGACTGGATCTCTTCTCTTCCAATTGTCTCTGTCCTCTCACCCTCCTTTACAAAATCAGCAGGATTGCTTCATCAACCCGATTGATAATGAGATCCAGGCTAAATGCAGTGATGAAAGACAGCTAGCGCAGCTCTCAATGTAAAAATGGTGCCAAAAAAATAAATAAAAAATGTTTTACAAAGCATTGTGGGCATTTTTGAGCAGAGGGGAGTGTGTTAAAAATGTTTGCTTATAAAATATATATAACGTTTATAAATGCATGTGCAATACGTGGCTTTTACCTTACTTTTTATGCCACAATTTTCTGCCAGCTGCTGCAAAGCATTGCTAGAATTAAACTTCAACTGAAAACATGACCAACTTGCTCAAAAAGAGCAGCAGATCACAGGCAATTAGGATGCGATCATTATAATAGTGATGCTGGTGACTACAGGTTGTCAAGAGAGTGGGCGTCACAGAATACGATGTAAGCAGGAGGAAATTCACTCCATATACCAAACGAGGTTTATAATAGGGAGCTACTTTAAAGCCGATGGAGTATAGTGCAATACGGATGTGGCAACATCAAACAAAGAGGCCACACGCGGTGGGAATAAGGGAACCAAGTGACCTGATATAAAGACATCAAATAAAAGAACAAACTGAACTTGTTGGACTTTCTAGACACGCAAACCTGGTAAAAGAGCTTAGGCTAATCAGTTATGAATGATTAGTCATTGCTGAACAGTGAAATAATAAATTCTGAGTGGGCAGACCTCTACAAGGTAAAATTGGCAGGTTCAAGGGTTTTTATAGTTTACTATAGATTTATCCAGCCCCCTCTTCAGTCACTAATTACACTCTCTAGTCACATGGGAAATAAAGGTATTCTCAGTAGTCACATGGAAACTAAACTGGCCCCAATGCTAGCAAGGAGGCCTTTAGCTATTGCTTATGCTAAGAGGTTCTCTCGGGGGACATTGTACCATGTCCTAGCTATTCTCCTGGAGTGCACTCTAGACTAGTTATAGTATTATTATTCACACTGCAGTTAAAGTGATTGTAAATGCTCTTTTTTTGTGAAAATAATGAACACCATACTTACCTGCTCTGTGCAATGGCTAATGCTTAGATGCTCTGTTTATTGCTGACTTTGCGGTTTTTGAGTTAACCCCAGTCTAGTGGTACAGAACTCTAGGTTCCCTTTGCATAGTGATTATACTGTGTAACAGATTGTGTCTGAACCTACCTTCTGTGTGTTCATTTATGCTCAAACCACCATTTATTCTAACCTGTATCAATACATTGTCTATTGTGTCCATTGTCTCGTGTCTATTTCCTGGTACTAATTCACAACCAAGTTAGAGTTATCTACAGTCACATCAGTCTCTCCACCAGGTGGTGCAGTTTTGCAAGGTGCTGATGGCTCAATCTGCTTTGGTCTAAGCTCGAGGAAACATCGAGCCTGGGAGCTCTCTTACTGGCTTCTTCCCAATCACTATGCAGCGGGTGGGGGAGAATGAAGGGGGAGACTCTGCAGAGGATCTGAGGCCTACATCATGTGCTCAAGCTGCAATGGATCCTGGCCTTGTCCATATGCAAGGGGAGACCTTACCAGCCTTCCCAGATAGAGTGGTGAATATACTTTGCCGTAATACTAAGGAGGAAAAGAAGCTTGCTGTTCTGAAAACAGATTTCAGGAAAAATAAATCTTTGCACAGTAGCACCGGGAGCAGTAAGAGGGAAGACTCCAAGCTAAAGCAGGAGAAGTTGGTGGCCTCTCTGAAGGAAAGCAGCGGTGTGTTCAAAGAGAAGTATGAGAATGAGGAGAGATCCCAATAGATGAAGGAGAGTGCCAGTGTCAGTACCAGCCAGAGGGTGGATGTCACAGCAATGGTGACAGTATGGATGGGGGGTAAGGAAGTGGCTTTACATGGTGGCCCCAGTACTACCCCTGTCTCAGGATCTGTTGTGTCTGAGTCGGTATCTGCCCCCCTCCCTCCCCAGCAGCTTTGGCCATCTCATGTGGAGGTTGAGGAAAATGGCGGATTGCTGCAAGCCAATGCAGAAAAGGAATCTCCCTTGAGTGGCAGAAAGTTTTGGTTTTCCACTGACTCATCAGATGAAGATGAGGAGGAGGATGTCGTCCCTCAGCCTGTAAGGGAGAACGTTTTTGTTAAGTCTGATCAAAATGGCGGCAATGCTACAGTGTTTGCAGATGATGGACATGCTGGAACTGTTTCAGTTCAGAAAAATGCTGGTGAAGGAATGCCTGTGGAGAATCTGTCTCAGTGTGTGAAGGACTTTCCTGTGATTGCTGCCACGGACAAGATAGCATCTGTCCATGGATCCTTGCAATCAGCAAGGAATGCAAGAAGAGATGGCGAGAAGCCAAACAAAGAAGTTTGTGTGTCTGTGAGAACAAGAAGCAGGTGTCCCACATGGACACTAAAACCGCAGAGCAGGAGTGCCATATGGACATAAAAACCACAGAGCAGGAGTACCACATGGACACTAAGACTGTGGAGCAGGAGTGCCGTATGGACGCTAAAATAGCTGGTGTTTTTTCTAAACAGAAGACTTTACCTAATAACAAGACTGCTGGTAATAATGGTACTTCTGGGACTATGGAGAGTGGGACTGCAGTGCTGGGGGTGGGGGGGTTGAGGGAGGATCAGGTGGTGGGTAATTTACCAAACCTGATTGCAGAGGTTCCTAGGCAGCCACTAAATGTGTCTAATTCTGTTCCATCTGTCCCAGGTAAGAGCTATGCTAGGGCTGTATCAGGACACGTTCATGCTGCTGCTAAAAGGGAGCCAGTTGTGGGACTTTCACCTAACGCACCTTCTTCCTTTAAATGCAGGAATGTGGTACAGCTCAGATGGGAAGGAGGAGGTATTCCACCTATCAGGAAGGTGGTTTTGGATAGGATCCTAGCCTTGGGATTTAAGGCAGAGGATATATATGCTCTCATCAGTCATACAGGTTCCTTCCTATAAATATGATTTGTCATTTGTGCGTCCAGGGTTATTGGATCTGGTTTGGGAGCGGTATGAGCATGTATATAGGGGCCAGCCGGACTGGAAAGGGCTTGTCCCAAAAGTTATCTCACGACAGCACTTGATAAAGAATGTGACTATCTTGACAAGGAATGAATCTATACCCCCCCCCCCCCCCCGAGGATTTATGGGTCTGGTTGAGGTTTGGTGAAACGTTGTGTCCCCCTAAAAAAGATTGTGGATGATAGAGGAATCTGTACGGGTGGGTGGTCAGTGTCAATAAGGTTGGTAGTGTGTAAGAATGTGGTCTTGCCCTCCTCTGCCTTTATTAGTAGCGATAGGCTTACCATCTTCTACCCTGGTCAACCAAAGCTGTGCCATAAATGTGGTGCCAAGGGACATTTCTCTTCTTCCTGTCCAGAACAGAAGTGCTCTTTGTGTCAGGAACTGGCACATCTGGCAAGGGACTGTAAGATCATTAAGTGTAACCTATGTGATAAGGTTGGTCACCCTTCTAGCCAGTGCCCTGAGGCTTTGCACAATAAGCCTGAGTTAGTGTAGGAATTCTTCCATCTGAATAGGGAAGAGTCTGGGTTGGCTGAGGTTTTGCCAGGGGATTCTAGTGTTTCTGTTCCCATGGAATCTGTGTCTGTGAGGCCGGCTGTGGTGTCAGTGTCCCTATAATTGGTGGTTACCCCGGTCAGTGTTAGAAAGTGGCGATGAAGGAGGAAGGATGTCAGTGCTCTTGAACCTGGGAGGGTGGAGTTGTCAAATGGTTTTGAGGTGTTTTGTGAGGTGGAAGGTGGAAGTTCTTCTGGTGATGAGTTGGTGATTTCTATGGAGGAGGAATCACAAGGAGCATTAAAGCGTGTAGGGTCTCCAAGTAGGGAGGGGAAGTAAACAGGCTAAGAAACGTGTATCTCAATCATCCTTATGGCAGTTCCCACTCCACTGAAGGTGGCGACCATTAATGTCACAAGCATAAAATCCGTAAGTGCTCGTAACATGGCCATATTTTTGCTCAGCAGGTTTTATGCTGATATTTTCTTTTTGCAAGAGACCCGGTTGTCTAGTTTGGCTAATATTCATCTGATGAAGAAGGCGCGACCCCTCCTTTTGGTCTCTTGCGGCTGAGCCTTATACTGGAAGTGCAGTACTTTTTTACGGCATGGTATCCTGTCTGCGGATTATTGAGGTAGAAATGGGGAGATGCATGGTCTTAGATATGGGGGGGCAGGATCTGTGCCTAATTAACATCTATGGGCCCCAGACAAAGTGGGGACAGGAAATGCCTCTTCAGGAAGATCAAGCCTTTTCTTTTTACAGCCCAGCAAGTTGTCTTCAGGGGTGGTTTCAACACCGTCACTAGGACTAAGGACAGGAAAGGTACCGGAACAAGGCTGGACTGTGTTGGCTTTTTTTAAAATCAAATAGCTAGAGAAGCAGGTCTGGTTGATGTGCACATTCACTGCTGCCCAGACAACACAGGATTAGCCTTTCAGCGAGGTAGTAGTCAGAATAGAATAGATAGTTGCGTTTTTTTGAGGATCTTTTTCAGGCACAGGTATTGATCATGGACTTTGCAGCAGTAAGTCAGAGTGGTGGTAGCTTACAAAATGAAGGATCATTGGGTTTTTTTTTTTGTCACCTACCAGCGTTTGCAGAGGAAGCTTGATAGGCTTGTCTCGAGTAATGTAAATCCAGGGAAGATCTCTGAGATTAAACTCTTGCTCAGGGAGCGTCAATATGAAAGGCATGTCTCTTTGGTTCTGTAAAGGGATTATGGGAAATATCACTCGCCCGACCCTTACCAGAATTGCAAACAAGGTAGAGCAGTTAAGTCAGTTGTAGGCCTGGTTGACAGTATGGGTTCCTTGACAAAGTTCAAGTCGGGATCCTGGAAACTGCCAGGTCATATATGCTGATCTCCTGGGTAGTAGAGAGCTCGATCAGGCTGGCATGTCAAGTTTTCTGGAATCTATTCCAGGATTGGGAAATGGCAGTTCTCTGGTGAGTTTGACAGAGGACATCACTGCAGATGAGGTGATAAGCTTGCCATTAAGAAGTCGCCCGGGTCAGATGGACTGAGAGCCGAGTTTTATAAGCACTTTAAGGTTACTCTGGCCCCTTGCTCAGGGAGCGTCAATATGAAAGGCATGTCTCTTTGGTTCTGTAAAGGGATTATGGGAAATATCACTCGCCCGACCCTTACCAGAATTGCAAACAAGGTAGAGCAGTTAAGTCAGTTGTAGGCCTGGTTGACAGTATGGGTTCCTTGACAAAGTTCAAGTCGGGATCCTGGAAACTGCCAGGTCATATATGCTGATCTCCTGGGTAGTAGAGAGCTCGATCAGGCTGGCATGTCAAGTTTTCTGGAATCTATTCCAGGATTGGGAAATGGCAGTTCTCTGGTGAGTTTGACAGAGGACATCACTGCAGATGAGGTGATAAGCTTGCAATTAAGAAGTCGCCCGGGTCAGATGGACTGAGAGCCGAGTTTTATAAGCACTTTAAGGTTACTCTGGCCCCTTATTTAGTGGAGGTTTTAAATGGCTGAGAGAGGGTTCTCCCTTTATTCAACAATCTGCGGTGATTCTTCTGTCAAAGGGTTAAGATTCTTTGAGAATTGAGAATTGACGGCCCATATGCCTTCTCAATGTTGCTAGGAAGATACTGGCAAAAATAATTTTCTGGCGTTTATCGTCTGTAGCGGGAAATCTACTTTCTCACCACCAGCACTGTTCGGTTAAGGGTAGAAGCACTTTTTCAGCAGTGTTAGCTGTCCGAGAAGCATTGGAATGGTGCAGGGCTGAGGGATGGAGAAAGTACTTGCTGGCATTGGATCAGGCTAAAGCTTTTGATCGGGTCAATCATGAGTACCTATGGCTGCTTTTTGGAAAGTATGACATGGAGGGAGGCTTTATCGATTGGCTGAAGACTTTGTACAGAGGGGCTAAAAGCTTCATGCTTGTGAATGGTTGGATCGGACAGTCCTTTGAGGTTGGCTTGGGTGTGCGTCAGGGGTGTTCTTTGAGTCCTCTGCTATACGCGTTCGCAATCGATCCTTTCATCAGGAGGTTAGAGAGCGGACCGTTGTGCCTTTGGGCATTCCTGGTGAGCCCCCTTTGAGGGTCGTGACCTATGCTAATGACGTGTCTGTTTTCATCTCTGGGACAGAGGAGGCGGAGGAGGTGGTCTCGGTGATGGAGCAGTATGCTGAGGCATCTGGCTCAAAGATCAATCAGGATAGGAGTGAAGTTTTTTGGATGGGAGAGGAAGGCAATGTCTTTGAGCTTCCGGACACCCTCCCAAAACCCCCGGCAGGAAATTAAAGTTTTAGTCATCAAATTTGGTCCTTGCGATTACGGCCTTGCAAATTGGGAAAGCAGGCTACAGGATGCCAATGCCAAGGTTGCCAGCTGGAAGGAATATAAATTCTCTTACAGGGAAGGATTGACCTGATTAAAACTTTCCTGATTCTAGTATTTCTATATGTCAGCTTTGTCTGTGCTTTGCCAATGTCTCTCTATGCAAAGATCTACAGCTGTTTCTTCCAGCTGTTATGGGGAAACAAACTGAACCTCATTAATAGGTCTGTAATCTACCTTCCCAAGCGGATAGGTGGCCTAGGTATGGTCAACCTAGGGGTATTCTTTTCTCTGATGTTTTTGAAACATTATTTTGGTAACATGCTGGCAGAGGAACCGTCTTGGTGGGTCGGTATTTTTCAGTCCTGGTTTAGGCCTTTTCCGCATTCACTGGGAGAATGGTGGGCCAGTGAAAAGTCTGAGGGTCTGACATAGTAAGCTCCTGCTTACGTTGCCCTGTGCCTGAAAATGCTTCGGGAGTGGTGAGTGTTACCTGAGGAAATTAGGTCTCTTCCTAGGAAGGTCCTGGAGAGAAGGGTTGTTGAATCTGCCATTAGCGGGCCACAGGCCTTGAGGGATTTCTCAGGCCCTGTTATGAGGGAGGGTCTGCGTTTAATTAATCTAGAGAGAATCCCTTTAAAGTTTCGGGATTTGGCCTGCCTCTCATTCCATGGCAGACTCTATGTGAAGGGTAACTGGAAGCATCGCTCTGCGAAGAACTGTGGAGGAGACAATGGACCATTTCTTGCTTCAGTGCCCCTTCAATATAGAAGTCTATAAGCTGGTGGGTGGGGCTCTGGGTATCCCTTACCTTTCCCCCTTGAGTTATGCGGAGTGGTCGTACGGGTCTTTTGAGTCGCATTGAGATTTTGAATTTAAGACACTTTTTTTAGTTAGCTTAGTAGTCCGTTACTTAACGTGAAATGCACGGTGTCAGGTTTCCACTGTCGAGGTGGTGGTGCACAACATTCTGAGTGATGTTGGGAAGACTCGGGGGTCTTGGGAAGGACAGATGGCGACCGGGAGCCTGGACAAAGGCGTGGAGGAATGCCAGGTCCCTGTAGCTGCTGTCATTCTCTGGGTGTGCGGCTTTTTTTTCTGTCCCCTAGATTTTTATAAGATCAGAATTTTGGAAAAAGGCTGCATGCATGGGTTCAATGTAATCGTTTCTTAGCCTGAGGGTGTGTTCAGGTGGAGGTTATGGCTTTGTTGTGCTTTATATTAATATTAATAACATATATATCGGTTTGTATATTTTGTTCTGTTTATGTTTTTTGGCAAAAGAGCTATTTTTTTTTTAATGCTGAAGTAAGCTACTTTTTGTTTGTTTTATATATCATTTATTTATTCTGTATATATGTAAATAATGTTTTTATATTGTTGTATGTTTGTAATATTTTTAATAAACAAAAATGTACACTTGTGTTCTTATAAGTACTTCCAGTAACTTTCATTCAACCAGGTGTCAGAGGGGCTGAGATTGAATCGCGGAACAGAGAGCTCAAATTACCATGCGGCTCCTTTGGGGGTAGCATACAATAGTACCAGCAGAAGTGGGTCCCAGCCTGATTGCCATCTAGTGGACACTCCAGGCAGACAATAAAGAAACACATTCATGGATGAATTTATTATTACGTCATCGAAGATGTCCAACCTTCTCTTCAGTCTTGCACAGTTGTACAGGCTTATCTCCTGTACTGAAATGACTTACTCTTTTCACTGCACAAAGTGAGCTTCTCTGCCTGCATTGCATGGATAAGCATAGAGACCTAGTAATGACATCCATGAGCCTTATATACAGTAAGGCATGTAATCAAAAGGGAAAGGTTCTATTTAAACTTTAAATTGGTTTCAAAGGTCAACCATTTTTTTACCGTAATGCATTCCCTGCATTAAAAAGTAGGTAAACCCAACATTTCATATTCCTGATATGTGCCTGCTGTACCATGTAATTGTATGAAAAAGCATCCTGTTCTATTTGTAATGCTTCCTTTGTGAGAAATTCCTGGTGTTCCTGCCAGTCCCTCTGCTTTCCTAATAAAATTTGACCACACTAAGCAGGAAAGCACAGCGTGGTCAGCTCTCTAGCTATGCTGAGAACTCAGTGTGCCCTTCTCCAATGATTAGACTTGTTCTGACATGCCCCCCCCCCCCATACAGCCTTTCACTGAGAAGATCAGTGCACTGCTGTTTTTCCTCAACTAGCTCTTATGCAGCTGTGAACAGAGGGAATGTGATTACTTATAAAAAAAAGGGGGGAAATGGTTTATCATGTTTTTTTTGTTTTTGTTTTTTATATCTATACACAAATGGTTTGCATTTCATTTATATTTTAAATGGGATGGGTTGTTTCACAAGGTGAGGGTTTACATATACTTTAAGGTAAAAAATGGTCCACCACTTTCTGTGTGCCTCCCTACCCAAACATTTACCTGAGTCCTGTTTAGATCCAGCGCTGTGCCTGGCTGAATTTTTTCTCTCCTTTCTCCCTGCTCTCACATGTTTGGCCTAGAGCCAAAGGCTCCTGCTGCTGACAGTCAAATCCTGTGAGGAGGGATTTGGGGCAGGACCAAGCGGTGCTGTGTGTCTAAAGAAGCACATAGCCCAGCTTTTTTAATGCAAGCAGTATAAGTGGATAAATTTGACTTGTATTAGGCTCTTGTAGTCTCTGTACAGCAAAGCTCGGACTGGGAGAGGGATAAGCAGCACAGTGAGTCAATCAGTTGTGCTGCAGAGCAAGGAAAATGCTGCCAGAAGGGGAGATAGAAGAATTACAGAGAAATAAGCTTATCAGTGTTCTTCTTTTTCACGTCACAGGCTTATAGATGGACAAGACCTGTAAGTGTTTCTTAGAAAGTCCTGCTGGTAAAGCGGGCAGGGGGAGCTTAGCTGTTGAGCGATTGCCTTTAATAGATATGGTGCTCCTGCTCTAATTTTAAAGGATTGCCACAGGTCCACTTTAGAGAGACCTTATCATAAGAGAAACATGGGCTACCAGAGATAACCACCCTCTCTTTTAAAATGCCAACTGCCTGGCATACACATCCTAATGGCTTCTCTACTTTAAGTCACTGACTAGAAATAAGCAACTAATATTTCTCTGACTTTCTTGACCCGCCTACTTGATCCAGGTCAATGACTTACAAAGCATTAAGCCACAGATGGCTAATCAATTAGCAATTTTAGAATGATAATGCTAGCCTACAAATGTCTCTTGTGACAGGTTTACTTTAATTTCCCAGGCCAGAGAACTCTACATTAGCATCCAGAGATATTGATTAAAAAAAAAAAATCTTTAATGACTGGACATAAAATCAAAATGCATTTCTAATAATGGTGTAATATTAAAACAAACTACTAGCACAAAGCGAATAGCTGTACAGTAATATCCTTTCCGGGACCAGGGGACATATAAAAGGTCACTGAGTTCAGATTAACCAGGCATACCCCCTAAATTTGCAGGTTAATACTGTAACAATTATGGACTAAAGAGTCTGGGTTCAGAGGATTTTTTTGTCAATATCCTCGGCTCCCTGGGGAAAGATAACCATTAAGCACAGGCAAAAGGTGAAGAAAATGCATTTACTCCTCTATACTCTGCAGTTGCCTGCATGACACTCAATATATTATGCTGTGTTCCCAGTGTCTGCCATGGGCAAAACTGGCAACATTTTAAAAATATTTTTCATTGGCCCTTTGCTGTTAAAGTTTTTTTTCCTACATCCTACAGAGGTCAACATCCTCCACTGAAATATGTAGATAACAATTTACATATGGGCTCCCAACTGTCCCTGATTTGGAACTAAGTCCCTTTGTCTCTCTTTCCTCTGTGGCAGAGCGTTGCCCTGCCAGGGTCTAGAAAGCGATTGTGACCCAGAATTCTCAACCAGGCAGGTTGGAGGGGCTCCAAGGAGCTTGTGAAGTGAAGAGGAAACTGACTTTTCAGTTTCCTCTGTGTTTTTAAAAAGTCCAGTTTTGGACCTGGGGCCTGGAGATTTCTAGGTGATCCAGGTGGGAGGAAATCTCCAATCCTCGGTCCAAATATTCAGTATAGCCAGCATACTAATTGGTCAGGTATGTGCTGGGCTTTTAATAATGACCTGACCATGGTTCTGGGCTCTATCCTGGCAGACAGGAGGTCAGACGTGGAGTCAGGAGGGCTCCACGTGGGAGTCAGTGCAGCATGAGGCTGCTATCCGTGTGCACCCTGTTGGGTGAGCCAAGTCTGTGGGAGACAGAGGAGGGCCCGGAGTTTAAGCCCAGAGCAGCGAGTTCAAGCCAGAGGGGCTGAATGATCATTTATTTTGATTAGGACTGAAATGCTGAAACCCCTGCAAGGGAAACCCTGTTATTTTTCTGCTTGATGTACTTTCCTTTAATAAATATGGAGGAGGAAAGCCCTTAAAAGAAAGAAGAGCGAGTGGCCGTGTCCTTTAACGCTCTACACTTGATGCGAGTCTGACACCTCCTATATTGTCCCTCATTCTGTTCTGATCTATATAGTTGTATATAAAATGCACTTTTTATCTTTCAAAAAGTGTTTCCCACTGCTAAACCTTCCATCCAATTTCTAAATTGCTGCATCTGTCCATTTTAGAAGCCAGTATAAAGGAATAGTAATGGTAAATAAAAAAATCACCTGTGGGTTTAACTATTTTTTTTTTGTATAATTCTCCTTAAGGGGGTGTGTCCTTTGCCTCCATACTTTTGCTTATAGGTGTCCCTTGTTGCCATCTCAAAAAGTTGTGAGGTATGCATATAAAGGTACATCTTTGCAATACATGCACATTTCCTCATGTTTTTGGCAAAAAAAAACAAAAAACACCAGTAAGCTCCTAACTTTCTGTAGTGAGCTGGCAATGTCACCTCTGTTGAATTGGAATCCCAAGCAGTGCTGGGGTTCCTTCACAGGGGTGGCTGGGGAGTGGTAAAAACACTTTACATTATCACTGGAAGGCGATGTACACATACCATGGCCAAAGCAATTTTAACTCGCCCTGCAGAATTCTATGGGCGGCACTGCCTGTCAAACTCATCCACTGAGGCCAATAGGAGCTTGCAGCAAGCATTTGGCATGATGTTGCAGTGTGCTATTTTAGTAAACAATCCTCTTTGGGATTAAAAAGTCGCCAGCCGCTGCCCTCTGAAAAGCAATCCACTGAGAGAGCAAGAAGCACTGCTGGCAATATGAAAGAGGCCTACGCTATGTAATAGTATCAGCCAAATTACTGTATCTGGCAAACAGCATTGAGCAATTTCATGTTTACTTGACGAAAACAGGGTGAATTGACATAACAATTAAAATGCTATGGTAGGAAGGTATGCAATAGTGTTGAAAAAGAATAGCAGACAATGAAGCTATCTCAGCAACAGAGATACTTAGGAATAGAGTATAACAGAGTATCAGAAAAGTTCAAATGCAAATACAGTTATCTGTAGTTCTGGTACTCTCTCTCACAGTAGGAGGCCAATTGTAGCTGTTGTTAGTTCAGGTAGTGGGTACAGGGAACCCCAGGTAGGGGTCTTTGGTCTCGAGGTTCAGGTGGCTGAAGGGAATGCCAACCTACTGAAAAGACAGTATTCCAGAGGCAGTTGGCACAGTGTCCACCATGACTGCGGCTTACAATGAAATTGCGTTTTTTTTGTGTTTGCCAGTGGACTGTGCACTGGATACACAATTAGAAAGCCCAACGCCTGGGGTTGGTTCATTCCAGTCAATGGTGTCCCATCAGGAGGTCAGGGAGTCCCTCTCCTATATCCCCAAGTGAGTGCAGGAGTCCAGGGGATGGCGGAAGCCCATTAGAGCCCAGTGGATTGTGAAAGCCCAGGGGATTGTGGGAACAGAGTTAAAGGAGCCTTGTCTCCCAGCGGAGAAAAGCATGTAAAGGGGCAATTCTCTACATTTTAAACCCTGACCAGCTGACCCGTTTTTGACTAGGGGACACCCTTAGCTCCTAACTGTCCTTCATTTTACGAAACTGTCCTTCCCTTGAGACCAAATCCCTCTGTTCCTCTTTCCCACTCACGTATCCTTCTTTTTCTGGTCTTATGTAAAGAAAATTAGGAAACATAGTGTACAGAGGGCAGTTGTCAGGACTTCATAACAAACAGAGCACAGGGGTCAGGACTTACAGAGTGCCGGGACCAGGAGTGCAGAACCAATAAAGATCTTCCCTCCATCCCAGTGCCCCCCAAGCACAGATCTTCCCCCCAGTTCAGATCTCCCCTTAGTATAGCTCTCCCCCCTTAATAGGATGCAACTGGTATTTGGATAATTTGGAAGCTGGGATGCTGGCTATCAAAATACAATAGCCACAGCAGGAGATTCATCCAACTGCACGATATAGCATGGAATGGAGGAATGCATTTGAATTTTTCCTTATGCCTGCAGACTGAAAAAAACCCATATATGTATGCTCAGCTTTAGGTTCTTTAATATATTTTTATCTCGGATAATTGTTATCATCCAATATTATGGCATGGAATAAATATAGAGAATTGGAATATTAGGTTGGCAGCTTCTACACACCAAAGGGTTTCTGCGGTCACCCTGAGATAACTAGGACCTTGGTATTTCTAGTGAATTTAGAAATGAAGAGCCACACTGTAATACTCAAGTCCAGTATATTCTATCGAAAGACTGTTTACACAGCCAATGTATTTTGAGGGTTGTACCTTGGCCCTCTCCATCAGGACTTGAACAAAAATGAAATGTAGGCTTGTGTATGTGTATGTGGGCTCAATAATCAGTGTATAGTTGGGTGTTATGACACAGTTCTAGCTGGTTCTAGCTAATGGGTGCTGTGCAAATAAACTCACTGTCATAACACTCAACTATACGTTGATTTTTGAACCCACATACACTGTTCAGTTTTTTAGATTTTCTTTAGGCCCTGATGAGTTGGCAGAGTTAAAGCCCCCAAAATGTATTGGCTGCCTAAACGTCTGTCATTGGAATAAACTTGTATCTGGGATTGGATATTACAGTGAGGCGCTTCATTTCTGTCTATGATGCTGTTTGGGAGATTCATCCTGTGTTTGTCCCAGGGGAGGACTGGGCCAGACAGCAGGGGGGCAATTGCCCCCTGGGCCGCTCGGATGCCCACAAAAAGGGTGCACTGCTTCTGCCACAAACATGCCTAAAGGATTCCTGGTGAAGAGAAGTAAAAAAATCCCTTGAAGACAAGGACAGAGCACAGGCATCCCCCCCAGCATGGATGGTGTTAACTGTGTCTGAGCAGAGGCCGGTTCCATGCCCCGCTGGAGACTCTTCTCCCCCGGCCAGCCCTGACTGAGCTGTCCCAGCTCCTCTCAAACACACCCTGCTGGCCAGGTCGGGAACCTGGATTCAGCCGATAAGTAGAAAGTACCTGGAGCAGGGCTTCACCTTGGAATGGGGGTCAGGAGGAAGATGGGATGAGGGAGAGTGGGAGGGGTGCCAAGTAACTGCACCTTGGGCCTCTGGTTTGTACTTGCCCCCTGGGCCGAAAGTTGCCAGTCTGCCCCTGGGTTGTCCTGATAGTCACTGTCACCAGGGCTGAAAGTGACAGAAAATCTGATATTCTGAATGATCAATAAAAGGGACACTTGTTTTGGAGGCAGTCTAAAGCTGGAGGTTTGAATCTCTACTGGTTCAGCAGGGATTGAATGAGATTCAAACCATCTATGGATCGGCTGATTGTACCCAAGTTGATGCATTGTTTGACTTGAGTACAACCAACACGTCAGATTTTTACATGTGATTATTGCCAGGAGTTATAGTCGCTAGCAATAATCACTGTGTTCTCCAGGCAGGGACGACTCCCTGTGCCCTCCCACCGGGAGAACACAATAGCTCCACAGTAGGGATTCTCCCATTAACACTGACTGATAAAACCATGGTTTCAGGAAAGAAAATCACATCATCTGTGGCCTACCCAAGAGGTGATTTTCCTCACTTTGAGAGATTTTCTCTTTAACTTCCTGTTGTGTCTCGAGACAAGGAGTAAAGATGAATCTCCCCAATGGCACACAGGTGATAGGAAAAATTTGACAGGTATTTTACCATTCATTGCTCTTTCTAACACTAAAAAAGTTTGGGCTTTATGTATACTTAAAAAAGTTCCTTTGTCAGCTGGCATATATTTGTTCCATAAATTCATCCTACAGAATAATATAGACTGCAGCTATTCACTCCACTCCAGTAATATGCTGAACAAATTAACCAACCTAGTTTTCATCCTAGGTAACTAAAGTAAAACATATATAGGTTAGTTTTTCTCTGTGAGCTACAGCATTATGATGTCTACCACTTTTTTAAAATAAACCCCAGCAACTGCATGAGTCACATCTCCGAAGCTTGTAAAATCGATTTGGCGGAAGAAAAGAGAAGTGAGCATAAAAGAACAGAAATGTGTATATATATGCACAAATGAGGATCAGTCATTGGTATATCGGGGAAGTGCCAGGTTTGATCTAGACTTGAAGAAAACCCCCTACAAAGGGGCATTTGTAAAATCTGAACTTACACTCTGAATTTGTGATAATAAAACAGCCTGTTTTTTTTTTGTTTTTTTTTTACATAAATTCTTTATTTAACAAAAATGTCTGTACAAAGTACAGTGTAGTAGCATAGTACATCATGGCAAGATTTGGTTAAAGCTACAAGTTCAGCGCAATAAGGTAGGAAGTATTCACTATACCTATCACACCTTGGGAGGAAGTGGCCAGCTGGCAGTGGGGTCCCTAAATCTGGGACTACACTTACAGTGGCGCAGCACCCTCCTAGGTAGGTGCTAGTGAGAAAGTATAGTTTGAGTTCTGTCTATTTACCAGAAGAGCTGCAGGTAAATCTATATTGTTCTCTGCCTACCAAAGAGCAGGATCTGTTAGTGAGGTCTGCTCATTGTGTTCAGAGTGCAACTCATTCTGTCTAGAGAGTGTTTCACACTGGTCCAATAGGGAAGCATGTTGGACAGTGGGAGTAAATCTGATGAATGGCTGCATGGGCTTTTGATACAGTCTTTTGATACAGTCCTAATGATTGTCAGAGGGAAAGTCGCCTCAGTGCATGTTGGGATACTGTATAAAAGCCAGGAGCACATGTGCTCGAGGTCTTTCATTGGGGAGTGGAGTCTGTAGAGGTGCCGTGCAGCCTTAGGGGGCCTGGAGAGTAGCAGTGAGGAGCTGAACCCAGAGGTCCAGTGAAGCTGACTGATAGGGGAGACACTGGAGGATCTGTCTCTGCCCCCCCCCCCCTCAGGCCGCTTCTTGGTCCTGTTCCCAGCTAACCAGCTGTCCCAGGCAGGAAGTCGACCTTGGAGGACCAGAGTGACATCATATGTCACTTCCACCCAACGGCCTTAAAGGGCCCATTTTTTTTCTTGCTGAAAAAAAAAATGAAATTTTTATTTGCTTTTAAGGGTAGATGTGAGATCTGAGGTCTTTTTGAACCCAGATCTCACATTAGAGAGGACCTGTCCTGCTTATTGCTATTACAAGGGATGTTTACATTCCTTGTAATAGGAATAAAAGTGATGACATTTTTTTTTTTAAAGGTATGGTGTAAAAATAAAAGGTAAAATAAATAAGAAAAATAAAAATTTAAAGCGCTCCATCCCTCCAAGCTAGCGCGCAGAAGCGTATGCATACTAATGTCGTGCCCACATATGTAAATGGTGTTCAAACCACACATGTGAGTCTCACTCTAACGATCGTTAGAGTGAGAGCAATAATTCTAGCCCTAGACCTCCTCTGTAACTCTAAACTTGTTACCTGTAGAAATTTTTAAAGCTTCGCCTATGGAGATTTTTAAGTACCAATGTTTGTCGCCATTCCACAAGCGTGCACAATTTTGAAGCATGACATGTTGGATATCTATTTACTCAGCGTAACATTATCTTTCACATTATGGAAAAAATTGGGCTAACTTTACTGTTTTCTTATTTTTTAATTTAAAAAAGTGTATTTGCGCAAATACGGTGTGACAAAAAGTATTGCAATGATCTCCATTTTATTCTTATAACATGTTTGGTGGTTCTGAGTAATTTTCAAGCAAAAGTTACTGATTTAACTTGTAAACAACAAGTGTCAGAAATAGGCCTGGTCTTTAAGTGGTTAAAATAACAAACATGATACTTACCTGCTCTGTGTAATGATTTTGCACAGGGCAGCCCAGATCCTCCTCTTCTCAGGTCCCTGGCTGGAGCTCCTGGTCCCTCCCTCCTGTTGAGTGCCCCCACAGCAAGCAACTTAGTATGGGGGCACCTGAGCCGAGCTGCAGTTCAGTGTATTCATTCAGACAGGGAGCTGCGGTTTTGCCCCACCCCTCTCTCTCTCCTGATTGGCTAATTGAGTTTGATTGAAAGCAGCGGGAGCCAATGGTGCTGCTGCTGTGTCTCAGTCAATCAGGCGAGAGAGTCCCAGATGGCTGAGGCATTTGTGGACATGGCTGGCTGGAGAGGGGGCTCAGGTAAGTATTAGGGGGCTGAGGGGGGCTGCTGCACACAGAAGGCTTTTTATCTTAATGCATAGAATTGACAACTTTCTGGCAGGGGGCAGCAGAATTTACTCAAGAATTTGACAGTATTTTGCCACATCCATTTTTCCTTTTATCCTGACAAGTGCTCCAGTCCCTGCTAAAGAGACCCCCCCCCCAATAACAGGATATTACCATCTAAATGCTTTACTGTAGAAATGGTGTTATTTAGACGGTGAGCTGTATTGAATTTACTCCATATATATCGTTTGGTGTTGAAGCCAAATAATTCAGTTTTAGTCTTTTTTTGACCATAACACTTTTTTCCATGTGGCCTCAGAATCTTCAAGGTGCATTTTCGCAAAGCTCAGTCGTGACTGCATGTGGCCTTTCTTGAGGAGTGGCTTTCTTCTTGAAATCCTCAAATACAAGCCACATTTTTTGAGAATTTGTGATATTGTTGTCACATGCACACAATGACCACTCATTGTCATAAAATCCTGGAACTGTTTCAGAGTTGCTGTAGGGCTCTTGGTAGCCTCTCTGACCAGTTTCCTCCTGGCTCTTTCATCCAGTTTGGAGCGACATCCTCATCCAGAGAGGGTCTGTGTTGTACTAAACACCTTCCACTTCCTAATTATAGATTTCACTGAGCTTCTAGGCATTGATAAAGCCTTTGAAATGTTTTGTATCCATCTGCTAACTTGTGCCTGTCCATAACTTTATCCTGAAGATCTTTTCACAGTGCCTTGTCATAGCATAGTTGGTTGTTTGCTTCAGTTGTGCTACCAGGGACTGAGACGCTCCAGGAAAACTAATGACTACAGCTGATCATAGTTAAGTCAAATGGCTTTGTGTGACATTGAGAAGGTAATTAGCTACAACTGATTAAGTTTACAAGCCTTTTTTTTTTTTCCAGCTCAGTGATTCTGATTTTGAATTTTATTTCGTTTTTTTTTTTGGACACGTTGGTGTTACATCCTTCACTTGGATATTAAAAGGTGCATTGAGTAAATACAGATGGATAAAACAAAAACTGTGTCTGCCTTCATTTCCTGCTGCAAAGCAACAAAATGTGATTATTTTAACCACTTGCCGACCAGTCACTGGGACTGTACTACGGCAAAGTGGCTCGATTCCGTCCCTTGTGGGCAGCGCTCGCGCGCCGCCAGAGGCTCGCTCCCGCTGTTTTCAGTCACAGCGGGAGTCGGGCCAGGGGAGGAGCTGTGGTGATCACCGCCGCTCTTCCCCGATCGTCGGGGAATCGAGTCTGGAGATCCGCCCGCTTGTGTAAACAAAGCGGGCGGATCTCCTAAGTGACAAACAGTGACAGATTGCAGGGTTCAGCATAGCTGAACATGCGATCTGTCCCTGTGTCACTCAGTCACCTCCCCCCACACACGTTAGTAAGCACCAGGCATACATTAACCCCTCCCTCTCCAATAAAATTAACCCCTTCCCTGCCAGTGTCATTTTTACAGTAACAGTGCATATTTATAGCACTGATTACTGTAGTAATGTCACTGGTACCCCCAAAAGTGTCAAAAATGTCAGTCAAGGGTCCGATTTGTCCGACGCAATGTCGCAGTCCCGCAAAAAAATCGCAGATCGCCGCCATTACTCGTTAAAAAAAAACACCAAAAATGACAGAAATCTTTCCCTTAGTTAGTAAACGCAATAACTTTTGCGCAAACCAATCAAAATACGCTTATTGTGATTTTTTTTTACCAAACATAGGTAGCAGAAAACAAATTGGCCAAAAATTTAAAAAAATTTTGATTTTTACATTTTTTTGGGGGGAATTTCATATAAAAAAATGTGAAAAATATTGTTATTTTTTCAAAATTTATGCTCTTTTTTTGTTTATAGCACAAAGAGTAAAAATCGCACAGATGATCAAATACCACCAAAAGAAAGCTCTGTTTGTGGGAAAAAAAGGACGTCAATTTTGTTTGGGTACGGCGTCGCACGACCGCGCAATTGTCAGTTAAAGTCGCACAGTGCCGAATCGCAAAAAGTGGCCTGGACGTAAGACAGCAAAATCCTCCGGTGGTAAAGTGGTTAAAGGCAGGTGATTCTTCTCTATAAACACTGTAGGTAGGCATCCTTTGAAATCTCGTCACCTCTGATGGTTTAATTCTATTGATGTATGATAAGGTTCCTACCCAACCTACCCACTACTCCATACATAGGGCGTCTTGATATATCCGCAATGAGAAATGGATTTCTAGAGCTGGCAATCCTTCTGTACTACTTTTTTTTATTTACATGTGGGTTTTACAGCAACAGTAGAAATGCATGGCAAAAAAGGATTGAAAAAAAGAAAAAAAAATGTATTCTTCAAATACTGTGTGGTCCAAGGTGGCATGAATAAAGTCCCACTCTATTTTTTCGATAGTTATGTGAGGAAAGCCAGGATAAGCTCTAAATTAAGCATATGGCACCAACATCCCATAATGTAACAAACAAGGATAAAGTGAGATGCGGGACTTTTAAGGTGCCAAAATTTACCAAATAGTGTCACTAACATACACCACTGTTAAAACATGAATATTTTTTTTTATCAAAGGCACAAATCTGTAAAATAATTTACATGTTATTTGTGTCACCATACAAAATTATGAAGTAAAGAAGTTATTGGGATGTTTTTGCGCTCTCATTTCGACATGTTTCGCCGTGTAGGCTTCTTCAGGAAAAAATGTGCAGTACCTTCCAACTTTCTAAACAGAAAAAGTATGTATATACAGACACATTAGTAAGTTGCATACATAGCAACACAACACTAAAATGTAAAGAAACCTGCTGGGTGAGGAGAAGAAGATGTGTATGGGTACAAAATACACCACAAAAATAGAGAATATTATGTAACAAACATATAAACTGACTCATCATTACAATGGACCACATATTTTTTTTACACTACACTTTAACTGTGCAAGCCATAATCAATAGCGTACATGAGAAAAAAAGACACACATAAAGATAAATACAAACCAAACCATGAGAAACTCATAGGTTTGGTTAGGACATTCACAGGGCACAGTCACATTCCATTGTAAAATGGGGCTTCCTCAAAGTGCATCTCCCTTTTTTTTAAAAGGGGTCAAATACAGACAGTGTCTCACAAAAGTGAGTACACCCCTCACATTTTTGTAAATATTTTATCCTATCTTTTCATGTGACAACACTGAAGAAATGACACGTTGCTACAATGTAAAGTAATGAGTGTACAGCTTGTATAACAGTGTAATTTTGCTGTCCCCTCAAAATAACTCAAAACACAGCCATTAATGTCTAAACCGCTGGCAACAAAAATGAGTACACCCCTAAGTGCAAATGTCCAAATTGGGCACAAAGTGTTAATATTTTGTGTTGCCACCATTATTTTCCAGCACTGCCTTAACCCTCTTGGTCATGGAGTTCACCAGAGCTTCACAGGTTGCCACTGGAGTCCTCTTCCACTCCTTCATGACGACATCACGGAGCGGGTGGATGTTGGAGACCTTGAGCTTCTCCACCTTCTGTTTGAGGATGCTCCACAGATGCTCAGTAGGGTTTAGGTCTGGAGACATGTTTGGCCAGTCCATCATCTTTGACCCCAGCTTCTTTAGCAAGGTAGAGGTTGTTTTGGAGATGTGTTTGGGGGTCATTATCATGTTGGAATACTGCTCTGGAGCCCAGTCTCCAGAGGGAGGGGATCGTGCTCCACTTCAGTATGTCACCGTACATGTTGGCATTCATGGTTCCCTCAATGAACTGTAGCACCTCAGTGCCGGCAGCACTCATGCAGCCCCAGACCATGACACTCCCACTACCATGCTTGAATGTAGGCAAGAAATATTTGTCTTTGTCCTCACTCCTCACCTGGTTGTGGCCACACACGCTTGACACCATCTAAACCAAATAAGTTTATCTTGGTCTCCTAAGACCACAGGACATGGTTCCAGTAATCCATGTCCTTAGTCTGCTTGTCTTCAGCAAACTGTTTGCGGGCTTTCTTGTGCATCATCTTTAGGAGAGGCTTCCTTCTGGGAAGAGAGCCTTGCAGACCAATTTGATGCAGTGTGCGGCGTATGGTCTAAGCACTGAAAGGCTGATCCCCCACCCCTTTAACCTCTGCAGCAATGCTGGCAGCACTCATACGTCTATTTCCAAAGACAACCTCTGGATATGATGCTGGGCACGTGTACACAACTTCTTTGGTCGACCATGGTGAGGCCTGTTCTGAGTGGAACATATCCTGTTAAACCGCTGTATGGTCTTGGTCACCATGCTGCAGCTCAGTTTGAGGGTTTGGGCAATCTTCTTATAGCCTGGGCCATCTTTATGTAGAGCAACAATTCTTTTTTCAGATCCTCAGAGAGTCTTTTGCCATGAGGTGCCATGTTGAACTTCCAGTGACCCAGTATGAAAACAGCGAAAAACCCCAAATTTGACACACCTGCTCCCCATTCACACCTGAGACCTTGTAACACTAACGAGTCACATGACACCGGAGAGGAAAAATGGCTAATGTGGCTCAATTTGGACATTTTCACTTGGGGGTGTACTCACTTTTATTGCCAGCAGTTTAGACATTAATGGCTGTGTGTTGAGTTATTTTTTTAGGGGACAGCAAATTTACACTGTTATACAAGCTCTACACTCACTACTTTACATTGTAGCAAAGTGTCATTTCTTCATTGTTGTCACATGAAAAGGTATAAACATTTATACCTTTTCATGTGAGGGGTTTACTTACTTCTGTGAGATACTGTATAGCCATTACAAGAATGGTTTAAAGCTAATACCCTCATTAAGGCCAAGGTTATTTTGTAGCATGTAATAGATACATCTATTTAGTTTCTAGTTGTAAAAGATTTTTGTCCACCTCACCTCCCCTCTCATGTGCAGGGATGTGTTCCAAAGCATAGAAACCTATTGAATTCAAATTAAAGTTGTGATATAGGCCCACATTTCTACTAATTGGTGTCTCCATTCTTTTCTTTGAAATTAGGGACACATGATCCCTGATTCTCATGAAAAAGGGACGTTTGTTTTTTCCTACATAAAACGCTTTGCATTGACACTTCATTATATAGACCATACCAATGGTCTGACATGTGACCCTATATTTGGGCTTCCATATAATGCCATTTGGAAGGGAGGCATTTTCACCCCTTAAAATGTGTTTACAATAATTGCATTTACCACAGGGAAAAGTTCCCACCACTCTGCTCTTCCCAGAGTCCTCACATGAATGATGATTTGTTACCAAGGATTCTCTGAGTGATCGGGACCATTTGTATGTAATTTCAGGATACGGCTTTATTTATTGATTGATTTTTGGATCTGATGTCAGTGGATACCAACATTTTATATTTAAAACCCTTTGGCTATTATGCCTAGCTTCCCTTTCTTGGGGTAAATCTAGACTGGTCTGTATGTATTAATTTGGGTTTATAAGGGAGTACCGTAGCCTACATTTAGCAGTAAGATACACTGGTAAATTTGGCATTTGAGGGGCTTTGCAGTTTGTACTCCTTCGAGATGTCAGATATATAGTCCTGGAGGGTTTCTTTAGTATCAAATGATTATGCTTTAAGGAATTTTACGCATTCCATGAACCTCTGTGGTCTCTTGGAATGTTTTATAGTAGGCTAAAGTATAGCTGTCTGGGCCTGGGGCTTTACCTGATTTTATGGATTTAAATGCACTCAAAAACAAATCAGTTACTATAGGATGTTCTAGGATCTGTATCGCTTTGTCAGAATATTTGGGCATGCCCAGTAATTGAAAGTATTGTTGATTGGTGGAGCATCTGTCCAATTGATTTGTTTTTAAAATATTAATGCCAAGACTATATTAGAAGTTGTAGTAGACCTTTAAGGTGTGGTCAATACCAAAGGAGTCTCTGGATACCTTCTTTCTTGGTCTCTTGATTTGGGTGATGAAGTTTATTGCCCTTGTAGTGCTAATGACATTGGCCAGCATTTTCCTAGGTTTGATACCATATTCATAAAATGCTTTCCTACAGTGGATTAGCTTCACCTTCACTTTATCCATGAGAAGGGAATTCAGCTTGTCTTTATTTATTTTTTTCAGCTACTTTTAAGATTTTTCTTTTCCACTACTTTTTATGCTAGTGACTTTTTAATGGATACTTTCTAGTGTCCGAATTTTGAACATGTAAAATGAGAAGCTTTTTCCTGTGGGTTCCCAGCTTAATGAGTGTGTCTCTTATAAAATAGCTATGCGTTTCCCAGACAGGAGGAAGATTTGTCGTTAGGATTTGTATAGAAGAACAAGTTCTGATCTTGTTGAATGATTCATATAGGTGGGTTCCTGGATGAACGATTCATTTAATTGTCATTGCTAGTGACGTGTTACAGTTTCCAAGATTAGAAAGGATCAGTACGTGGGAGCATGGTCTGATGCCATGAAGGAGCCTATATTCACAGATGTCAGAAGGGAGAAATCACTCTGTTGAATGAAGATATGGTAAATCCTGGTTTATGTCTGGTGATTGGCTGAGTAGATTGTATAGTCCCTTTCTTGTGTATTGACAGCCCTCCATGTGTCAATTAACTGGTGGTTATGGAGTTGTCTTTTGGCCTTTCTCAGTTTACAAGGGGAGATGGGATGTTCCTTTGAAGACATCAAGTAAGTAGCCAAATGCAATGTTACAGTCCCCCCCATGAGAAGTAGACTTTTCTCATGTCGCTTAACCTCTTTAAATATAACCTAACCAACAGGAGGCCTTTGACAATGTGCAGATGACCAGAGTCATCCATTACAAAATTCCAGTTCTTTCCAAGGTAAATGCTTAGAAGGTAATATTGAGAGTTCCTTGGACTTAGCATTCAGGCAGGTGCAGTAAAAGGCCACTGGATATCTGGAGTTACTCTTTGGTATCCCCTTGGCCCTAAAGTGGGTCTCCAGCAATAATATGATATGGGATTGATGCTTCCACGGTTCCTGTCTTGCTTTTATGGACTATTTAGTATTTTGACATTGTAAGAGGCTATAGAGATGTGTGGCATTGTATAGGGATCTGATGAAGGTCCACAGAGAGAGACATGGGGGAAGGGAGGGTAGGAGATGGATGGAGAGTGGAGCTGAAAAAAACTTGAAAAAGTTTAGGGCTGGAGAGAGTAAGGGGAAGTCATGAGGGTGAGGGGACCAAAGGCACAAGGACAAAGGGAACCAGGGACTCAAGGTGGGAGTGTAGAATATCCTGAGTTTGGTGTAGAATTCTGGACCCCTTCAGGGGAAAAATACATTTACCTCTAGGTGGGGGAGAAGTTTTTACGATGGGACAAGAGGTTAGAAATAGCTGTATAGCAATTAGCAAAATATGCTAGGGGATGGCCATTGGTATAAAGTTTCCATGAGAGCCCACTATACCAGTACAATGTACATTATACTAGGAGTCTATGATCTGTTATAATATAAGGTGATAGCCGCTATACCTCCACATCTTAATAGGATACCATACAGCACTGATCTGGTAGGGAATCAAAAACTTATAGGTGTGTTAGGACTGTTTACATCTAGAGGCATTCCTAAGTCACTCTAACGAAAAGTATTGTTGTTTAGATATATACCCATCCTGAAAGAGGGATTAGCTGTTCTTTGGCAAGGGGGTGGCCATAAACTGAAAGGGAATAGATAAGCCTCGAAGTTGCATGGTCCATTATATGACCTCTATCCCTTGTAACTAATATCACAAAACATATATGTGGAACAGCACTTATTCAGGCAAGTTCTCATGTCTCTTCGCACCCATGGAGCCCATGTTGGTTAGAAACAGAAGATGTTCCTTGTGCCTTGGCATTCTGTTTGCACAAACTACCCAGTTTTCTCTTCCCTATCATGTTAAACCTAACTCCCTGGACTAGTCCACTTGGACACCACCTTACAAGTCAGGAATTGTTTAAACATATGGGATTCGATTTCCTTACTTGTTTTTTTTTTGGTGTGGTTTTTGCATTATTCTATTTGACTGTTCTTATCTTGAGTCAAGTGTACTGGGGAAGAGGGCCACTGTGCTCAGGCCCCTGCATGCCCTACACTTCGGGGGCAGGGGAGGCCAGGACAATGACTTCCCCCTCTCACTATGGTACATGACTAGTGTTGAGCGAACACGGACTGTATTATTCGTGTTCGTACCGAATAATTGGATTTTTTTTACCCGAACACGGACACGGACACTTTACTGTATGTTCGGGTAAAAATCCGTGTTCGGTCGTTTTATTTCCGGGTTTTGCATGCTTTGGCGCTCTTTTCATGGCGGGCTTTCAACAGCCAATCAACAATCGTTTAACTGGTGTGCCTTAAGCCATCCCAGCCATGCCTGCAAATGTCTTAGTAGCTGTGATTGGCCGTCTGAAGCATGTGACCAAGTCTTTATAAGTTCGAGGCAGCCGCCGCAGCAGCGTCATTCTGCTGCTTAGCTAAGGGACAGAGCACACATCAATGTGCTGGCTGCTGATTAGGGAAAGATAGGCAGGAAAAAACCATTTGTGTCCGGATAGAATTGAGGGACAGGTCGGAGTGTTTAGGCAGGGCGAGTTGTAGGCATTTTAGGGATAGAGTCTGCTGAATTATAGGGTCAGTGTCTTCTACAAACTACAATCGATATTGCTGTGTGGGGGGTGGGGTGAATCTGCACTCAATCCTGATCTACGATCTCTTCTCAATCCTGTTAGGGACAGAGTCTGCTGAATTTTAGGGAAACTGTGTTCTACAAACTACAATCGATATTGCTGTGTGGTGTGGGATTGGAGATAGGCAGGTGTCAGTGATCCACATCCATTTTTCTGTGTGTGAGCTGCAGTGAACACAATCTTTTTGGGCTGCAGTGAACACAATCTTTTTGGGCTGCAGTGAACACAATCTTTTTGGGCTGCAGTGAACACAATCTTTTTGGGCTGCAGTGAACACAATCTTTTTGGGGTGCAGTGAACAAAATCTTTTTGGGGTGCAGTGAACACAATCCTTTTTGGTGTGCAGTGAACACAATCTTTGTGGGGTGCAGTGAACAAAATCCTTTGTGGGGTGCAGTGAACACAATCTTTTTGGGGTGCAGTGAACAAAATCCTTTTTGGGGTGCAGTGAACAACATCCTTTTTGGGGTGCAGTGAACACAATCTTTTTGGGGTGCAGTGAACAAAATCCTTTGTGGGGTGCAGTGAACACAATCTTTTTGGGGTGCAGTGAACACAATCTTTTTGGGGTGGAGTGAACAACATCCTTTTTGGGGTGCAGTGAACAAAATCCTTTTTGGGGTGCAGTGAACAAAATCATTTTTGGGGTGCAGTGAACACAATCTTTTTGGGGTGCAGTGAACACAATCTTTGTGGGGTGCAGTGAACACAATCTTTTTGGGGTGGAGTGAACAACATCCTTTTTGGGGTGCAGTGAACAACATCCTTTTTGGGGTGCAGTGAACACAATCTTTTTGGGGTGCAGTGAACACAATCTTTGTGGGGTACAGTGAACAGAATCTTTGTGGGGTGCAGTGAACACAATCTTTGGGGGGTACAGTGAACACAATCTTTTTGGGGTGCAGTGAACACAATCTTTGTGGGGTGCAGTGAACACAATCTTTTTGGGGTGGAGTGAACAAAATCATTTTTGGGGTGCAGTGAACAACATCCTTTTTGGGGTGCAGTGATCAAAATCCTTTTTGGGGTGCAGTGAACACAATCTTTTTGGGGTGCAGTGAACAAAATCCTTTGTGGGGTGCAGTGAACAGAATCTTTGTGGGGTGCAGTGAACACAATCTTTGGGGGGGTACAGTGAACACAATCTTTTTGGGGTGCAGTGAACACAATCTTTGTGGGGTACAGTGAACAGAATCTTTGTGGGGTGCAGTGAACACAATCTTTGGGGGGTACAGTGAACACAATCTTTTTGGGGTGCAGTGAACACAATCTTTGGGGGGTACAGTGAACACAATCTTTTTGGGGTGCAGTGAACACAATCTTTGTGGGGTGCAGTGAACACAATCTTTGGGGGGGTACAGTGAACACAATCTTTTTGGGGTGCAGTGAACAACATCCTTTTAGGGTGCAGTGAACACAATCTTTGTGGGGTGCAGTGAACAACATCCTTTTAGGGTGCAGTGAACACAATCTTTGTGGGGTACAGTGAACAGAATCTTTGTGGGGTGCAGTGAACACAATCTTTGGGGGGTACAGTGAACACAATCTTTGTGAGGTGCAGTGAACACAATCTTTGTGGGGTGCAGTGAACACAATCATTGTGGGGTGCAGTGAACTCAATCTTTGTGGGGTACAGTGAACACAATCTCATACTTCTGAAGATTTGAGGGTGCTGCCTGTTCCATACTCCCCCTACTCCTCATCTAGCCTTTTAGGGGTACAAACAATAGTAATTGGGGCCTAGTGTGGTTGTGTACGTGTGATATACATACACTTTTTTTGGATCATATTTTCTATTCCGCTATTTAATCAAAAACCTTTGGGGATCAGTTAAATTGGGGGATAGTCTGTGTTGGTACGTGTGAGAGAGATCCACCTTTCCAAGTTGTTGGGGTTCATCTCATACTTCTGAAGGTTTGAGGGTGCTGCCTGTTCCATACCCCCCCTACTCCTCATCTAGCCTTTTAGGGGTACAAACAATAGTAATTGGGGCCTAGTGTGGTTGTGTACGTGTGATATACATACACTTTTTTTGGATCATATTTTCTATTCCGCTATTTAATCAAAAACCTTTGGGGATCAGTTAAATTGGGGGATAGTCTGTGTTGGTACGTGTGAGAGAGATCCACCTTTCCAAGTTGTTGGGGTTCATCTCATACTTCTGAAGGTTTGAGGGTGCTGCCTGTTCCATACTCCCCCTACTCCTCATCTAGCCTTTTAGGGGTACAAACAATAGTAATTGGGGCCCAGTGTGGTTGTGTACGTGTGATATACATACACTTTTTTTGGATCATATTTTCTATTCCGCTATTTAATCAAAAACCTTTGGGGATCAGTTAAATTGGGGGATAGTCTGTGTTGGTACGTGTGAGAGAGATCCACCTTTCCAAGTTGTTGGGGTTCATCTCATACTTCTGAAGGTTTGAGGGTGCTGCCTGTTCCATACTCCCCCTACTCCTAGCCTTTTAGGGGTACAAACAATAGTAATTGGGGCCTAGTGTGGTTGTGTACGTGTGATATACATACACTTTTTTTGGATCATATTTTCTATTCCGCTATTTAATCAAAAACCTTTGGGGATCAGTTAAATTGGGGGATAGTCTGTGTTGGTACGTGTGAGAGAGATCCACCTTTCCAAGTTGTTGGGGTTCATCTCATACTTCTGAAGGTTTGAGGGTGCTGCCTGTTCCATACCCCCCCTACTCCTCATCTAGCCTTTTAGGGGTACAAACAATAGTAATTGGGGCCTAGTGTGGTTGTGTACGTGTGATATACATACACTTTTTTTGGATCATATTTTCTATTCCGCTATTTAATCAAAAACCTTTGGGGATCAGTTAAATTGGGGGATAGTCTGTGTTGGTACGTGTGAGAGAGATCCACCTTTCCAAGTTGTTGGGGTTCATCTCATACTTCTGAAGGTTTGAGGGTGCTGCCTGTTCCATACCCCCCCTACTCCTCATCTAGCCTTTTAGGGGTACAAACAATAGTAATTGGGGCCTAGTGTGGTTGTGTACGTGTGATATACATACACTTTTTTTGGATCATATTTTCTATTCCGCTATTTAATCAAAAACCTTTGGGGATCAGTTAAATTGGGGGATAGTCTGTGTTGGTACGTGTGAGAGAGATCCACCTTTCCAAGTTTTTGGGGTTCATCTCATACTTCTGAAGGTTTGAGGGTGCTGCCTGTTCCATACCCCCCCTACTCCTCATCTAGCCTTTTAGGGGTACAAACAATAGTAATTGGGGCCTAGTGTGGTTGTGTACGTGTGATATACATACACTTTTTTTGGATCATATTTTCTATTCCGCTATTTAATCAAAAACCTTTGGGGATCAGTTAAATTGGGGGATAGTCTGTGTTGGTACGTGTGAGAGAGATCCACCTTTCCAAGTTGTTGGGGTTCATCTCATACTTCTGAAGGTTTGAGGGTGCTGCCTGTTCCATACTCCCCCTACTCCTAGCCTTTTAGGGGTACAAACAATAGTAATTGGGGCCTAGTGTGGTTGTGTACGTGTGATATACATACACTTTTTTTGGATCATATTTTCTATTCCGCTATTTAATCAAAAACCTTTGGGGATCAGTTAAATTGGGGGATAGTCTGTGTTGGTACGTGTGAGAGAGATCCACCTTTCCAAGTTGTTGGGGTTCATCTCATACTTCTGAAGGTTTGAGGGTGCTGCCTGTTCCATACCCCCCCTACTCCTCATCTAGCCTTTTAGGGGTACAAACAATAGTAATTGGGGCCTAGTGTGGTTGTGTACGTGTGATATACATACACTTTTTTTGGATCATATTTTCTATTCCGCTATTTAATCAAAAACCTTTGGGGATCAGTTAAATTGGGGGATAGTCTGTGTTGGTACGTGTGAGAGAGATCCACCTTTCCAAGTTGTTGGGGTTCATCTCATACTTCTGAAGGTTTGAGGGTGCTGCCTGTTCCATACTCCCCCTACTCCTCATCTAGCCTTTTAGGGGTACAAACAATAGTAATTGGGGCCCAGTGTGGTTGTGTACGTGTGATATACATACACTTTTTTTGGATCATATTTTCTATTCCGCTATTTAATTTAACTGGGCCTCCAAGCGAGACCTGTGTGCCTTGTTGCGCTGTTTTGAGTACTCCACCAACATGGCCAGTGGCAATGACGCCGTTCTCAGCTTAACTATCCCACTTCTATGCCTCCTTGAAAAAACTATTCGGGCGATGATGGAAGAGGATGTGGCACAGGATGAGGAGGAGGAGGAGGATGAAGAGGTAACATTTCCAAGGCTTTCAGGGCAGTCATTCGCAAGGGGCTCCGAGGGTGGGTTCCTGCACACGCAAACGCCAGGGACGCAATTGTCCAGCAGGGGCACAGTTCTGGAGGATGAGGAGGATGAGGAGGAGGAGGAGCTGGAGGAGGAGATGGAACCATGTTCACAGCAGGGTGGCACCCAGGCCAGCTCATGGCCATCACTGGTGCGTGGCTGGGGGGATACAGAGGACACGGACGATACACCTCCCACAGAGGACAGCCTTTCGTTGCCTCTGGGCAGCCTGGCACACATGAGCGATTACATGCTGCAGTGTCTCCACAACGACCGCCGAGTTGCCCACATTCTAACTTGTGCTGATTACTGGGTGGCCACGCTGCTGGATCCCCGTTACAAGGACAACGTACCGTCCTTAATTCACTCACTGGAGCGCGATCGCAAGATGCGCGAGTACAAGCGCACGCTGGTAGACGCCATGCTGCTGGCATTCCCATCTGACAGCGGGGCCACAGTGGAAGCACAAGGCAGAGGAGGAGGAGGAGGAGGTCGCCAACGCAACCAGGGCACCGCCAGCACCTCAGAAGGCAGGGTTAGCATGGCCGAAATGTGGAAAAGCTTTGTCAGCACGCCACAACAAACAGCAGCACCAGCAGCTCAGATGGAACGTCTTAGCAGGAGGCAGCATTTTACCAACATGGTGGAGCAGTATGTGTGCACACGCCTACATGTAGTGAATGACGGGTCTGCCCCCTTCAACTTCTGGGTCTCCAAATTGGGCACATGGCCTGAGCTTGCCCTTTACGCCTTGGAGGTGCTGGCGTGCCCTGCAGCCAGTGTATTATCTGAACGGGTATTTAGCACGGCTGGGGGCGTTATAACAGACAAGCGCAGCCGCCTGTCCAGAGACAATGTGGACAAGCTCACGTTCATTAAAATGAACCAGGCATGGATCCCACGGGACTTTTCCGTACCTTATGCAGAATAGCAATGGATACCGACCTTACCCACCCATTGTTCCATTTTTGCTCTTTCTCACTCTTTTGGGGTGTACCCTCATTTAAAATTTTTGAAAAGAAGCAGTGTTGGCTACCTCGTCCTCCTCCTCAGGGCCAGATTAATGTAGGGGCTATTGGAGCTGCAGCTCCAGGCCCCTACCTTTTATATAGGCCCCGGGTTGGCCATATTCACTGTTACCGCTCTTCTGTCACTTGTAAACACAGAAGTCTGGCTTCTATGCTCGCTTCCCCAGGCAGCACCCTCAGAACCTCCCCACACAGCGTGAAGGCCGGACAAGGAGGGACAGTTGGCGATGCATGGATGTGTTTATGGGCTTCAGAGACAGCATCCCATGTTGAATTAGGCATGCATGGCTGCACCCTTCCTCCTCTGGGTGCATGGCAAGGCACGGCCCTTAAGGCCCTTCAAAATCCTCAGCACCAAGCCCATGATGCTGTTAATCCGGCCCTGGTCCTCCTCCACCGCCGCTTCCACCTACACCGCCCATAGGTGTGCGCAGCCTATTGCATTAAGGTGTGCACCCCAAAGTTGAAATACACATGCATGTGTTTGCCAGCAGGGAGAGTAATGTATCGGGGCCATGTACCTGTAGGCAAGGAGAAATAGAGCAGAGCAGGTCCCAGGGAGATCTTTCCCATCTCCTCACTGGCAATGCTATGTGCCCTAGGTGATTAGGGTGTGCCCAGGCACACCCAGCACACCCTGTGCGCACGCCTATGTCACCGCCACATCCACCACCACCTCAACCTCCCTCCTACTCCATATGGGCCTCGTCCTTCAGAGATGAAGAAGAACATTGTTTTATTTTTCTGGTTTTTTTTGTTGTTTTAAGTTATTTCCCTATCCACATTTGTTTGCAGAGCACTTGCCATGCTCTTAATTACGTTTTGCTGCCATTTGCAGCACTCTAGCCCTTTCCTTTGGTGTTTTAGAGCCATTTTAGTGCCTTAAAGTTCGGGTCCCCATTGACTTCAATGGGGTTCGGTGTCCGGGAAAAGTTCGGTAAAAGTCCGGGACACGGACCCGGACTTTTTTTTAAAGTTCGGCCGAACCCGTCGAACACGGACATCTAGGTGTCCGCTCAACCCTATACATGACTATGGAATCCAACTTGTTCTATATCTTTTTTCTTGCTACATGCTCACTAACTCAAGTTGATTTTGTTATTTTAGTGAATTGACTCTGCAGAAGTTTGTACTTGTATTGTACCCTTATTGTAAAACTTACCAATAAAAAATGATTTGAAAAGAAACAGAAGATAAACCTGGCTCTCAAGGAATAGCCTCTCCATTGGATTTAATCCAAGCATCGCTGAAGTAAAGAGAGGATCCCACATACAGTACATATTTAAAACGGCATTAAACTCAAACCAAAAAATGTAATTAACTGTGGGTTATCAATCATTCAATGTGGTGGCTGCAATAATTTTTTTATATATTTTTTTCCCTCTGTTTTCACCTGGTGATCTGGCTAGTAACACACCTCCTGTATTACAGAATCCCCTCTCTGGATGAAGGAGCACATAGGGCGCCTTTGGACAGCAGCATTGTCAATCTGGGGGAGGAGAGTTTTAGATGTACAAGCAGATTTAGATACACTAACAAATTGAAGCCAGACTCCAGCTCACACTGTAGTTACACAGCAAAATGTTTTAGCCTTTTAGGATAAAGGTTTTACATTAATTTAAAAAAAGCTGATCATGGCAAGTACCCCTATCAGCGGTAAATGGTTAGCCTCAACACTCTGAACTGATACATTTGCAGGAGAGCGTGTTCTTTTAATAAACAACAGACTTCCTGACCAGATCACTAGGTGAACATAAAAGAAAGAAAGCCTACAAAAAGAATATGAAGGCAAGGCAGCCATCACATCTAATCATTGGTGAGCTGAAATATAATAAAAGTTTGGTTTTAATATCGCTTTAAGTCTAGGCAGCTTATCCAAACATAACTGAAAAATCCTAAACTCAACAATTTATTATATGGTCATTAGTTCACCAGGTCTCATCAGACAAGCCTCCACATTTCGGTGGCACCTAGAATGCATCCAAATTTATATCTTAGTAGTCCTTACAAAGTGTAAGGTGGTCAATTCAAATCCTAATCCTGGCACTACCTGCCTGGAGTTTGCATGGTCTCCCTGTGCCTGCATGGATTTCTACTGGGTACTATGGTTCCCTCCCATACTCCAAAGACATGCTGGTAGATTAATTAGCTCTTGTCTAAATTGCTCTAGCATGTATACTGTATGTATGATTGCTAGTTAGGGACCTTAGATTGTAAGCTCCATGAGGACAGGGACTGATGTGATTGTACAATACATATGTAAAGCGCTGCGTAAATTGACAGTGTTTTGATTGCTCCCCATAAGTCTGGAAGATCATTCCTCTAGGATTGGAACGTGATCTTTGTAGCTATACTACTAGCTGTTCACCCCTGTCTCCACTGATAGGTCACCTGGTAGGTCAACATGTTCATGCAGGAAGGAGCAGGGAAACATAAGTAAAACAACAGAGGTGTGCAAGTGGCTCTCTATCTCAGATAGAGGCCTCATATATATCACTTGTCAGTCAATTATGCATGACTAAGTCAACATTCAGGTAAGTTAGTGGCCTTATAATAGTCTCTATAGGGTAGTAGTGTGAGGCTGTAGCACCTTGAAAATTGCTTTATGAGTGTGAAGAGTGAAGGTTGCATGAAATAATGGGGGTCTTACCAGAGGGTGGATAATTCTGTCCTCGTTGGGATCCTGTGGGGAATGGGACAAATGGTGTTCTTCTTGCAAAGTTAAATGGGGTGAGAGTTTAGGTACTCAGTCTATGAAAGTTCTGATAGGTGCTTCATTCAAGCTCCATTTGTTCTTAGCACCAGAAAATGCTTCATTTATCACTGTGGTCTAGGTTTTTGCAGTGCCCGTTTTCTAGATTTTATGTTGTTAAGGATCCAAGTCACCAATTGCATTCATATTACATCTACATTGCTGACTTGTGGAGCCTTTTCATCTGTCGCTGGAGGATAGTCTTTCCTGCTAAATTAGATAATTGGGGTAGTAGCGCAACATATATTTTATTGTTGCAGTGTCCACGCCATGTGTTCTTTGGGCAAAACAATTCAGGCTGGTATTTCCTTGCATCCCGGGAAGCCAAAGTGAGTCAGTAGTTGCAACGGGTTCTGGAGAATAAAACAGTGTCTGTCTTTCTGGATGTTCAGAGAGAAGGGTACCCCCATGTGATGTTGCTCCCATTGCTCGCAGGTGTTTTAGAAAGTGTACCAAGTTTGACAGTAGAAGTTGGGTAGAATTTGAAATATTGCACCATCAAAGTCAACAGTGCTTCTGTGCCACGCCGTTTAAAGAATGTTCTCCTTGATTGTATACAAGTTAATGTGGTTGATATGCCTCTAGGCGCAGTTTGGAATTTTCTCTGAAGGCCTGGGACCCTATGAATCCTGTGAAGTTCTAGAGGATCAGAGGGGGTTTACCCAAGATGTCATTCAGTATTGATGTAACTGTCGCTCATAGATTGAGACCTAGCGTAGCTTCGTGGATGTCTCTGACTCTTACATTTTTACCACTGCTATTATTCTTAGTATCCTCAAGCAGCAGCTGGAAGGCAGAAAGCCTTTGGCATTGGGCACATACATTTTTCTCCAAGGCTGCAAGACAGGCCATGGTTTCTTGGTGGCTACTTTCAAGAATTTTAAATCTCTTGTCCAAATAAAAGATTCCTTTTCTGATCTCCTACATCTCCTCTATCAGTGTATTCTGGGTATTCTGGGTAATCATGGAGTGAATGTCTTCCTTTTCTGGCAGGGCCCAGGTTAGGACACGCAGGTCTGTTACCTCCAATGGAGGTAAATGTGGTCTGCGGGGGGTCTGAACCTCTAAGTCTTGAGGTCATAGTTGGTCTGATGGGCAGTTGTAATTCAGGTTGGAAGGTAACATGTCAATATATATGAGCAAGCCTGAGGCAAGAATAGAGCCTGTGGTCTTCCACCGAGTTGCTGAGAGCTCACACGTCATACGTATTCACATGTGCCGTGGTTAAGCCATGCCTCAGCTTTGCCTTTCTTGAATGGTCATGTGCATGCTGTTATTTACTTGTATTTTCTTTCTTTCAAAGCTATTACGTTGTGCCATGGAGTCTGACCTGCCTTCTGCCTGAGCACAAGACTGGTAACCGACACACGTGCCAGCATTCTGAAGCAGAGCAAAACAGTCAATCAAACCTTTACGTTTTCTTATATTTAATATTAATGATACATTATTTTATTCAACAGTTTCCTGAGTGCCTGTTATAAAGTCAGCCATAGATGAACTGAATCTCAAGCAGTCCCTGCTGAACAGGTCAAAATTCAATCCATCTATGGACAGGCTGGTTGTACTTAGGTCCATCTGTTGACTTCATTTCAACCAGCCTGTTGGATTTTTTTTGCATGGACTTAGCAGTGATCATTGTGTTCTGCTGGCAGGGAATGCTCCCTGTTGGCAAAACACAATAATGCTGAAGGAGTGATTTTCTTTCTTGCGCCCTTTGGAAAATGGCATCATCTTTAAGCAATGAGCTCATTTTGAGGCATTTCAGGCTGACCCTGAGATTGCACTTTTTTGTGAGGTAAAGAATACAAAACAAACAACTTCCACCTACCTCTCAGAACTATTATAGCAATCCAAGAGTGGAGATTGAGATTATTCGTTTTGTTGATTTATGAGTGGTTCATTTTAAATCTGAACTCCAGGCACCTAAAAAACAAAATATGATTGGAAACCCAGCTTGCACAATTTCTGTACACTATACATGCTAAAAAAATGTAAAGTGCCAGAATTGAATGTAAGATAGCATCATTGCACCTTAGAGGGAATCTTTTGCTATGTCTTTAAATACATCCTGATCCCTGTGCAGAAATAATGTTCTGTGTACAATGCTGCTGCAGCCTCTCACCTTGTTACTTGCTAAATTACAATGTTGCAGTCTGATCACTGCGTTAGTGTTCAAAGTCACATGACAAGTCCCGCCCCGTTAACGGCAATGGAACCGTTATAATCAGTGTGACTCAAGTTGCTCTGACTTAGAAAAAGGTTCCTTTCCTCATTTCCTCACCTCCTCACCTATGTCAGGCCAATGGACTAGAGAACTTTCCCCCTTTGAGGCCTTATGCACCAGACGACCTCCACAATCTCATACTATCTCGTATATATACGCGATCCTCTTGGCGGACTCACAGCACCCCGAGGATATGGCCCGCAAGGCCTGGGAATCCAACCTACAGATTTCCCTCACCGATGAGGAATGGGAAACCATCAATGAGTGCATCCACAAGAGCTCCCCCTTTGAGGCCTTATGCACCAGACGACCTCCACAATCTCATACTATCTTGTATATATACGCGATCCTCTTGGCGGACTCACAGCACCCCGAGGATATGGCCCGCAAGGCCTGGGAATCCAACCTACAGATTTCCCTCACCGATGAGGAATGGGAAACCATCAATGAGTGCATCCACAAGAGCTCCCTTAACACTTCTGTCCAAGAAAACGCATACCAATTGCGGAGCAGATGGTATAGAACCCCTACCCTCCTCCACAGGTTTTATCCCAGCTGCTCTAAGCTTTGTTGGCGGTGAAACCAAGGAGACCGGTCTCTACTGCACATATGGTGGGGCTGTTGCCTCCTCCAGCCTTTCTGGAAAATGGTCCATGAGATCATTTGCCGTGTCACCTCCTACACTTTGGACTTTACGCCTGCCCAATACCTGCTTCACCATACATCCCTGCCCAAACGCCACTACCTCAAATCCTTAGCTATGCATATGGTTAACGCTGCCAAGATTTGCATTCCCATACATTGGAGATCCACGCATGTTCCAACTCCGGCGGAATGGTTCTCTAGAATTAACAAAACGGAAGAAATGGAAGAACTGATTCTTACATCCCAGGATAGAATACACAAATTTCATGCTACATGGTTATGCTGGTCTGCTTTTAAATCCTCACTGACGTGTGATGGGGACTGTCCCGCCTGAATAGGTTGGACTTACCTGTAGAGATGATGGCCCTGGGCGCCTGGGGGGGGGGGGGCTGGGGCATACACCCCTCTATGTACCCTCTGGACCTTTCCCCGAACCCCTCTCACTGCCCTCCATCTCCCCTCTTTTCTCCTTTTTCTTTTTCTCTGTCTTCTCTTTTCCTTTTTCCCTCGCCCTGCCGGTTTTGACGCATTGGAGAGCCCGACTGTGTTCGACCCCTTGGGCGGGTTGGGCGGCTCCATTCCTCTGTATATGCACTGTTACCTCCACTTTGGTTGTGACCATGTGAGCAACAATATGTGTCCCATGCTCTGGACCCCTTTATTAGTCTTGTCATTGTATAACGTGTTAAAGCTATTATTCAAAATGTTTATGTTATATTTTCATACGCTCATTAGAGCAAAGTTTGTAAACCCCTTTTTTTCTTGAATTTGAATAAACTATTTTGAAGGAAAAAAAAAAAGAAAAAGGTTCCTGCACTACTTTGGGGCAACTTCAACACGACTTGCATTGACTTCTGTTAAAGAAGTCGTATGCAAGCTGCGATGAAGTCACGCAGGAATTTCGGCTTCAAATTCGCACGACTTTGAAGTCACCCTGGTGTGAACCAGTACTCACAGAAGGCTGAGGAAAGCTTTCCTCATGTCCCCAGCGGACTGAGAAGATATCATTCTCCCAGATTGCATCTCTCAGTCTAGGAATACACAGGTGGTTAAGGCCCCTCCTCACTGCCTGTGTTACCCATTTACAGAGTTTTGGGATGGTGCTGCATGCTTTCCATGGGTAACACAGGCAATTAGGAGGTGACATATCAGATCGCTTTTCAGAAGGAGCACTAAGAGCAGGTTCACACAGGTTTGCTGCAGTTTAGATTCAGCACATGTTCGTATGCATGGTATACCCACTGTTTTTGGAGTCCTCTCATTGAATTTTATTAGTTTATTAGTTTTCATGAAAGCACACCAAAGTCCTTCATGCTGCATCTTTGTCAGGTAAATCGCACATACAATCGTGCTGCAGCTAAACTGCTGCACATTAGAACAGTGTGAACCCGCTTTAAAGGACAGACTTTATCATAAAATATATTATTGGTCTAAATTGTGGCATGCCAGAAATATATTAGTTGTGGTCCAGTTTTACCCCCAAATTTTAACATCAACCCTCCTACTTACACTAAAGCACTAACTTTAACAGTAAAGCCCTACTCTGTATTTAGGGCTCTACATCAGGGTCCACAGAGTTCCCCCATGCAGTATAAGGGGAAATCCTGCAAGATTCTTATGTAAGGGGGAATGCCAGCAACAGAGCACCTTCTGCAGAATTAATACACTACGGTAAGGGTGAGTTACTGATATAAGGATGAACCTTTATATCTGTTTCCCCCCTTACCTTAGTGTATTCATCCCCCCTTACATCAATGACCTTCCTTCCAGCAGACTTTGTATGGCCACTGGAGGCTGGAGCTGCCTGTCATTGAGTTGCTCCATTGCTGGCTCGTGTGCAGGGCAGTCAGGCATAGTACTCTGGGTAGCTCCTCTCATCAACACCTCTGTCCTCTTCTCCAAATTCCCCTCCAGAGTCCATATCCAGTCTTCTGGTGAAGACCTTCTGGTCAGTCCTAGCCGAGGCGGGTGGCAGGCTTTACCCCCCATTCCATCACTCATCTCTGCATCCCCCCAATTCCATCACTCACCTTTTTAACCCCTATTCCATCACTCATCTCTGCACCCCCCTATTCTACCACTTATCTCTGTACTCCCCATTCTGCCACTCACTTCTGCAGCCCCTTCCACCCCTATTCCACCACTCATTCCTGTACTTACCGATCCCCTATTCCAACACTCACCTCTTTACATCAGTGAAGTGTCTCCCTCCCCCTCAATGGGCTTTACTGTCCTCCCTTCTCTTTGTCTGCCCCCCATCTCACCCCAGCAAAAAGAACAGAAGGAGACGCAATGATTAAAATACCCCAACCTGTACTCATACAGTACAGCAGACATATTTCCATCCTCTGAATTCCACTATCATCTCCATCCCATGTATTCTACCATAATTTTCATTCTCCATGTGTATTCTATTATTATCTCCATCCTCTGTGTGTATTCTGCAATTATCTCCATCCACTGTATTCTACCATCATCATTATCCTCTGTGTTTTTGTCACCATCATCTCCATCCTCTGTGTGTATTCTAACATCATCTCCATTCTCTGTATATATACTACTAACATCTCCATCCTCTGTATTCTACCATCATCTCCATTCTCTATGTGTATTCTAACATCATCTCCATTCTCTCTGTGTATTCCACCATCATCTCCATACTCTGTGTGTATTCTACCATCATCTCCACTCCATCCACTGAATTATCCCACTCTTGTCTAACCTGTCCTCCAGCTCCGAGTCCTTGACTTCTTTCTCATTCATACAAAGTAACAAGCGGCACCATGACATCACTGCACACCCATCCCTCTTGTCTGAGCATGGCTGAGGCTATCCAAGTGCAGCTGAAACTGGCCCGTGGCTGTATATTTTACAGGCAGCCACTGTCCGTAACTGACATCTTTGGATAGTTTGTAAATCAGATGACATTTACACAGTGTCCGCAAATCTACGGACAGCTGGCAACCTTGGGGAGCAGCGAATAGACAGAGCTAGGAACACAAAAAAAGTTGCTTTATAAATCACTTTGTAAAAATATCTCTAAATGTACTCTTATTGGAAAAAATCTGTAGTTAGAAGAGAAAGAGGGAAATAAAATTGGCAGCCTACTTGAGAGTGCCAGTTCTCTCACTCTCACCTCCTGCCTTGTTAAATGTTCTCATCTGCATACATTATATTTGCACGCTGAGGCACTAATTGTACAGGTGCTCAATCCACTCACTGAAAGGAAAGAAAAAAATGCTGGCTGGAAGATTCGACTCACGCAAAGAAAGTCTGGCACCCAGAGACCTAAGAAATGGAAAACAAATGGACCTGCACTGCCAGGATTGGATAAAGGGCTCATTGTTACAGGAAGAAAGAGCTTTACAGCTGCGTAAATGAGCACATAAAACAACTTACGGAAGTCATTGGAAACAGGGCTAGACAGGGAGTAGATGGCTGCCCCGGTGAGCTTGTCATACCAGACCACGTGAAAGCATCTAGAGCCAAAACACACAAAATTGAAGAAAACATATTGGAAACACAAAAATGGAAATTTCCAAAAACTTCAGCAGGAGGAGTGAAGCTCATTGCCACAGCAAGGCCTTGGCTTTGTAACAGGTTCTTCTTTAATTTAGGTATGATGATCACTCTTATTATGGTCTTAACCTATTGTACCACCCTTTAATGTTCAATGTGCATTGTGTGGTGGCTGCAACCAGGTCCACAATGTGGTAAAGGCTGATTATTAAAGCAACATGGCAGAAAGGTAACCCAGAGAATAAAATAGGTGTAGCACCCTTTAGCTCAGTGTGCTAGCTATAAATAGTGTGTTTTGTTAGTGTAGGTAAATTTGGCTTGGCTGCAGCCAATCCTGTGTTGAATCTGAGTTAGGGTGAGTGACTCAGGGAGGCTGGATGACTCATCAGGCAGCCCCTCTGGTACTTCCCCTACTTGCTGGAACCTTGGAGAAGCTTCCAGAAGAATGGGAGGGAGGTTAGGAGGAGCTGCCTGGAGTATTTATGAGGGCCCCAGCCAATCCCCAGCAAGTGGGCTGTCAGGGGAAGGCACCTCTTAAATACTCTGGGATCATACCAGTAGGGGAAGTCACGTGGAAGATGGGGATGGAGTGCTGAGGAGGCTGCCAGTGGCACTTAAGGGTCCCCCTATTCTGAGAGGGGGACATCAGGCTTGGGGCTCAGGTGCTTGAGGGATCCCCTACAACAGTGCAAAGCTGCCACCCTTCCTAGGAACCCATTATACTTTTATCCCTTTCTGGGCATGAAAATGGCAACAAAACACAGGTAAGACACAGGTAGGAACCAAGCTTGTAAGTAAGAAAAATACACAGAGGGCTCAAGGACTGTTTTTAAAGTGGTTCTAAAGGTAAAAGGTTTTTTTTTTTTACCTTCATACATTCTCTGCATGAAGGTTAAAAACATTTTAATAGTGGATTCCCCCCCGGCCCGCCCTAAATACTCAGCTGAATCTGATCTTGGTCCACATCTGCTGCAGCTCTTCTCCCCTCTCCCCGCTCTGACAGGCAATTGGTTCCCTGCCCGAGCTGGGCTGTGTGTCTGAATAGATGCAAACAGCCTAGCTCGGGTTTATGCACACACAAGTGCCCCATGGGAAGCAACTCCCTTTTGGGACACATGGTGAGGGGGAGGAACCAGAAGTGTTGGCGGGGGACCCGGGAAAAGGAGGATCCGGGCTGCTCTGTGTAAAACCATTGCACAAAGCAGGTAAGTATAACATGTTTGTTGTTGTTTTTTTTTTTTTTTTCAACTTTTCCAAACACTTTAAAGTGGTTGTAAAGCACAAGGTTTTGCTGTGTGCAGCAGCCCCCCACTAATAATTACCCTAGCCATTACTCACAGGCAGTGAAGCAAACAGGAGACCGAGGGGATGGGGCTGAGCTGCAGCTCTGTGTCTGAATGGACACACAGAGCAGTGGCTTGATTCGAGTGACCATAGCATGCTCCTTGCTGTGGCGGCACCCAACAGGAGGGAGGAGCCAGGAGCACCAGGGAAGGACTCAAGAAGAGGAGGATTGGGGCTGCTCTGTGCAAAAGCACTACACAGAGCAGGTAAGTATAACATGTTTATTATTTTAATGAAAAAAAATTAAAGCTTTACAATCACTTTAATGATCTAAGGGGAAGGTGTTTGTAAAAAAATAGATTGTTGTATATTTTCAGGAATTTATTTATGCTGACTTTTTATAATAATGAAACATCCACTTTAAATGTGCAGTGGTTTTACACTTATTTCTGGCAATTTTCTTTTCACATGTGAAACATGTTGATCATTCTCAACCATACTGAAAGAAGCCCATTGTCCAAAGAGATCAATAAGTCATCACAATAGTAAATCTTCCCTTATCAAATCACTTAGACTGAGGTCTTAGTCAGAAAGTAAAGGAAGCTGTAAAGCAAAACTTGCCTGCTGCCTGTCTCTTTAGCTAACCCACAGTGCTCCATGAGTCCTATGTCATGTATTAAATGCTTGTTTTACAAATTGTAAAACACACACAGCCCTTACAACTAAAAAAAACAAAAACCCCAAAAAAAACAAAAACCAAGGCAAAAATTATCCCAAACCATTACTGTGCCCATTAGATTACTATTAGTACGTGGTGAGTTTATGTCATGCACACATACCTGCTTGGTTTGTAGGTGGTTGGATGTGGTGAAGAGATTATGGGACAAGATTCTTAGATATTCAGAGGTGTTTGATATGTGGGGTATGAGGTTTATAGCTGAATTGGAGGAGTATGTAGTGCTGGATGAATGAAGATGTTCAATTTGGAGGATGCTGTATAAGGGGTAGGTAAAGGGTATTCTACAGAAGATAGTATTCTGGTACTTTTGGGAGGCCATGGTTTGGTTCATTCTGGGAAAGGAATGCAGAATGTAGAAGGATGGGGGTGGGGGATATGGAGGAAGGTACATTGGTTGTAATGATTAATAATAGGTGGAACTCATGCTGATATGGTGTTAGTTCTGGGAATCTCTGAGAGGAGATGTGTTAGATAAAGGGGGTTGGTGTGATGTTAGGTATAAGATGGGTATGAGGGCGGAATAATGATGGTATAAGAAATAGGAGATTTTGGGAAGTAGGTAACTTTTATATAGAGTGCTGGTGGGGTCTTAGGTGTAAGGGGATATGAAGGTGGAATGATGGAAAAGGATTCTGTAGGAGGTTATAGTAAAGGGGACAGTAGATGTTCTGGGTTGTTCAAATATTGGATGGGTTCAGTTTATGAGGCTGGGTGTTGGGTGACGTAGATGTGTGAGGGACCAGGAAGAACAATCTGGGGTAGGCTCACTTCTCATTTCTTTTATCTATATTTTAAATCTCACTTTTGATCATCAATATAGAACAAACAATTGCAAGGTAGCTGTAACCAATTAGAAATCATCACTCACTGATGTGATTAGAGTAAAATATGATTTGTTTTAGAAGTTATAGAGATGGCTTTTTGCAGCCCTGTCCTCTCCAACCTGTCACTGTAAACACAGAAGCCAGTGGAGGCAATTTTCTGCACTAACCACTTTCTGTACTGACATCTTTGGTTTACACATACAGAGTTCCTCTTCCAGCAGCTCAGGCATGCTGCTAAGTCACCAGCCTCACCCCTCCAGATGACTTCTCCCTGGCGCTCTCAGGTAAGTGATGGGAGGGTTCTGTACAGGGGGAAGGTGGTTGGGGCTGTGTGGCAGGCTCTGCACTGTGGGGGAGCTCTGCACTTTGTGGGGGATGGCTCTGTACTGTGTAGGGGTTATATATAGTCGGGGGGGGGGGGGGTCTGTACTGTGGGGAGAAGGGACTCTGAAAAGTGTCATTTTCAATATGTTCCTATTTTGTTTCTGTAAAATTGAAAAAAATGTGTTCAATAAAAAATTATTTGATAATAAAAAAGGCCCATCAATGAATATTCAAATTCCAATGTTTTAATTTTCCTACCTAAAAAACAAAAAACAAAACAACAAATAAATAATGTACAAATCAATTCTAGCATTAGTGATGTTACTTTGTCCAGTTCCAAACTGATTTGGGCAGTTTAGTAACTACAGGGAAAAGGTTAAAAAAGAATATGTGAAGTAAAAAAAAAAAAGACGAAGAAAAAAGAAAACCATCATCTTGGAAAAGCTTCTCCGCTCAGCTAATCTGTAACTGTCATGAAAATGTAATTTTATTCCCTCCTCCAAACCATTATAGGCACCTGCCAAGCCAGCCTGTGCACCCATGCATTCAGGTTGAGCAGTTTCCATGACAACACGTCAATCGGCTGCCCTCGCCCCCCCATCACCCCGCACTGCTATCCTACCACAAGCAACATGCATCCATTTACTGCACATTCTCCTCAGTCGCAGCTCTACTTATCATGGAGATATATATATATATATATATATATATACATACACTGTATGTACAGTGCTGCAGTGCTGTAAAAAGTATTTGCTCTCTTCCTGTTTTCTTATTTTTTTTTTTAGCATATTTGTCATGCCTAAATGATTTAGATAATCAAACAAATTTTAATATTACACAAAGATAATCCGAAGAAACACTAAATGCAGTTTTTAAATGATGATTTCATTTATTAAGGGAAAAAAGCCACCCAAACCTGCCTGGCCTTATGTGAAAAAGTAATTGCCCCCCTAAACCTAACAACTGGTTGTGCCACCCTTCGCAGCAACAGCTGCAATCAAGCGTATGCGATAACTTGCAATGAGTCTTTACATCTCTGTGGAGAAAATTTGGCCCACTCTTCTTTGCAGAATAGTTTTAATTCAACCACATTGGATGGTTTTCGAGCATGAGCGGCCTGTTTAAGGTCATGCCACAACATTTCAGATGGGTTAAAGTCCGAGCTTTGACTAGACCATTCCATAAACTTAATTTAGTTTTTTGAGCCATTCAGAGATGGACTTGCTGGTGTGTTTCCGATCATTGTCCTTCTGCATAACCCAAGTGTGCTTGAGTTTGAGGTCACAAACTGATGGCCAGACATTCTCCTTCAGGATTTTCTGGTAGAGTGCAGAATTCATGGTTCAATCAAATATGGCAATCGTCCAGGTCCTGAAGCTGCAAAGTAGCCCCAGACCATCACACTAACAGCATCATGTTTGTCTGTTGGTATGATGTTCTTTTTATGAAATTCTGTGTTAGTTTTATACCGGATGTAACGGGAGGCATATCTTCCAAAAAGTTAAACTTTGCCCAAAAGTCTTGGGGTAAATCAAGATGTTTTTTGACAAATGTGAGACAAGCCTTTGTGTTCTTTTTGGTCAGCAGTGACTTTTGTCTTGGAGCTCTCCCATGGATGCCATTTTTGCCCAGTCTCTTTCGTATTGTTGAATCACGAACACTGACCTTAACTCAGGCAAGTTAGTCTAGCAGTTCTTTAGATGTTCTGGGTTCTTTTATGACCCCCCTGGATGAGTTGTCTTTGTGTTCTTGGAGCAATTTTGGTAGGCCGGCCACTCCTGGGAAGGTTAACCACAATTTCAAGTTTTCTTCATTTGTGGATAATGACTCTCACCGTGGTTTGCTGGACTCCCAAACCCTTAGAAATGGCTTTGCAACCCTTGTCAATTACTTTGTAGACACCTGATTTGTGTAACTGTTGTCATCTCTCTATTTGTAGAGTTAGGAATAGTCCCTGACGAAGAATAGAGCTACAAGTTCAGATCATGTTTGAAACGCGTTGGATCTTCCCTCTACTAAGGGGTTTTGTACTATGATATGTTTATTGTCTATGCCAGGAGCTCTGTTGCTCCATTATTTTTAACATATGTCTTTTGCTATGTAACTTGTTCAATAAAATTGATGAATTTTACATATTTATATTCCCCTTTTTTCTATTGCCTACAAAATCCCACTTAGAGGAGAAATCTTTTTTAATTAATGCTTATTAAGGGATGGTGGTAATGTTTACCAGCTATGGTCTGAGATACACTTTATGTACTATGTCAATTACTGTGTTTCTCATCTGTTCTTGAATTACTTTAGATCACAGGATGTTGTGTTGCTTTTTGAGATCTTTTAGTGTGCTTCACTTTGTCAGACAGCTCCTGTTTAATTGATTTCTTGATTCAACAGGTCTTGCAACAATCAGGCCTGGGTGTGGTATGTGAAATTTAACTCAGCTTTCCAAAAAGTGTGGTCAATCACAGTTTATTCATAATTTAGTAAAGGGGGGGGGGGGGGTAATTTCTTTTTCACATAGGGCCAGGCAGGTTTAGACAACTTTTTTTCCCTTAATAAACAAAATCATCATTTAAAAATTGCATTTTTGTATTTACTCTGGTTATCGTTGTATCACTTGCCAACCCAATATGTATATGTAGATGAAGATATAAGCCGTAACCCCATATTGTTTTTTACAGTCGGTGGCTGGGTTTTTCTTAAAAGCCTTCCTGAGTGGCTCATGAGCTGCTGAAAAGCTTTCAGAAGTGGTGGGAGGGGAATTCCCCTCGTCTGTGTGTCTCTGGCTTGCCGTTTCCGCCAGCTAGCCCAAAAAACAATCCAACAGTGCGGCCAGCTGGTCACAAAGATGATAAAAGACTAGATCATCTTTGATCGCCTTTATGGCTTTGGAGGACCGAAGCAATGTAATGACGTCACTTCCGGTCCAGGGAGAAAGTAAACATTTTTTTTGTTTTAAAGCAAAAGATCACATACATTTTTTTTTATGATCTTTTGCTTTTAAAGGTAAAGGAGGGATTTGGGGGTCTTTTTTTACCCCAAATCTCTCCATAAAGAGGACCTGTCCTTATTTCGAATACAAGGGATGTTTACATTCCTTGTAATAGGAATAAAAGTGATCAAAAAAAAAAAAATTAAAGGAAAAGTGTAAAAAAAAAAAAAAATGTAAAGCCCCATCCCTCCGTGCTTGCGTGCAGAAGTGAACGCACACGTAAGTCGTGCACGCATATGTAAAGGGTGTTCGCACCACACATGTGAGGTATCACCACAAATGTTAGAGTGAGAGCAAAAATTCTAATACTAGGCCTCCTCTGTAACACTAAACAGATAACCTGAAAAGGCATTTAAAGCATTGCCTATGAAGATTGTTGAGTACTGTAGTTTGTCACCATTGCGCAATTTTAAAACTTGACATATTAGGTATCTATTTACTTGGCGTAACATTATCTTTCATATTATACAAAATTAGGGTATATATTGTGCTTTGTTTTTTTTTTAATTCACTAAATGTTATTTTTTCCCAAAAAATTGCGTGTGGAAAACCACTGCGCAAATACCGTGTGACATTTTATTCCCTTGGGTCTCTGCTCAAATATATATATATACATATATATATATATATATATATATATATATATATATATATATATATATATATATATATATATACACTGCTCAAAAAAATGAAAGGAACACTTTTTAATCAGAGTATAGCATCAAGTCAATTAAACTCCTGGGATATTGATCTGCTCAGTTAAGTAGCGGAGGGGGTTGTTAATCAGGTTCAGTTGCTTTGGCGTTACTAAAACTAACAACGGGAGCACTAGATGGGTAGATGGGCAACAATGAGACGACCTCCAAAACAGAATAGTTTTATAGGTGGAGGCCACTGAAATGTTATTCCCTACTCGTCTTTTCTGACTATTTTTCACTAGTTTTGCATTTGGCTAGGGTCAGTGTCACTACTGGTAGCATGAGGAAATACCTGGACCCTATAGAGGTTGCACAGGCAGTCCAATTCCTGCAGGATGGCACATCAATATGTGCCATTGCCAGAAGGCTTGCTGTATCTCCCACCACAGTCTCCAGAGCATGGAGGAGATTCCAAGAGACAGGCAGTTACTCTAGGAGAGCTGGACAGGGCCAAAGAAGGTCCTTAACCCATCAGCAGGACTGGTATCTGCTCCTTTGTGCAAAGAGAAACAGGATGAGCACTGCCAGAGCCCTACAAAATGACCTCCAGCAGGCCACTGGTGTGAATGTCTCTGACCAAACAATCAGAAACAGATTTCATGAGGGTGGCCTGAGGGTCCAACATCTTCTAGTGGGCTCTGTGCTCACTGCCTGGCACCATGGGGCTCCTTTGGCATGTGCCATTGAACACCAGAATTGGCAGGTCTGCCACTGGCGCCCTGTGCTTTTCACAGAGCAGGGTCACCCTGAGCACATGTGACAGACCTAAAAGAGTCTGGAGAAGCTGTGGAGAATGTTATACTGCCTGTATCATTGCTCAGCATGACCAGTTTGGTGATGGGTCAGTGATGGTCTGGGGAGGCATATCCATAGAGGGACGCACAGACCTCTACAGGCTAGACAATGGCACCCTGACTGCCATTAGGTATTAGGATGAAATCTATGGACCCATTGTGAGACCCTATGCTGGTGCAGTGGGACCTGGGTTCCTCCTGGTACAAGACAATGCCCGTCCTCATGTGGCAAGAGTATGTAGCAGTTTCCTGGAAGATGAAGGAATTGATACCATTGAATGGCCCCCAGGCTCACCTGACCTAAATCCAATAGAACACCTTTCGGACATTATGTTTTGGTCCATCTGACGTCACCAGGTTGCACCTCAGTCTGTTCAGGAGCTCAGTGATGCCCTGGTCCAGATCTGGGAGGATACTTGCCAAAGGGGGCAGTACAAGATATTAACTCTGCAGGGTGCCCAAACTTTTGCAGACACCATTTTTTTGTTTTCTGTAATTTTGAAAGTGTCAATGATGGAAATAAAATCTAACTTTTGTTGACATATTATAAGAATTTCTAATCTGTAATTTGATGCCTTTTGGAGATTTTTCCATCTTTCCTTGGCTTCTTTATGCACATTAAAACATTTTTTTACCTGGGGTGCCCAAACTTTCGATCCCCACTGTATAGTAAAGTTTACATCCAGTAGAGTTTGTAAAAGCAATTTCTTAAAGGAATACTATTGTTCTGTTACACCATTTTTTTTTAAATATAATATGGTAATGTCTGTATATTTGGTTATCATACTGCCATTTTGTGGTTATTTCGGTTTTTGCACTTGCCTTTCTGTCTTTCCCTTCTGTGTTTCCTCCCATAGAGATAGCCACATCTGTCTAGGCCTTTGTACAATCTGCTTGTATCCCAAAACACATTACCATGTTTTGACCTGCAGATACCATCTTCAATCATCTGCCACATTATGTTATCTGCTATGCATACTGCTTGCAATAAACCTACATGGATGGAAAGAAACTGTGTCTGGTGAGTTCAGCTATCTGATAACGATTGTCCGTGGTGATTGTATCTGCTTATACAGGCCAGGAATAGGTCTCAGCAAGGGATAAGTCACTATTAAAACAATTGGAGTCAGAATAACCATAGTCTTTTTACAGTTTTCTTAAAAAAAAAAAAATATTTATATCTGTAACTGTTTTTATGATATAAAAACAATCAATGTGAGTTAATGTTGAAAAGCACAGCTTAATGACTGTAAAATAGATAATAAATCCATCAAAATTATATTCAGACCAGCACCTCTTTCAGCCTGAATGACTCCCAGTTTCCTCCATTGTACTTCCTGTAAGCCCAACACCAGCCAGAGAACACAATACTCCCAGACAGCACGGTGCTCACATCATTATTTTAGTAAAATTTTGCCATTTGTGTTCTGATCTCCCCTGCTATTCAAGTTTATTTTACAGCTTGTTTGTACAATAGCCTTTGGAAAAGCTGGCCTTTTGGCTCTAGAACACCTTCTTGATGCAAGTGGTAAATATCTCATTAACCACTTACCGCAAAGTGACATAGGGCTACGTCGGCAAACTTTATACCTAGCTAGAGGCACCATCCCGATACTGTGGTTTAGAGCCGACAGTCGGCTTTCCGTTGGTAGCGACCGATGCGGCTCGGGAGCCGCTCGATCTCTACCCGGGTGAGCGGGAGGGGACGCCCCCCGTGACTTTGCCCGGGCCTCCCGTCCCACTAGGAGACCTGAGCACCCAGCCGGCGTGTCTGCCGGCTGTATGGAGTCCCTATCTAACCCGGAAGTGGCTTCGATCGGGTCTCAGATGACGTAACCCGGAGGCGGAGTCCATGATGTAATTTCCGGGTTACTCTGCTGCAAAAGGCTGCAGATTTAAAAAACTACTGTATGCAAAAATGCAGTTTTTGGCGTTTTGCATACATGAAAGTGTACTGGAGGGGTCTAGGGTCTTTTAGACCCTCGATCCCTCCATAAAGTGTACCTGTCACTGCATAATGGTGTCACAAGGGATGTTTACATTGCTTGTGACAGCAATAAAAGTGATCAGATTATTTTTTTTTTTAAAAACCTGTAATAAAGTTAAAAAAAAAAATAAATAAATAGGAAAAAAATTTTTTAGCTGCCCCCGTCCCCGTTAGATCGCGTACGAAAGAAAACGTATACGGAAGTTGAGCCGCGAATGAAATCACTGTTCAAACTACACATGGCGATCGCCAGAGTGTAAACAATAAGTAAAAAAAAAGAGCTACACTCTAACTCTAAACTGGTAACCGTTAAAAAATTTTAAAGCGTCGCCTATTGAGATTTCTATTGACCGTAGTTTGTCGCCATTCCACAGGTGTGCAAAATTTGAAACCGTAACATGTTGGGTATCTATTTACTTGGCATGACATCATCTTTCACAATATACAAAAAAAATGGGCTAACTTTACTGTTTAGTATTTTTTAAATGCAGTAAAATGTGATTTTTCGTAATTTTTCCAAAAAAATTGCGTTTTAAAGACCGCTGCGCAAATAATGCGTGACAAAAAATATTGCAATGACCGACATTTTATTCTCCAGAGTCTTTGCTAAAAAAAATATATATAATTTTTGGGGGTTCTAAGTAGTTTTCTAGGAAAAAATACTGGTTTTAACTTGTAAACAAAATAGGGCTGGGGCTTAAGTGGTTAAAAAAAAAAAAAAGTTATGTTTTTGAACATAGTAAAAAATGTACCTTCTTAGTTGGGAGTAACATCACCAGCCCAGATGTGGCTCCTTGTATCGTTTCTCTGTTACATGAGCAATGCTAAACTTCAGGCATCAGCTATGTACCAGGGACGTGCGGTGAGATCAGTGGCTGGTGAGGCACTGACTAGTATCAGAGCCAGATACAAACAGGTTACATATTCACAAGTTACGTATTCGATTCTCATTATGTAGGCGATTGCAGTTCTACTAGTTATACTAGTTATACTCATTTAACAAAAATATTTATAAACGCCGTCCCTTTAAGATGTTTTTTGAGACTTCACTGGTCAAGTACAGGGCTGTTAAAAAATGCAGAAATAAAAAATAAAAATTACACTGTGCTCTATATAGTTACCAACAGTCCTGATTGTATTAAAACAAATCCTTATGTTGGTTAAATTAGAAAACTGTGAGAACTAATGAAAGTGCCATACTGTGTATAATTGATATAATAAAAGAATAGAACCTGAACCATTCTCTGATTGTGTAGATCATATATAGCCCCTTTATTAGTTCTCATAGTTTACTAATTTAACCAGCATAAGGACTTGTTTTAGCATATGTAAAAGGCATTCAAACCCCACATGTGAAGTATCACATGTGATCAAAAAAAAAAATTTAAAAAGTGTAAAAAAAAATAAAAGAAAAAATTTTTAAAGCGTCCCATCCCTCCGTGCTTGCGTGCAGAAGTGAATGCATACATAAGTCGGGTACGCATATGTAAACGGTCTTTGCATTACATATGTGAGGTATCACGATGAACATTAGAGAGAGAGCAATAATTCTAGCACTAGAACTCCTCTGTAACTCTAAACATGTAACCTGTAAAAAAATGTAAAGCGTTGCCTATGGAGACTTTTAAGTACTGTAGTTTGGCCCCATTCCAACAGTGTGAGCAATTTTAAAGCGTGACATGTTAGGTATCTATTTACTCAGCGTAACATAATTTTTTACATTTTACAAAAAATTGTGCTAACTTACTATATTTTTAAAAACTGTACTCAAGCAGGTGGCTTAACAGACAAATTACTGAAGTTTGAAGTTATAACTTCAAACCAGTAACTTCACAGTAAATAGACAAATAATAAATGATTATGTTTTAACATATAGCATAACAATATATTATTTGGCTTGATTAAAAAAAGTACATTTTGTCCTTTTTTCTTTTGTATATGACTTTCTAATAAAATCTTTTGTAAACAAAAAAAGTACCTTTTTAGCAGCAGCAGATTCTCCCTCTTAACTGTGTAAGAAAAACATGGGATTATGGGTAAACCTTATATCCATAAACCCTTGATTTGTCCTTGTAGTTAAGAGGGCTGGGAGGGAGTATTTGTCTTTTAGACACATGCCTCCTTCATTGACACTGCAGTGAGAGGAGAGCCTCCACTGCAGTATTTTGATTGGACAGCTTGGACCAATGGTGCTTTACCAAGTCCAAGGCTCCAAGGCTCCAAGCTGTCCATTGAGCTCATCCTCTCAGTCTGCTGCAGACAGCATGTGCTAGCTTGTATCTCCTTCAGAGACTGGGCAAGGCAGTATTCCAACATAATAACGACCCCAAACACACCTCTAAGACTTGCCTTGCTAAAGAAGCTGAGGATAAAGGTGATGGACTGGCCAAGCATGTCTCCAGACCTAAAGTCTATTGAGCATCTGTGGGACATCCTCAAACAGAAGGTGGAGGAGAGCAAGGTCTCTAACATCCACCAGCTCCGTGATGTCATCATGGAGGAGTGGAAGAGGATTCCAGTGGCAACCTGTGAAGCTCTGGTGAACTCCATACCTAGGAGAGTTAAGGCAGTGCTGGAAAATAATTGTGGCCACACAAAATATTGACACTTTGGGCCCAATTTAGACATGTACACTTAGGGGTGTACACACTTTTGTTGCCGGCGGTTTAGACATTAATGGCTGTGTGTTGAGTTATTTTGAGGGGACAGCAAATATACACTGTTATACAAGCTGTATACTCACTACTTTACATTGTAGAATCGTGTCATTTCTTCAGTATTGTCACATAAAAAGATATAATAAAATATTTACTAAAATGTGAGTGTTGTACTCACTTTTGTGAGATACTGTATATATTTGTTTTAGCTGCCAAAAGATTTGTATTTCCGTCAACGTCAAATTTCTCTCTGCTGCAATTTAAGTAACACTTACATTTTTGTTCCTTTCCCAACCTGTGACTGGACAGCAGTGTTGGGACAAGGTCATTCAGTGCCCAGAGCCAGGAAGGGGCAAACTACCCCCCCCCCCCCTCGGGTGTAAAGAAAGATTTAGCCCCAGTTCACTCTGGTGCAATGGGGGATGCAGGGAAAAGAAAAAAAGTGATCATTCCCGCTGTAAAGAGTCCTGTATTTATTGTCAACACAGGGCTCTGGGCTGTGATCTGACACAGCCAATCAGCAGGTCCCGGCCGTGAATCATTGGCTGGGATCTGCTGACAGTTCCCTGCTGTGTCCAATCGCAGGGAAGTAGGTGGGTGCCAGAAACCCTAAAATAGGCAGTGACGTATGCCTGTAGCTGTCACCCCATCGCAGTATACAGTGCATCTGGAAAGTATTCACAGCGCTTCATTTTTTCCACGTTTTGTCATGTTACAGCCTTATTTCAAAACGGATTACATTTGTTATTTTCCTCAAAATTCTACAAATAATACCCCATAATGACAACGTGAAAGAGGTTTGTTTGGATTTTTTTGCAAATTTATTAAAAATCAAAAACAAAAAAATCACATGTACACAAGTATTCAGAGCCTTTGCCATGACACTCAAAATTGAGCTCAGGTGCATCCTGTTTCCACTAATCATCCTTGAGATATTTCTACAACTTGATTGGAGTCCACATGTGGTAAATGTAGTTGACTGGACATGGAAAGGCACACACCTGTCTATATAAGGTCCCAAAGTGCATGTCAGAGCACCATACAAGCCATGAAGTCCAAGGAATTGTCTGTAGACCCTTGAGACAGGTTTGTATCAAAGCACAGATCTGGGGAAGGGTACAGAAAAATTTCTGCAGCTTTGAAGGTCTCAATGAGCACAGTGGCCTAAATCATCTGTAAATGGAAGAAGTTTGGAACCACCAAACCGGGCCGCCCTGCCAAACTGAACAATCAAGGGAGAAGGGCCATAGTCAGGGAGGTGACCAAGAACTCGATGGTCACTTTGACAGAGCTCCAGCATTTCTCTGTGGAGAGAGGAGAACTTTCCAGAAGAACAACCATCTCTGTAGCCTTCCACCAATCAGACCAGTATAGTGTATGTCAGAGGCGTAACTAGAACCTTCAGGGCCCTGGTGCAAGAAACCTTGGAGGGCCCCCCTAACCCCCCCTTTCACTTCATTGGTCCCAGGGCCCTTTTCTATGGTCCCATGGCCCTCCCTATTGGGGCCCCTTACTGCTGTTGCAGGCCCTTTATTATGGCCCTGCAGCAGGACCCTTTTATGTGTTCTGCAGTGGTCCTCCTTCCTACCATCTTGGGCCCACCCCACAGTAGTAGATATATCACCAGCACACCAGGGACCACCACACCATATAGGGATCCAACACAGTGTAAGAACTACCATGATTTCATAGGTCACACTTGTGACCGGGCCCTGATGTTCTGCAACCCTGGGAGTCCCTAACCTCTTCTTGATGTGATGCCTCTCCTATTGACAGTACTGGTCTGGGATCTCTGTCCCCATGGCAGCAGTGGTAGTCTATTAGTACCCAGTGCTGGTTACAATATAGGTCTAATGGGTGCATGTGGGCAAGGACTGGCACTATTGGTTTTAGACAGCTGAGCCCCCTGCCAGTCACCTAGCAGCGATAGCGCTGCAAAGCTTTCTGCAGCCTTCGCTGCATGCTGATCGGAGTGTGATCCAGCTGATGCTCCCAGTAAGATCTAATAAACACAGAATTTATAAGAATCAAGAGTGCAATCCCATATATATCAACAATATGTTCAGCAGCCAGGTGGGCTCCATGCCAGTAAGGTGGGGGCTCTGATCACTATCAGATTTAATATTAGATCTGCCTGAGACCATCTCCTGGATCGCATCCCGATCAGCATGTCAGAGAAGGCTATGTGGGGGGGGGGACAGATAGGTCAGACAAGGGAGGGAGATAGGGACAGTTCAGTTATGTGAAATGAAAAGTGTAAATGGAGTGCTCACTCATTCAAGGCCCGAGGGCGAAGCGGAGGCTGGAAGCTGATGGCTCAGGTAGGAGGCTGGGAATGTGTAGCTGCTTGCTGTTCTTCATATTTCCCGCCCACATTCTCCTCTGTCCTGCACAAACATATGCTGAGATAGGAGAGTGGGCGGGCCCGGACAGACACAGAAGAACAGAGGTGGGAGGGGAGGAGGAGGAGCTGTATGCCTCTGTCCTTTGCTGGGAGGGGGGAGTGAACTTGCTGGGCTGCTTGAGACTAGGTGTCAGAGACACTCCGCTCAGCTGCAGCCACCGGCCCCTAATTGTACAGACTGATTCTCCTATCCTACGGATGGGAGAAATCAGTCTGTTTTCTCGAACTGTCACTGACATAATAGGAGGCTGGCAACACTGCCTGAACCCCCCCACAGTGGTGGAACTCCAGGGCCCAGTCGCAAGTGCAACTTCTGCACCCCTGGTAGTTCCGCCACTGCTGTATGTAGAGTGGCCAGAAGGAAGTCATTCCTCGATAAAGGCACATGACAGCCCACCTGGAGTTTGCCAAAATTCTCTGGTCCGATGAAACAAAGGTTGGACTCTTTGGCCTAAATTGCAAGCGTTATGTCTGGAGGAAACCAGGCACCGCTCATCACCTGGCCAATGCCATCCCTAAATGAAGCATGGTGGTGGCAGTATCATGCTGTAGGGATGTTTTTCTGCGGCAAAAACTGGGAGACTAGTCAGGATTGAGGGAAAGATGAATGTAGCAATGTACAGAGACATCATCGATGAAAACCTACTCCAGAGTGTTCTGGACCTCAGACTGGGGCAAAGGTTTATCTTCCAACAGGACGACGACCCTAAGCACACAGCCAAGATAACAAAGGAGTGGCTACGGGACAACTCTGTGAATTTCCTTGAGTGGCCCAGCCAGAGCCCAGACTTGAACCCGACTGAACATCTCTGGAGAGATCTGAAAATGGCTGTGCACCGATGCTCCCTATCCAACCTGATGAAGCTTGAGAGGTCCTGCAAAAAGGAATGGGAGAAACTGCTCAAAAATGGGTTTGCCAAGCTTGTAGCATCATACTCAAAAATACTTGAGGTTGTAATTGGTGTCAAAGGTGCTTCAACAAAGTATTGAGAAAGGGTGTGAATACTTATGTACATGTGATTTTTTTCGTTTTTTATTTTTTATAAATTTGCAAAAATTTCAAACAAACTTCTTTCATGTTGTCATTATGGGGTATTGTTTGTAGAATTTTGAGGAAAATAATAAATGTAATCCATTTTGGAATAAGACTGTAACAAAATATAAAAAAGAGCTGTGAATGCATCTACGGTGAGCGCCCTAAATGTTGTGCGTCTGGATGAAAACTGAATGCTGAATCCGAATTTATGCTTGGACTAAACACTCATCCCTGGCATGTTTTCCAATGCAATACAACCAACTAGCTCATTGTACTGCTTTTCCCTCTCCCAGACTAAGCTGTGCTGTACAGGGACTTCAAGAAGCCGAAACAAGGCCAAGTTGCTGCTTTCACTAAAAAAATAAACAGAATAATATTTTTGTATGAATACAGAGATGCATTTATTTATGTCTTTAAATCTGCTTGGTGTTCAGTTTTAATTAGAACGACCTGCTAGTATATTAAGAACATCTTTAGTCTACTCCCTCAGCAGGATGTATTATATCCACTATCAAGGCAAAAATTCTTCAGCTTTGTCTTCAGAGAACATTTGAACTGTTATTTTCTGGTCAGGCGGGAAAATAAGCATCTCTCCATTAATCTCTTAAGCTCTTCATATAGCCTGAACTTTCACAGCTAGATGCTTGCAGTCCCATGCTGTCCACAGTTTAATTCCTCTGATACTACAATTTCCATAAACTGACTCAATCACAATGATTAAGCCAATGACAGGGGCCGGGGATCTCATACAAATGCTTAGCAGATGCTGGGGTGAATGAGGTTCCTTCTGAAGAATTGATGTCTTCTGTATCTTCCTCAATGAGAGGGAATGTTATATATTTACCTAAAGACATGCTGAGAGCATTATTGCAGGTGTAGATAATAATGCACTAGAATGCATAGAGATCTGGGTGTAATTTCTGCATGTAGAAGGATGTCTTCTCTTGGCTCATATAGTAAATGCACTGCAAATGGGGAATGGCAATGTGCAGAGTTCAGGAAGTCCAAGTGAACCCCTTAATTTTGTTATTTGAAGTGCCAAATTATTCTGATTGGTTTGTGAGAGATTAACTAAATTGGGAACAGGGCTTTTTTTTTCTCAGAGAATAGGTGCAGGAACTCCCCCCTACTGAGTCAATTCTTCTATCCGTCCCTACCAACCACTTAGCATCATGCTTTAATTTCACCCCCTACCCACCTCCCAGTAAGTAATCTTCATGGAATTTGTTAACCGCTTGCCGACCGCCGCAATTACTTATACTGTGGCAGTCAGCCCCATTCACGTCACTAGCCTGTGAGCCAATAGGGCTCCCGCCCCCGCTCGTTCACGGACACCTCCGCGCGAGTGACCGACGGACCCGATGTCCGCCGGTCACTCGCAATCATCAGTTACAGAGGGAGAAAGGCAGGCGGCTAATGTAAACAACGCCGCCTGTCATTCTTCCCTGTGTAACAGCAGAGATCATACGGTCCTGCTATGTAGGATCGTAGATCTCTGCTGTTACATGAAAAGCCACATCCCTGCACAGTAAGAAGCACGCCCCTAGGGACACACTTAACCCCTCCTTCCCCAATAAAGTTAACCCCTTCCCTGCCAGTGTCATTTTTACAGTAACAGTGCATATGTATAGCACTGATTACTGTAGTAATGTCACTGGTACCCCCAAAAGTGTCAAAAATGTCAGTCAAGGGTCCGATCTGTCCGCCGCAATGTCGCAGTCCCGCAAAAAAAAAATCGCAGATCGCCGCCATTACTTGTTAAAAAAAAAAAACAACATAAATGACAAAAATCTTTCCCTTAGTTAGTAAACGCAATAACTTTTGCGCAAACCAATCAAAATACGCTTATTGCGATTTTTTTTACCAAACATATGTAGCAGAAAACAAATTGGCCAAAAATGTTAAAAAATTTTGATTTTTACATTTTTTTGGGGGAATTTCATATAAAAAAATGTGAAAAATATTGTTATTTTTGCATAATTGTCGCTCTTTCTTTGTTTATAGCGCATGATCAAAAAATCACAGAGGTGATCAAATACCACCAAAAGAAAGCTCTGTTTGTGGGAAAAAAAGAATGTCAAATTAGTTTAGGTACAGTGTCGCACGACCACGCAATTGTCCGTTAAAATCACGCAGTGCCGAATCGCAAAATAGGGCCTGGTCAGGAAGGGGGTAAAATCTTCCGAGCTTAAGTGGTTAAAGATAACAAGAAAAGCAGTAAAATAAATCCCCTGCAGCCAGCAACAATAGACGCCCAAGCAACAATAAATTCCCTCAGCAGCAATGGACCCCTGCAACAAAATAACCCCCAGCAGTCACAATCTAACCCCTCCCACAACAGTAGCTTCCCTTCCATAAATAATTGACATCCCCAGCAACAGTAGATCCCCCACAAGCAACAAAAGACCTCCCCTGCAACAATAGACCACCACACAAAAAATAGATCTCCTTTAGGAAAAATAGATCCCCAAGTATCCAACATAGGTAGATACTGAAGCACACCTCAACAACCCTTGCCATTACATACAGTACGTTCAGTGCGAGAGGTGCCGGAACTGCGTTCCTCTGTGTCCCCGCTGAAAAAAGCCCTGATTGGGACTATCTGCTGAAATGTCATCATGTCAGTGACATTTGTCGGTATCCAAGGGAAAGGCAAAATCAAAGCCCAACCATGGGCCATTTTTTTAAAGTTCCCCAAAAGGTTAGAAAACAATGCAGCTCAGGCTGCAATACTCACCTTTACTTCAGCGCTGTCCCCCGCAGTAATCTCCTTCTCCCAGGCAAAAAATTTTCCATGAGCCACACATCACAAAGCAGACCCATGTAAAAGAATAAGTGTCAGCCTCGGCCTGGGCTCCGGCCCTCAACATGTTTCGCTCCGCCCCCGGAGCTTCATCATAGCTATCTATTTCTCCCACTAGGTGTCTAGGTTGAAAGATGCCAAGCTTCATTCATTATAGAAGAATGAGGTCATAAGGTGTGTCAGTGTCATCACAGTATGTCCACTGTCATTCTGTGTGCCACTATTGCATCCTGCATGTACCATGTAATCATGCATCAGTGAAGACCACCTACAGCCTGGGGAGGATCCAAAGAGAAAAAGGACCCTGCACATCATGTGACCAGCTTAAAGATATCTCTAAAACGTAATTATATATTGTATCAAAAGGTAAAAAATGCATGTGTGTTAGAAGGGAACTGTGGGGAGGGTAATTGGGTTATGGGTGGGGGGGGGGGGAATTGGGTTGTTCTAGGTGGTTTTTAGTTAGTTAAATGGGCTTTAAATGGCTACTAAAGGTTACAGCACCTTCTTTAAACTGTCTTTGAACTGCTTCTGCTCACCAGAGAAACCCCACGCATCTATATAAAATGAAAGGTCCAAAACATAGTGTCATTTTTTCCTATGTGAAGCATTAAAGTTTATTTTAAAAGGTATAAGCACTATGTTTTGGACCTTTTCATTTTATATGGATGCGTGGAGTTTCTCTGGTGAGCGGAAGCTTTTCTGGTATAAAGAAGAGGTCTACCTGCATGTATTGGGTCTCCTTGCTAAAGATCCATGGTCATCATCTCTGGAATTTCTCTGACATGAGTGAGAGTCGTATGCTCTGTTAGCCCATCTGCTAACAAAGGGGCTAACTTTGAGGTGAGAAGATAGCGTGGCTGGGTGTCGGATGCACAGATTTTATTCTATGTGCATGATCACCTCATCTTCACCTTGGGACATTTATTTTGCTTCCTATTTTTATTAACTGTTAGCGCTGCACTATTTATTGGTTACATGCTTGTATTCGGATTTGGTTTATTGGCCCTCAGTGTACAACAGCTTTCTCGTGACTTTATCCAGGTGCACTGATTTCATTAAATTTTTGTTCTATGGATAGCCTACTGGGGTGTTTTTTGTTGTTGGTCCTGTTTTGTTTTATTTTTCAGATGGAGGATCGTGTCTTGTGTAGATTCTGGGGCATTCTTATGTACACTGGGGTGCTCGGAGAATGGGTGTTCAGCCGGACAGTCGGCAGCTAGGTATCCCGTGGGAGGAGGCTCTGTTACGCTGGACTGGAGTTCCGGGGTTAATGTGGAGTAGGGTTATTCCTGAAGTGGAAGGTTATGTTGTTTTTGACAGGGCCCCACAGGTGTTGCTTGTCCATGCAGGCGGGAATGATTTGGGGATTAGGGCTTTGCGGGAATTGATACGTGACATAAAATTTGACTTTTTGTCCCTATGGATGGCATATCTGGAGACAGTCTTGGTGTGGTTGGAGGTGGTAGCTCGTACGCAATGGCGTTTGGCCAGGTCGGAGGAGGCTTTGAATAAGGCCCATAAAAAAGTGAACATAGCAGTTTCTAGATTTGTGGTGAGGAATAGCATTTTTTTGTTCGGCATCCTGAGTTGAGTTTTTTGGAAAGAATACCCAGTTGCATGCAAAGAAAAAAAAACTGAATTTCTGCTCACACACCATTGACTGATTGAATTCAGCTTACCGCCCCCTTAAAAAGCAATCTGCAGTGGATCGTCCTTTAGTGGAAAATGAACGGTGGTTTACATGTGTTCTGGAGGTGAATGTCAGGATTGGATCACCTGTTGGTATCACTGTGCTTCCCAGAGCAGAAGGTTGTAGATCCAGCATCCATCAGGGGGGGGTCTTCCAGCAGCTAGCAGATCCCAGTAATGTGTTTCCACCTGATGCTGGCTGATGGTAAGGTATTTAGGTTATCCCCCTACCAGTGCCTCTCGCTCCAGTGTTTTGCTGCTGACAGATTCTGTTTGCCATTGATCCTGATCTTGATCCTGCCCTGTACCCTGCGGCCTGGTACCTGCTCTCCCTTGTTGCTGATCCCAGTTTTGGTTACCCTTTCGCATTTGCTCCCTGTACCCCCAGTTTTTCTCTGCTTTTCTGTGTTCCCCATTTTTGTAGGCTTTCTGCTTGTTTGGTTGGTTAGTATTCTGTAACTGGGTTTTTGGTTCACTTATATTTTTATTTATTTTTTTTTCTTATGTTTGCTGTGTGCTGGTGTTTGGATGAATTTTGTAAATAAATCTCACCTAAAGCATCCACGGTCTGGTACTAGTTTTCTGAGTGTAGCCACACAGATCTGGTCATCTCTGCTGCTGAATTCTGACAGTGATACTACTATATAATGAATGCCTGTGCTTTTTTTCTCCTATTCTAAGAGGATTTTGCATGGCAAATAGCACGTGCCAAGCAGTTGGAACACGGTTACAGCCTGGTCATAGCCAGCCTACTACAGAAAGTCTGTTATAGGCAGTATTACCAGGTAAAATAATAAAGGGAACAAAGCCTAAAAATAATAAATGCAACCATCACATCTAAGGACAGGTAACCTGCAATATATTCAATGTTTTCTTTTTGTTTTTCTTCTTGTGTTTAAATGCATTTTAAAGTGCCAGTAAACCCAAAATAAAATAAAATAAAGATAAATTACATATTTGCAAATAAAATGAAAAAACAGTGTGTGTTTTTTTTTTTTATTATGTAGCACCCTTGTTCTGCACAGGGTTGCTAGTAAGTTTAGTTGCGCTAGGTGGTAGCTAGCCTGGCTGATTTGTAGTCTTTGTAATCATTGGATTTCCTCCTAATCCTGGTTTGGCTCTGTTTCTCCCTTCTGTCAGTAGGTGGCATTGTTACCTTTGGCATTAGTGTGATGAATTACAGTGAGTCAGGTTATGAATGTGTATGTTTCTCTCAGCCAATCACACTAGTCGCTGAGCATGCTATTTATTTGGAGGAAGTTAGGTGATCTGTGTCCTTACCACCCAGACTCCTGTCTGGGTGGGAGTGTGAGGAACAGCTGCTGCTGGCTAGGCATGAAGCCTGAGGCCTAACCATGTGCTCAGGGCTCTGTAAGGGAGAGCCTGCACACTGCCTGGAAGCATGAAGGAAAGGATTGAGACCTTAGACAAAGTACCAGAGGTGATTCTGCCATGTGTTGGAGAGCCCGGGAAAGCGTCAAGATGGAATCATCCACAGAATTCCTACACCTTCCGTGAGTTGCATACTGTTGCCATAGGGGACTGGACCTAGGGGAGAGGTGTTGCCTCCCAGGTCAGTCCACAGCTTATGCTACAGAGTACAGATTGCTACAGGAGACTGGACTCAGGGGAGAGGAGTTGCCTCCCAGGTCAGTCCACAGCTCAAAAGCTCTTTTTCTGTACTTCTGTCTGCCTATTCTACATTTTTGTCAAAGGAGTCTGCCAATCTGCTATTTTTGACTAAGGCTGTCCATTTTTGTTCCTGTTGTGATAAATAAACTTTTCCTTACTTAAGTATAAAAGTGACTGGCGCCCATCTTTCAATCATGTACAACACACACCATGCCTAGTAATCTGCACCCTGAGGAGGAATGTCAGCCCTCTCTGTCTTTGGGGTCATCACCAGGGCTCTGAACGTTCGAGGGGCACAACATTTTGGTGCCCAACATGGGGCTCAACGTTATTTTTGCTGTGGTCGCCCCTAGCAACAGACTGCAACTACACAGGAATTTCGTTTGGCTCCGTGGGAAAGTGGCAAGTGACTTCTTTGTGCCTCAGAGACTGTGCTATTGTCCTTTTGAAATATGTGGGGAAGAACCTAATTGTCTTTTTGCTCTTGGGAGAGTGTCAGCCTTGTCTTTTGTCACTTTACGCCAGTGCTGAGGAGGTTAAGGTAGACTCCAGAAGAGTTTTGGCGTGCTGCTGGAAGAGAGAGGCGGGCGCTGAAGTTTCTGCAGAGCAGACAGAACAATCCCTTGGCATAGGGAGGAGTTACTGCTCTCACGTGGAAGAGATTAAACCGCAGTTGTGTGCACGGCCATCTTGGATCCACGTGCTGAGAGACTGCTACAGCGTTAGAAGCATGGTGCATCTTGGAGTCTCTATCTCAGACTTGAAAATCTTTGTAACGGGTATCGGTCCTGGCCCTGTCGGGCTGAAGGAGGTCATTACCAACACAGAAGTACATTCCTAAAGGTAACCTGGTGCTCTACACGGCGGGAGGCTACTAAGCGATTGGGCTGTCACATGTAAAGTGCTCAGGACTGGCTATCAATGTCTGGCCCTGGATCACCTGCTGCGGGGAATCGCTGCTAGAGGTAGTCTCACTGACCTTACTACCCCGTGTGCTACAAGTGGACTGGATCAAGTGTGTCGCCCCCCCTGCTACAGAACCAGCTCCAGTGGTCACTGCCACCGTTACGCTGCCTGCTGAAGTTGCTGCTACTTCAACCACAGTGACCGCTCCACAGAGTTGTATAAAGTACTCGAAATCCATACTTGAGTAAAAGTACAAGTGCTCGATCAAAAAGTGACTTGAGTAGAAGTGGAAGTGCTTGATCAAAAAGTGACTTGAGTAGAAGTACTAAAGTATTCAACATTTTTTGTACTTAAGTATTGCAAGTAGTTTTTTTAAAAAAATTGCTACTCAAGTACTGAAAGTAAAAGTACCAGTAGTTTTGAAAAAAAAATTGCTACTCAAGTACTGAAAGTAAAAGTACAAGTACTGTGTTATGTAGTTATTAAAGAAAGAGGTCAAAAGTTTGAACATCATATTGTTTTTTATTATTTCAAATGCAGGTTTTATTTATGCATACAGTAGCATTTATTTTCGTATGCGCTGATAAAACACATGTTTTGAGCTTCATGAAACCTGCCATCTACTGTTCTGGCAGTGGTAATTTTTATAATAGTAACGAGTAACTATGCAGCACAAAAAAAAAAATATCGGAGTAGAAGTATTGAAATCATCGAAAAAATGTAGTGAAGTAAAAGTGGAAGTAGGAGAAAAAAAATTCTACTCTAGGAAAGTACAGATACCGCCTTTCGGTACTTAAGTACAATAGTGAAGTAGTTCTACTTAGTTACTATACATCTCTGCCGCTCCAAAGCTGAGTGCCACAGTGACCTCCGGGGCCACGGTCGAGGTCACCTACATTCTTTGCTTGCGGGACCTTCCAGAGAGAAGCCGTCTGAATCGGGTATGCCTGATGTGAGTGGGGACAATGTGGCTGCTGGGACAGTGAAACCTGTAGCCACCATAGCAGAGTCAGGAAAGTCTGCCGCTGTCATTTCAAGGCCTACCCTGCTCCCAGCTGAAGAGTTCTCCACAGAGTCAGATTCTGATATCCTGTCTCATCGGATTTCTGAAATGTTTTCTCACACTGTGTCCTTTGGTGAGAGATGGTCTGATAGTGAGACCGAGCAATAGTTTGAGCCTGAAGAAGAGGATGCTCTCTTACCCACCAATACCTCCAGCATTAGGCCGGAGCTGTCTGCATCTACATCTCCTGTTCCCTGTTCTGCAAGCACTTCTCAAAGGTCAGATAAGATATCCGGTCAAGTGTGCTCCAGATACTCCCGTGCTGCCTGGTTGTGGAGACTCTAAACTTCTAACAAAATTGACCAAACGACAGCGAATTGTGATGAAGAAAGTGGCTGAGGAGTATGGCTACTTGAACACATATGTGCCAGAGGCTCTGGTGACTGAAATCCAAGGCAGACAGGCGCAATGGTATGATACTACCTGAGACTACCTGAGAATTTCTGTTCATGGTGATATAAAGGAATTGTCACTTAGATGTGCAGGACAGTACACTAACCTTTTGCAAACCTGGGACTGTAGTCGTCACATATACCCGGACTGTGTCATTATCAGAAGGCCTAATCAAGCTGTTGTGAGGCATTACATCAGTACCATTGGATCTTCTGGGAAGCTGATTTAACTACTTTATCCATGCTACTATTGGTAATGTATCAAGTCATTGAATCTTGTGTTTAAGTCAGCATGGGACATGCCTAAGTTGCTCAATTTAAGCTGTGTTAATTCCACCGGAAGTTGTTTTTCACATGGAAAGGTTTACTGTGGGGGACACTCCTGTTTGTGACGTTTACTGCTGGTTTGTGCTCCAGATACCAGCAATTGCAGGAAGTGCCCCGAAGAGGTGACATGCTGACCTGTTCCTCTGGATTGTCAGTGTGTCCTGCCTTAGAGAGGCTGAGATGTGCTTACATATGCAGTGGGGCTTTGTTGCTCCGGTAGATGGATCAGAAGAGTTCATCATGATTACAGTCCCTTAGTTCCTGGTATCAGGGATCCAATGGAAAAGTTGTTGCTACCTATGGGGGGTCTGTGATAGATCACTCCCATTCATATCACACTTGAGCTTCACGTTGTTCAAGTTAAAGGAAAAGTACCAGCTGGACTTTGGTCTGACAGAGACAATGTGATATTTAGCTAGTTAGTCAGGTAGGCTGTGCTGTGGCAAATGGGCAAGTCTTTTACCTGCAATCTGAAACCTATGGACTTAAAATGTCTGCATGCAAACTTTCTCTGTCTTGTTGCCACCAGATGGCGTGAGCGTGCCAATCACACAAGTAAAGCAGTAAAATTCTCTATTCACTATAATATGCTGAGGAAATCTAATGCTTTAGGTATATTGGGTACATATCTTTTTCTTGGAAGAATGTGTCACTCCCAAGGAAGTGGGGCCTTTTTCATTATGTTGGTATATATCTATGTACAGTTATTTGCTAAAAGAGTACAGTATATTAAGATATGATAATGTGTGTTTACCTTTTACATTTTTGTCTTTCCTCGGCTGAGGATAGACAACATTTCAGATGTATATATGTATGTCATAGTAGATTACACTATAGTATGTTGCCAAACTGCTATACATACCGCGCCTTCCTCAGGCGAGGAGGGACAATGCCTCAGGCTGGTATAATAACATCGCTTTGCACTACCTTAGAGTATAGTATCAGTTAGATAGACAGTTAGGATATAATGTAACTTGTCTATTGCATTTTTCATCTGCTTTTTTAATGCCACACATATTTGTACTTCAAAGTTTACCCTTTCCTATCCACATTTTGCCAGGACATCCACTCTCAGGCTTGAGAGCATATGTTTTTTTGCAGACTCAGGGGACGTTATCTCCTTGGCAGGGGAGAATGTAGCACCCTTATCCTACACAGGGATGCTTGTAAATTTTGTTGTGCTCGGTGGTAGCTGGCCTGGCTGATTTGTAGTCTTTGTGGTCATTGGATTTCCTCCTCAACCTGGTTGGGCTATGTTTCTCCATTCTGTCAGTAGCTGGCACTGTTACCTTTGGCATTAGTGTGATGAATTACAGTGAGTCAGGTTATGAATATGTATGTTTCTCTCAGCCAATCACACTGGTCGCTGAGCATGCTGGGGGAAGCTATTTATTTGAAGGAAGTCAGGTGATCTGTGTCCTTACGGGTCTGAGTGGGTGTGTGAGGAACAGCTGCTGCTGGGTAGGCCGGAAGCCTGAGGCCTAACCATGTGCTCAGGGCTCTGTATGGGAGAGCCTGATCACTACCTGGAAGCATGAAGGAAAGGATGGAGACCTGAGATGAAGTACCAGAGGTGACTCTGCCATGTGTTGGAGAGCCTGGGAAAACATCAAGATGGAATCATCCACAGAATTCCTACACCTTCTGTGAGTTGCATACTGTTGCCATAGGGGATTGGACCTAGGGGAGAGGTGTTGCCTCCCAGGTCAGTCCACAGCTTATGCTACAGAGTACAGATTGCTACAGGAGACTGGACTCAGGGGAGAGGAGTTGCCTCCCAGGTTAGTCCATAGCTCTTCTATTTGTGACTAAGGGTGTCCTGTGCCCTACCCCTCTCTCCCATTTTTGTTCCTGTTGTGATAAATAAACTTCTCCTTGCTTAAGTATAAAAATGACTGGCGCCCATCTTTCAATCTTGTACACCACCCACCACGCCTAGTAATCTGCACCCTGAGGAGGAATGTCGGCCCTCCCTGTCTCTGGGGGTCACCACCAGGCCTCTGGAGGTTGGGGGGGGGGGGCGCTACAATTACATAGTTTACACTTTAACCACTTGACCTCCCAAAGATTTACCCCCCTTCATGACCAAGCCATTTTTTACGATACAGCACTGTGTTAATTTAACTGACAATTGCGCAGTCATGCGATGTTGTACCCAAATAAAATCTATGTCCTTTTTTCCCCACAAATAGAGCTTTCTTTTGGTGGTATTTGATCACCTCTGCGGGGTTTTTTTTTTTTTTTTGTGCTATAAACAGAAGAAAAAAAAACGCCAATTTTGAAAAAAAATATATATATTTTTTTTTACTTTCTGTTATAAAACATATCCCCAAAAAAATTTGTAAAAATCTTATTTCTTCATCAATTTAGGCCAATATGTATCCTGCTACATATTTTAGGTAAAAAAAAAAAATCCCAATAAGCGTATATTGAGTGGTTTGTGCAAAAGTTTAAGCGTCTACAAACTATTGGATATTATTTCTTTTACTAGTAATGGCTGCGATCAGCGACTTATAGCGGGACTGCCAAATTGCATTGGCCATTCTGGCACTAGCTGACAGTTTTTGGGGACCAGTGAAACTAATACAGTGATCAGAGCTAAAAAGGGGCGATCAAGGGGTTAACTGTGTGCCTAGCCAGTTTTTCTGTCTACTGTGGGAGATGATTTTTCTAGGGGAAGGCATGTATCAATGTCTCTGCTTTGCAGGAACAGAGAATCCATGCCTTCCCTACTGACAGAATGGCGATCTGCCTTATTTACGTAGGCAGACTGCCATTCTACCTGTGTACTGAACAATCGGCGGGTGCTGACAGGCATCAAGTCTGTGATACCTGCCACTGGGCTCCCACTGTGCGTGATCACAGCAGGCGCGAGCTGCAAGTGGCAAGCAAGCACACCCTCTACCCGGAAGAGCTAGATCACATATGTATACATGATCTGGCGCACAAGTGCCGCCCTGTAGCAGTAAAACTGCTATGGTGCAGTTCTGAACTGGTTAAAAGAAATAGCACTACTCAAGATCTGCACCTATGTCACTGACTGTGATTGTTCATTGGTGCGATGCGTCATTTCCGGTGCGGTAGAGCCACCTGACGTCACTTCCTGGAGCCGTGGAATGCACCCGCAAGCGCTCCTGGAAATCACCGCTGTAAGACGGCATTCAGCTCTGTTTTTCCCTATATGTATTATCACCATTCACCTTTTGTAAGTAGGATTCTTCATTTTAATAAAACCACTTAACCTACTGGCTTCACTATGCAGGCCATTCCTTCCTTTTGAGTTCCACAGCTTAAAGGGGCCATAATAATAGAATTGTACCCTGGAGGAATCAGATTTCCAGTGAAGGAATTGCAGTCCCCGCAGACTCGATTAACCAGGAATAAGGGGTTATAAAGTATAGAGATAACCTGGAGGTGTTACCTTGGCATTTGTTTCATTCTCAAGCTTCTTTGACCCTAGTTGGAGGGTCCATCAGTTCTGGTGAGGGAGGTTCTTGGAGGGGATCTGAGACACGTTTGCACTGGATTTTGGAGCACTTTAGCACTTCAGGACCTTGTTGCAGTATTATCAGCACCTTATCACCCACAAGTGACTGTTTTTTGCACATTAAAGCAGAGTTCCAGACTTAAAAACAACTTTGGCCCATCAGCTTGCTGTAAATTCCCTAAAAAACAAATGGATACTCCCAATTTTTTTTCTTTACTTACCTTGTGTTTGAAGAAAGTATACTTAGCTTCCTTTTACTTCCTCCCTCTTCGGCCACGGCCCGCGCATCACTTCCTGCTTGCAATGAGTCCTGGGAGCTGAATGTCATCGCTCCCAGGGGTCAATGTGCCTGCACTGGCCCCGCTCGTCAGTTCCCGTGCAAGCAAGTCATTCCCTGCTAAACAGCTTCTGGGCATGCCCAGAAGCTGTGCAGGGATGACGCGCCTTCCCCCGGAAGTGACGAGCGGGGCCAGTGCAGGGCATTCTGGGACGAAGAGGACATGGAAGAGGACGCACAAGAGGATGTGTTGGCTTCAGCTGCCCACACCTGAGATTGCAGCGCTGGGCAAGAAATTTTCAAGGTAAGTATTTCTTCTAAAAGGTAAGTGCGACCTGGGACAGTTCAGAGGCTATCCATTATGGAATGTACTAGCCCTGACTGTCCTGGGGGTATTGTTATTGAAAAAACATTTCCAAGGCCGGAACTCCGCTTTAATTGGACTCTTTTTAGTTATCAGTCATTTATATATAATTTTCTTAGCACTTGTGCACCGTTATTTACTGATGAATTGTTCACCGCATATCTAATGTTATTTATTAACACTGTGCACTTTATTCATGGTTTGATTGTATATCATACATTTGTTTACTAGCTTTATATGAGGTAGTTGTCATCATTATTATTTCTTGCAAGCGCTGTTTTTCTTGACTATTTTATACATCCGAGGCTTTCACTTGGTGAACAGCAGCTGCAGTATTTAATTTCATATTTAATACTTTTTCACTTAGCGTGGGTTTAATCACACTTTTTATTGATCACAAGAAGGCTAAAGGATCAAGGCTTTATTTGTGAAATGTGTTAGGGTGGGGGCAAGTTCCTGGGCAGGGAGAGCAGTAATGCACTTCTTTTACAAACAGCTAAATAAAGAGCTTTGGAAGAATGAGAAGTTGGTGTGCAGTTCCTATTGACTAACATAGTTTATACTTTATTGAATATAGCTGTTGATCCTGCCAGTTACTAGCAAATATATGCAAGATTGTCCTAATCTAGCCTCTGCAGGATTGCCACTTTATTGCTCTGGTCCTGTAAAAAAGAAAACCATGGGATGTTCTCACTGATGTCCCCTGCTGCCTGTAGGGTCAGAGGAAGCATCGCCTTATGGGGTGGAATAAAGCAGCTCCTTTGGGCTCCTAACACTAGGCTCCATCCTCAGATCATGGAGCAAAGATAGTGGTCACATGACCATTAATAAATCATTGTTAAAAAATATATTTTCAGCCACTTTCAGAATAATTGTTCTATTGCGAAGGTTAAAGGGTGAGTTTTTAATTGGCAGCTTCAGGGTTTATATTCGCTATCACTATGTACAGTGTCACTGGAAAATATATTATATTCATGGTGCTTCTGCCGCTAAATGTACATTCACTGGTGACGATGCTCTTTAATTTCCTGATATTTGCAAGCGGCTTGCTGATTGACAGCTCTGTTGTCCAGTAGCGAGTTCTTGAACCCCAGTGCCTAACACATAACGGCTAAGCTATTAAATAATCGTTATCAGCGGAGGAGCTGAACAGCCTTTTCAGTTGCCAAGCTCATTCGTCTGTCTTCCAGAAGAAAAGGACTTCACTCAGGATTCCTGATGTGACAGCGGGGGGTGGGAAGATATTTGCAATTCATAAACCATGGTGCGCTGTGTGTATTTTTAGACGCTGCTACCAGCAATCAGGAGGGTATTAGTGCTTAAAAACCGCATAATCCCCCCTCACTGCGAGGGAATATCTCCTATTATGGCAAGTCATGCCCGCCCTGTGTCATCATAAGCTGTCCTTACTACACCTAACAAATTCAGAATGAATGCTAAAGGAAATCTATAGTAGTGTTCAAATATGTATTAAACGTCATCCACTTAACGGGGACCTTTCAGTAACTTTACAATAAATTGCTGACGTGTCATAATATACAGCAACAGTATCATTTTTTTTTCCCAAAAAGCTTCACCTTTTATCATTAAGCAGCCATCCTTGGGTTTCAGGAAAAGATGTGCATATATGGAAGGAGCGCCAGACTTAAAAATAAGAGTCCAAATTAATTTATTGATGCTGTGCTCAAAGACAGTCATCGCGTTTTGGGAGTCAAAGGAACTCCCCCTTCATTAGGGCTACAATAAAACTAAATATATAAATATAATATAAAAATAATTGTGTCTGATAAAATCATGAACTTATCAATTGTAAAACATCATTCCTCTAGATTATAAACTCTAACGAGCAGGGCCCTCTGATTCCTACTGTATTAAAGTTCATTGTATTTGTACTGTCTACCCTCAAGTTGTAAAGCGCTGTGTAAACTGTCAATGCTATATACTGAAAATCCTGTATAATAATAATAATAAAAATAATAATAATAATAATAATATATATATATATATATATATATATATATATATATATATACACATACTTGAATTCAAAAATACCTGTGTAGCAAGGTTTCCACGCCTGTGGCCTGATGTGGGTCTGCCATTGTTACCGGTTACCTCTCCAGCCCATGTGAGCGGCGACCCTGGGTGTGAGAACTGAGACATTGACAACTCCGGCATCTTTGTTTTGTGGTTTTATTGTAGATAAGGGGATGGGAGAAGGGAATGAGTGGGATACTCCGTAGGCTTAACTAAATACACTTGGGACTTTATCCAGGACAAATGTCCGTTAACGCTGCCTTGACGCCAGCCGACGCTAGCCAACGCTCACTGACTCTCAGAACACACTGTAACTTGATAGAAGTGCTGAATCCTCAACTTTAAGTCCAGAAGATCCAGGACTGTGGATTATAGAACTACTGACACTGCGGTCAGTGGCTACCCCCCCCCCCCCAGCCTTGCACTGGCATGAGGTAGTTTTCTAGGTTCCTGTATGGCTGCAACTCTCTACTGACACTCTGTACAATTCAGGGCCCAAACCGCAGGTACCCCCTTTAACCTTGAACTCTTCAGCCTTTACTGACTATGTACCCCCTCAGTAACTTCAGGGTCCTCAACCTAGGTACCCCCTTTCCTCAGCTAGCTGGCACTTCATGAGTGGTCCCCTCTGACTCTAGGCAGACCCCCAGGGGCAATCCTCAGTACTCACGACCTGTGCAGGCTTTCCTGGGACTGGACCCCTCTCGCTCTCCGCAGGTTCTCGGCACACCGGATCCCCTCAGCTTAACTCAGCACTCTCTGGATTCCCAGACAACACCCCGAGACCTCCGTTTCCTCAGACAGGAGGGGAGACAGCTGTACTCTCCCTCCTGGGACTCTGCTCCCACCAAAGACACTGTGTAATGCACTTCCCCCAAACTTATATCCACTCCCAGAATCCTTTGCGGCATAATCTGCCTCCTGGGTAGTTACAAGCTTGAATGTGTCCCCTGGTTGGGCTTCCTCCACTACCCTATGAGAAGCCTCTCAAAGGAGCCAGTGGGGAGACATTCCCTTCAGCAAACACATCTGGAACCCATGACACCCTAACTAACAGAAATCATGGCCCTGCTGTTAGGCAGACAAGGCCCACTATACATTTACCCAGCACCTACCTGTAGGGTGCTACACCTGCATATTCACAAACATGCAAACATGCAATTAAATGAAGATGAAGAAATGAGAGAATATCAGATATTAAGTGAAAAGGTTCAATGGATTTATTTTCAAAATTAATCATATCCAATTCTACATGGTTAGTAGATGCCATTGCCAGTGGTGTATTTAGGTTTTGTGCTGCCCTAGGTAAAGATGTATAAAGTACTAGAGACCCAGACTTGAGTAAAAGTACAAGTGCTCTAACAAAAAAGTGACTTGAGTAGAAGTTTAAGTGCTCTTTAAGCACCACACTTAAGTAGAAGTACTAAAGTATTCAAACATTTTTAAGTATTGCAAGTAGTTTATTTAAAAATGTACTACTCAAGTACTGAAAGTAAAAGTACAAGTATTGTGTTATGTAGTTATTAAAGAAAGTAGTCAAAAGGCCAGGGTCCCCCTCCCATTTTAGATCCCCCTTAGAGCAGGCCAGGGTCCCCCTCCCATTAAAGATCCCCTTAGAGCAGGCCAGGGTCCCCCATCCATTATAGATTCCCCTTAGAGTAGGCCAGGGTCCCCCTTCCACTATAGATCCCCCTTAGAGCAGGCCAGGGTCCCCCTCCCATTATAGATCCCCCTTAGAGCAGGCCAGGGGCCTCCTCCCATTATAGATCCCACTTAGAGCAGGCCAGGGTCCCCCTCCCATTATAGATCACACTTAGAGCAGGCCAGGGTCCCCCTCCCATTATAGATACCCCTTAGAGCAGGCCAGGGTCCCCCTCCCATTATAGATCACCCTTAGAGCAGGCCAGTGTCCCCCTCCCATTATAGATTCCCCTTAGAGCAGGCCAGTGTCCCCCTCCCATTATAGATTCCCCTTAGAGCGGGCCAGTGTCCCCCTCCCATTATAGATTCCCCTTAGAGCAGGCCAGGGTCCCCCTCCCATTATATATCCCCCTTAGAGTAGGGAAGCAGGCCAGGGCAGGTCCCTCCCCCCATTGAATAGATCCGATCCCCTCTCGAGTCCTCTCTCTCTCCACAGTCCCCAGTCCAGTCCCCCCTGCTGAAAGAAGAATATATTCCTACCTCCATCCAGTTCTCCCGCGCTGGGCGGCCGCGCTGCATAGTGCCCAGAGACAGTCTAGTAATCTAGACTCTAGTAACTCACAGTCCCTCCCCCAGCCAGGGCCCAGAGAGATCACTCCGCAGGGAGGTGTCTCTCCTCTCTCACCACCACCACTTCACTTGAGAGCCGAGCGGGAGGCGGGACTCGGGCCGAGCCGAGGGAGGGCACAGGCGGCAAGGCTCTGCCCCTGAGCCATCGCATTGGGTAGGGGATTGGTCGTGACTTGTGAGTCTCAGAGACAGTGAGACTCGAGTAAAAAAAGTCAGCGGCGGTGCGGGTTTGGAATGGAATGATTCGTAACATTTTTATAATTGTAACGAGTAATGATGCAGCACATAAAAAATAATATCGAAGTAAAAGTATTAAACTCATCGAAAATATGTACTGAAGTAAAAGTGGAAGTAGGAGAAAAAAATTATACTCTAGTAAAGTACAGATACAGCCTTTTAGTACTTAAGTACATTTGTGAAGTAGTTATACTTCGTTACTATACATTTCTGGCCCTAGGCCTGACTAAACTCATACACCCCCTAATTTAAATATGACACACTCCTTCATGTCAAGGCCACGTCCCTTCCAATTTAAGACCAGCCCCGCCATCTGTAAACCACACTCATTCCTCTTTAGGCTCCACCTTTTGTAACATGCATGGTGAGCCTGAAGCTAGCCATATTCTATACAATCTGATTGTACAATGTCCTTTTGAGCTACCATCAAATGTGTAGTACAAGGGCCTGCCTGATTGGATACAGAGTGAATGTTTTTTTAGCTATATATTACATGGTTTTGGTAAATATAAAGGAGAATGTCCAATCTGAATTTTTTTAGTGTTGGGTCAGCTTTATAGAGATTTTTGGAGAAAGGGAAGAAGGGATGGATGGATAGAGGGATTAATGGATGGATGGAAGCAGGGGTGAATGAATGGAAGAATGGACAGATTTATGGATGGAGGAATGAATGGAAGGAGCATGGATGGATGAATGGAAGGAGGGAAGGATGGATGGGGGGACAGATGTATGGAGTTTAAGTAGCTGTCACGCACTGACCTGGTTTTCTCCAGACTGGCTTCTTCCCCCCACTGCAGAAGTGGACTTTAGTGAACACCCCCGTACATACCTCTCGCACAGGGATCGGTCATCCTTGCTGGGGGTTGCTGCATCTCTTGGAGGTACACACCCGGTAACTGTTGGATTCCCTCGCCTGTCTCTGCTGTCGGATTAGAGTTGGCTATAGCCGGAGCCATAGTCGGTGTGGGGAAGGCTGCAGGTGTGCTGAGTCCTCCCTATACTCTTCTACAGGATGATGGGATGGAGGGGATAGGGATCAGGACTTTCCAATCACTCACAGTCCTGAAAGATCCTAACAGGTCACCACAGACTGGAAGATCCAGGAGTCCCCCTGTTCCAATGTCCTGCAAACCCCTGCTGTCAGGACGCCGCTTCACAAGTCCGAGGATTTGAGAACTCAGCGGCATCACCTACATCTGTAACTCTCAGCAGAGGAGGCAATCTGATTGTTCAGCACCATCACATGGATGGCCAACATTTTGAGATGGAAACAAGAGACGCCTATTAGCAAAAGTATGTAGGCATAAGGCACATTCCCTGCCACTCCCCCCCCCCCCCCCCCCACTAGAGAAATGAAGTAAATAAAGATTTGGTAAACTCACAAGTGCTTTTTTTTTACCACTACGTTTTCCTTTATACTGGCTTTTGAAATGCAACAATTTAGAAACCAAATTAGAAATTAGCACTATGAAACACTTTTTGAAAGATAAAAAGGGCATTTGGCATTTTTTATACACTTTTATAGATCAGACCAAAATGAGGGACAAATAATGAGGAAAAAGGAACAGAGGGACTTTGGTCTAAATCAGGGACAGTTGGGAGCTACCATATTTGCCAGCGTATAAGACGACTGGGCGTATAAGATGACCCTCCTAATTTTCAAGTTAAAACATAGGTTTTGGGCTATACTCGCCATATAAGACTACCCCCCTTCCGAGGCAATACCATTTAATATAAGATTTAATTTAAATGCCATAATTTTTATTAAAATGGTTATGACTTACCGGTAATTAAAATCCTTTAAAATCCTCATCGTGTTCATCACCTGACATCATAAGTTCATCAATGACATCTTGTGATACAGTTGTAAGACAGTCATGGTATTGATCTAATTCCGAATCAGATGGTGTGGCTTCAGCTTTGGCTTCCCCTTCATCATGCCACAAGTAGTCATCCTCCATACCATCCAATGAATTTGATAAGCCACACTTCTTGAAAGACTTGATTACGTTTTCTGCATCAATATAATTCCAGGCTTTTATGACAAAGTTAAACAAAACATCCAACTGTGGACCACGCATGTTTCCTCCTTTTGTGAATGACTTTTCGCTGCTAACCATCCACTTATTCCACTGTTCTCCAATGTGATCTTTAAATGGCTAGTTTAGGCACACATCCAGTGGCTGTACCAACTATGCCAATTCTGCAGGAATAACTGCTGAATCTGTGTTTATTCTTGCCAGCCTTTTCTTTGTGCTGGTAGTTAAATGAGCCCTGAACATATCCGAAACCAGTAAGCTACGTCCTCGACAAAGTCCACATGGTCGCCTACTCCATACATTATCAAGCCATAGCTTTATCCCTTCTTCATCCATCCAGCCTTTTTCATTCACATGTACAAAAACTCCAACAGGGAACATTAGGTTCCGGCATTGTTTTTCTTTTAAAAATAATCATTGGTCTTATGCTGGCCATACACGCACAGAATTTCAGCCGTTTGCAGACTGAACGATTATTCGTCGGTCGAAAGCGAGTTGGCCACTAACTTACAGAATAAACTATTTTACATAATCGTTTTCATGATCATAATGATCGTTCAATAACATGCACAATATGAGTCAGAATATTATTTTCGTTTCAATTTTACCATACACATAAAAACTTTTGTAGAAACGATAAACGTTTTTGCTATGGATCCATCAACATTAGCCGGGCACATGATTGAAATCATCGGTAAACTTGTGTTCACTAACGGCTCGATTTTCCAACGATCTTTCCTAAAACAACCATTTTCGGCCGAAATTCTGTGCATGTATGGCCAGCATAAGTTTGGCCCAATCAGCTGTACATGCTAGTACCACTGTCAAACTGGACTTCTCATGTCCTGTTGTTTTAATTAACACTGTTTTTGCACCTTTTAAATTGATCGTTTTATTTTCAACCATATCGAAATTCATAGGAGTTTCATCCATATTTCCGATATTACTTTATGCATAGACATGTTGCTTGCACTGTTTTATTACATATCAATGGAATTTACTTACTTGCTGTAGCTCTCATGAAATCCAAAATGAGCCAATATTTGGCATGACATTTCAAAATGTTTCACTTTCAACATTTGATATGTTATCTATATTATATTGTGAATAAAATATAAGTATATGAGATTTGTAAATTAGTCCATTCCTTTTTTACTCACAATTTGTACACTGTCCCAACTTTTTTGGAATTGGGTTTGTACACAAATGTCCTTATTAATCTCCAAGCAAGGTAAGTACACAAACGTCCCTAATAATCTCCAAGCAGGGTAAGTACACAAACGTCCCTATTAATCTCCGAGCAGGGTAAGTACACAAACGTCCCTATTAATCTCCAAGCAGGGTAAGTACACAAACATCTCTATTAATCTCCAAGCAGGGTAAGTACACAAATGTCCCTATTAATCTCCAAGCAGGGTAAGTACACAAACATCCCTATTAATCTCCAAGCAGGGTAAGTACACAAACGTCCCTATTAGTGCCGGTTCACACTGCCGCGACCACTAAAGTCGCGTCGCTTCCAGCGCGACTTTGGCGTGACTTCAGGGCGAGGCAACTTTTTATTTGGCCAATCACAATATGATGTGTTGTGACCTAATTTCCTTTTCCTGTTTTTTTTTTTTTTACATATTACAAAAAAGTATGGCAGACCAATGTACAGATGACGTTTATGGGGGAGGTGTAGGAGTGGCTGAACTGTGGAATGTCTAGCTTAATGCTATAAAGTAGATAAGAATGCTAATTGAGGTCACTCACATTGAAGGAAAAACATCTTTTGTCTGTCTGTCCAGAAACTTAAAAAAAAAAAGAGCTTTTTTCATATAATTTTTAAGAAGCACATGCCTCCAAAGACGCCCAAAAAATGCCCGATAAATGCCTGCAAGAAAAAAAGCCAGCCAGAGAGAAGCCGCATTACTGAAATTATAAGAAAAATGCTATTTTTTGGGGGGTTCTGGACATGCTACAGAGCTGAAACTTGACAGGTACACTTTTTAGACCCCCCGACACTAAATACAAAAAAAGACATGCCTGCCTAAAAAAATGCCCGATAAATGCCTGCAAGAAAAAAAGCCAGCTGGAGAGAAGCCGCATTACTGAAATTATAAGAAAAATTCTATTTTTTGGGGGTTCTGGACATGCTACAGAGCTGAAACTTGACAGGTACACTTTTTAGACCCCCCAGACACTAAATACAAAAAAAGACATGCCTGCCTAAAAAAATGCCCGATAAATGCCTGCAAGAAAAAAAGCCAGCTGGAGAGAAGCCGCATTACTGAAATTATAAGAAAATGCAATTTTTGGGGGGTTCTGGACATGCTACAGAGCTGAAACTTGACAGGTACACTTTTTAGACCCCCCAGACACTAAATACAAAAAAAATATGCCTGCCTAAAAAAATGCCCGATAAATGCCTGCAAGAAAAAAAGCCAGCTGGAGAGAAGCCGCATTACTGAAATTATAAGAAAAATGCTATTTTTGGGGGGGGGTTCTATACATGCTACAGAGCTGAAACTTGACAGGTACATTTTTTAGACCCCCCAGACACTAAATACAAAAAAATACATGTGGAGTGCAGAGAAAGGTTGTAAACGGCGCTACCTTGTGCAAATAAATAATTAGATAGTAATAAAGTGCAAACTCTTATAACCAATAATAAATGAGAGGGTGTGTCCCATAAAACTGAAAGGGTTAAAAATGTTTATATATACTGTGTATCAAGTGGGTACAAGTAAAATATCCTAGTGTGTGATGGATAAAATCCAGAAAGTGCTAAAGTGCAATAAATAAATAACATAGACAGTGTTTTTATTGTGATATACAAATATTTAAATCGTCCACTGTGGAAATAAAATAATCAAATATTGGTGAATATTCCTGGCACTGTTACTGTCAAAAGTGCAATATGCCAGTAGAAACCATATATGTGAAGAAAGGTGAAGTCAGGGAATAATCCCGTGTGAATAAAATAGACCAAAAATAAAAAATAAAAAATAAAAAATAAAAAATGAGAAATCAGCTGCAAGGTAAGTACACAAACGTCCCTATTAATCTCCAAGCAGGGTAAGTACACAAACGTCCCTATTAATCTCCAAGCAGGGTAAGTACACAAACATCCCTATTAATCTCCAAGCAGGGTAAGTACACAAACGTCCCTATTAATCTCCAAGCAGGGTAAGTACACAAACATCTCTATTAATCTCCAAGCAGGGTAAGTACACAAACGTCGCCATTAATCTCCAAGCAGGGTAAGTACACAAACGTCCCTATTAATCTCAGAGCAGGGTAAGTACACAAACGTCCCTATTAATCTCCAAGCAGGGTAAGTACACAAACGTCCCTATTAATCTCCAAGCAGGGTAAGTACACAAACATCTCTATTAATCTCCAAGCAGGGTAAGTACACAAACGTCCCTATTAATCTCCAAGCAGGGTAAGTACACAAACATCCCTATTAATCTCCAAGCAGGGTAAGTACACAAACGTCCCTATTAATCTCCAAGCAGGGTAAGTACACAAACATCTCTATTAATCTCCAAGCAGGGTAAGTACACAAACGTCCCTATTAATCTCCAAGCAGGGTAAGTACACAAACGTCCCTATTAATCTCCAAGCAGGGTAAGTACACAAACGTCCCTATTAATCTCCAAGCAGGGTAAGTACACAAACGTCCCTATTAATCTCCAAGCAGGGTAAGTACACAAACGTCCCTATTAATCTCCAAGCAGGGTAAATACACAAACGTCCCTATTAATCTCCAAGCAGGGTAAGTACACAAACGTCCCTATCAATCTCCAAGGTAAGTACACAGGGTGTCATTTCTCAAAGCGCTGACTGAATGTGTGGGAAAACTGTACCGGTATGTACCCTATTACCCCATGTACCGGTATCTACCCTATTAATCTCCAAAGTAAGTACCATAAGTAGGTGTAATCTCTCAAAAATCTCCAAGGTAAGTAAGTAGGTGTAAGCTCTCAAAGCGCTGGCTGGATGTGCAGGAATACTGTACCCGTATGTACCCTATTACCCTATGTGCCGGTATGTACCCTATTAACCACTTAAACCCCGGAAGATTTTACCCCCTTCCTGACCAGGGGGTATTTCGCGATTCGGCACTGCGTGACTTTAACGGACAATTGCTCGGTCGTGCGACACTGTACCCAAATGAAATTGACGTCCTTTTTTTCGCACAAACAGAGCTTTCATTTGGTAGCATTTGATCACTTGTGCGATTGTTTGATCATGCGCTATAAACAAAAAAAGAGTGACGATTTTGCAAAAATAGCAATATTTTTCACATTTTTTTATATGAAATTCCCCCCAAAAAAAAGTAAAAATCAAAATGTCTTAACATTTTAGGCAAATTTGTTTTCTGCTACATATGTTTGGTAAAAAAAATCGCAATAACCGTATTTTGATTGGTTTGCGCAAAAGTTATTGTGTTTACTAACTAAGGGAAAGATTTTTGTCATTTTTATTGTTTTTTTTTTTAATGAGTAATGGCGGCGATCTGCGTTTTTTTTTTGCGGGACTGTGACATTGCGGCAGACAGATCGGACCCTTGACTGACATTTTTGACACTTTTGGGGGTACCAGTGACATTACTACAGCAATCAGTGCTATACATATGCACTGTTACTGTAAAAATGACACTGGCAGGGAAGGGGTTAACTTTATTGGAGAAGGAGGGGTTAAGTGTGTCCCTAGGGGCATGCTTCTAACTGTTATTGGATGTGGCTTGTTGTGTAACTACAGAGATATACGATCCTGCATAGCAGGACCATATGATCTCTGCACTTACACAAGGGAGAATGACAGGCGGCTTTGTTTACATTAGACTCCTGCCTTTCTCCCTCTGTAACGGACGATCGCGAGTGACCGGCGGACATCGGGTCCCCTGGTCACACGCGCGGGAATCACAGTGAGCGAGCGGGAGCGCGCCTCCGGTGGCGCGCGCTCGCCCCCTGTTTGCTTGCAGGCGAGTGACGTACCCATACGTCGCTTTGCCTGCACGGGGCTGACCGCCGCAATATATGCACTTGCGGCAAGCGGTTAATCTCCAAGGTAAGTACCGTAAGTAGGTGTAATCTCTCAAAGTACTGGCTGGATGGAAACGGAGGAACCGCACCGAGAGTGGGTACCTACCCTGGCTCTGGTGGCCAACCAAGCGTTGTCTGGTCTTAATGCTATATGGCATTTAAGACCAACTACATCTGGTGAGTGACCCATCTACTACCTTCAGACGGTGGAGAGTGATCGGTGCCATTCACATACCACAAGGCTGATTGGCAGACCTACATTGAGCACTTGCACCTTATTCCTATTCTGGCACAAGGAACATTCTCTTTTGAACTGTGATCTCAAAAGTCACCTTATATTCATATGGACTATACAGAGCACCAATGAGACACCAGCACCTTATATATTTTATGCCCTTTATTTGAACTGCTTTTTGTATGCACTTAGAGATATTGATATAATAATTTGCACAATTTATTTGATGCACATATTTTTATATATATTTATATTTATTTTACAAAATGTATTATTTACAAGGATTTTGGTTTATTTGAATTTCTGAAAGTACCACATTAACATATCATTAGCAATCGCTATAGGTAGCTCCTAATTTTAGTGGCTATATGCATCTTTTCACGCACATAAACTTTAATGGCATCCCAGTCTTACTCCGTAGGGTTCAATATTGAGTTAGCCCATGTGGAATTCTCTTCCACAAGCAGTCGTATCAGCAGGGACCATTGATAGTTTCAAAAAACTATTAGATGGACACCTTCTCGACCACAAAATACAGGGATATACAATGTACGGTTAAAAGCAAACACACACACACACATCATAGGTTGAACTGGATGGACTGATGTCTTTTTTCAACCTCACTAACTATGTAACTATGTAGCCCACCCTCTGCAGCTATAACAGCTTCAACTCTTCTGGGAAGGCTGTCCACAAGGTTTAGTAATGTGTCTATGTGAATGTTTGACCATTTTTCCAGATGCACATTTGTGGGGTCAGGCACTGATGTTGGGCGAGAAGTCATGGCTCGCAGTCTCCGCTCTAATTCATTCCAAATGTGTTCTGTTGGTTTGATATCAGGACTCTTTGCAGGCCAGTCAAGTTCCTCCACCCCAAACTCGCTCATCCATGTCATCCACTTTGCTTTTTGAAGGACGACTAGATTTTCAAAGCTTGGGTTCTGTAGGTACTGTGCCACTGCTCCGCCTCTTTCATGGCAGTTTGCATGTAGCCTGAGGTGTATGGTTAGTATTGAAGTGAACCTATGCTACAGCTGAAACTTATAAAAGTTACATTTTTATTTTTTTGCCAGAGAAGCTTTTTCTGTGCACTTTTTGTTTTATTTTATTACTGGAACCTGTTTTTATTGACTCAAAGCTAAACTGCAGGCAGTTATAATAAACACAACGAGAGGAGAGGGCAGAGTGACAGAGAAATAAGCACATCGCTGTGCTGTTTCTCCTTTCATTGTGCAGTCACATGCTGAGGGTGGGCCCAGGACAATTTGGGCTAAGAGCAAGTAGGTTGAATGATATGGCTAAGGACATCTGGTGGCTGAAAAAATTACTGCTGGGCAAATTTCTGGACTGGAGCTGAAAATTGCATCAAAAGCTACTTTTGTTATTTTATTATTATTATTATCATATTTATCTTCTGGTACTCCATATATTGAAATGTTAGTAACTTTATTCCTGTAAACAAAAGAACAGAGAATCTTCACCTGGGACCACGTGTTGATTGTAGGGAGCCTTCCTTGGTGAATCCCAATCTTGAGGGCAAAAGTAGGAGGTCTCAGGTGAGGATTCTTCTTCCTTTTGTCTGGAGCAATACATTTGCCAGCATTTAAAAATTGAAAGTACCTCCAGTCTTTTATTTTTCTGGATGCTTTGGCGCGGAACATAGGACGAGCTGCCCTGGCCTGGCATTTAGCATCTGCTGACATGTACAGTGACTTGGGAGAAGTGTGTTGCATCCTTTTGTGTTTTGCAGGAAAGAAGACCTGATTCTTCACTGTTGTGATTTAGGATAACATATAGGCCCCTTTCACACGGATTTTCCTATCAGGTCCGTTTTTCAGGCGGACCTGATCGGATGCTACACGCACCTCTATGGGGCAGCGGATGTCAGCGGTGAAATCTCCGTTGACACTCGCTGTTCTCCCATCCAATCCTGTCCGTGAAATCCAGACAGATGGAAACCCTATTTTCCATCTGTCTGGAGGATCGGATCGGATGAAAATGGACAGGGGGTCTGTTTTCATCCGACCCCCCATAGAGGAGAGCGGGGATCTGACAGCTCTGTCTCTGCACACAGAGCGGAGACGGACCTGTCATCCGCCTGCCCAGGGCTGAGCAAAACGGAGTGCCCTGGGCAGAAAGCCAGTGTAAAAGGACCCTTACATGTCTTGTCCCTCCCACGGCCTATCACTAGACAGTGAAAGGAGAAGCAACAGAATGTTATGCTCATCTCTCCATCACTCCTCTTTCTTCACCTATCAGAATGCTCTTTGCACTGCAGACGCTCCTTGTGCTGCCTCTCCCTATTCCAGCCTAAGCTCTGCTATACAGAAATTGGTGAGACTAATACCAAGTCAGGGTCAGGTACTTAGACTGCTCGCATTTAAAAAAATATATATATTTAATCACGTATTGATGAATACAGAGCTGCATTATTGTGTGTCTTTTATTTCTGCCAAGAGTTCACTTTTAATTCAGGACTCCACTGCCTGCTGGGTTACTAGAAATCTTGAATAAGTGGCTGATCTATCAGTCTGGGAGCTCACAGCAAGCTGGCCAGAATCCAGGATTGAAAGATCCATCTTATCGCAGGCGGAACAAACCATTTTTTTTTCAAGCAGAACATCGTATTTTTCCCATTAGGCTCTACAGACTCCCCGAGAGGCCCCGACTGCATCTCTCTTATAATAGACTAAACAGAGTCCCCAGTAATTGTGTTTCCTCTCCTGGAAAAGAGAAATGTGTGTTTTAATAGACCCATTTAGACAAGTTTGGCCATGGATGTAAAATAAGATAACTGTTTTTTTTTTTTCTTTTTTTTCCGTTTGGCGGTTGAGTGCTGACATCCTTCAGGCGAATGGACACTTGAGCCTGACTCTTGTCGGAGGAGGAAGGGAGGGGGTGAGAAGGCGGCTCCGGCGAGGCAGTTTTGTTTGGAAAGCTGTGAAGTACTACATTAAATTGAGAGTACACTAATAATATGGCAAGTGCATTGCAGAAAATTGCTGGTCTCTGGGCACTTACAAATCTTTTTTTTCTAAATGGATTGTCAGAGGGAGAAGTGGCAGGGACGTGTCCTGTGTCACAACCAACGCCGCTCGCTAGCGTTTAGCTAATACGAGGTAACACGGTTCTCTGAGCTCTGCGGAACAGCAAAACCTTTTACAAAAACCGCAAAGGAAATGTTCTTATTGCTTAGTTTTACAGTCCTTCACCTATAATACTGAAAATTACATTTAAAGAGATATAATACAATCTGTTGTAAAGGCTAATTTTTTTTCTTCTAAAATTACAAACATTGCATAGCGCAGCCTGAATCTCCTCTTCTGGGGTCCACCACTGGCACTCTCGGCTCCTTCTCTTCTGTGTGTGTAACCAAAGCAAGCCGCCTGCTATGGTGGCACACCTGCGGGCTTGCTCTCCAGCCTGGCTGTGTGTATCCATAGACACATGATGACTAAGGTACCACCGATGTAATCAGCACCCATCTAAAAAAGGACTGTTAACCTACCCTGCCTTTTACCCCACTTAAACTGCAATAACACCATGACAACATTTTTGGAGTAAAATTGGCCGAAAGGACCATTTATTAACCAATACCCAAATATAACAAACATTCCTTAAAACAGGAACCAAAATAATAACACGATCACAATAAACATAAGGTTGCTGATCTTTGGAGGCACTCAAGTTCTACGTATCCACTTTTGTATCTGCATAACACTTACACGGTGCTCAGCCACACCACACCGGCTCGGGGACAAACTCAACTTTCTGCAGATACCTCTTTGTTTAACTTACCGGTTAACCAACGATTAACTGGCATTCCACAGGGGACTCCATACCTGAGATGGGTCCCCAATATGGTAAGCACATCAGATTTTAAAAATGCCTCCAAAAACCCCAACTGCCAGGCCAACAAGAACCGATCCAGTGTAGGGGTGGGCAGGCGGGAACGTTCTTCCTCCACGTGTCTTCTCCGGATGCCTGGTAACTTGCCAGGCCTCCCACAAGACCCCTTTTCTGCCCTTTCTCCCCACTGAAAACCCACCAATATAGTAAGTGACTGCCTGTTAACTTCCTTAACCTTTTGTTAACCCTCTCTGTCCATGGTTCCACGAGCCTCCAGTCATAGTAGCACTGCGCTCAGGGCCAGTGCTAGACTATTTTATGCCCTAGGCAAGACCAGCTACTTGCGCCCCTCCCCCTCCCCCAAAAAAAGGGAAAGGGTTAAAAAGTCCTCTATGTGACCCTGATCTGATGGTTCCTCCATGTTATGCTGTCATACCCAGTGACCCCCATATTCCTACATTTCACACCCGGGGACCCTAATGTCCCTCAACGTCACACCAAGGGACTTTGATGTTTTTCCATGTCACACCCTGGGACCCCAATATTACTCCACGTCATGCTGTCATACCCACTGACCCCGATGTACCTCTATGTCAGATCCTGATGTTTTTCCATGTCACATTTGGGGACCCTGATGTTCCTCCATGGCACACCTGGGGACCCTGATGTTCCTCCGTGTCACACCTGGGGACCCCAATCCCCCATTGCACACCCAGGGAGCCCTATTCCTCATGGCACACCTGGTGACCCCGAACCCCTGTTAAACGCGGTGGCTCCTGGTGGAGGGAAAAGCAGCAGTTAGAGAGCTCCACACGTCCTTCATCACCAGCCTCCTCAGACCATTCTGGTGCCTCGTCGCTTCTGCCCCAGTAAAGGTTCTGCCCTCCAGTGCCGAGCTCAGGCTCAGGTTCAGCTCTCCTCCGCTCCCTGCTTAATACCGACCCAGGGAAATAAACGGTTGCCCACCAGCTCAGTGCAGAGAGTCACTTCCTGCCGCTCAGCTCCACCTGAAGAGGATCATAATGCAGGATGCACTCTGGGGGCTCCCTTCTTGCCTTTTGCAAGAAATGCAAGGAGCAAGATATCAGCTGGAGAGAGCACAATAATTTGGCAAACAGGAAGTGCAAGGACATGGCTTAAATAGGAAGTTCATGGGAGGAGGAAAGATTTTAAGGTTCAACAGCGACAAGGTATAAAGCAGGACCAGACTGGAAGCTGTCCAGCATTTCAGGAGGTAAAGCAAGAACAGCTTTAGCCAGGCACTGCAGAGATCCTAGTTCCAGATCCTGACACTTTAGTTTATTCTGCCTCTACAGCACACAGGGAAGCAACTGTACTTCCAATTCACAAGACCTTGCAGAATGTGACCAAAGGCAAGGTTCCTAGACAAGCCAGTTGTGTATTTAGGTTTTGTGCTGCCATAGGCCTGACTAAACTTGGGCTACCCCTAAATTAACCAATTTACCGCCGGAGGATTTTGCTGTCTTACGTCCAGGCCACTTTTTGTGATTCGGCGCTGTGCGACTTTAACTGACAATTGCGCGGTCGTGCGACGCCGTACCCAAACAAAGTTGACGTCCTTTTTTTCCCACAAACAGAGCTTTCTTTTGGTGGTATTTGATCACCTGTGCGATTTTTACTTTTTGCGATATAAACAAAAAAAGAGCGTTTATTTTGAAAAAATAACAATATTTTTAACATTTTTTATATGAAATTCCCCACCCCAAAAAATGTAAAAATCAAATTTTTTTTTAATTTTTGGCCAATTTGTTTTCTGCTACCTATGTTTGGTAAAAAAAAATTTGCGGCGGACACATCGGACCCTTGACTGACATTTTTGAGGCGGGCGGATCTCCAAACTAGATTCCCCGACGATCGGGGAAGAGCGGCGGCGATCACCACCGCTCCTCCCCTGGCCCGACTCCCGCTGTGAATGAAAACAGCGGGAGCGTGCCTCCGGCGGCGGTCTACGTCGCTGGACAGAATCGTGCCACTTTGCCGCAGTACGGTCAATGTGACCGGTCGGCAAGTGGTTAATATGACCCTCCCCTTCCTGTAAAGGTCACACCCCTTCCTGTTTATGACCCGCCCTGTCATCTGTAAACCACAGACCACAACCACAGTCTATAGGTGCCCATCAGTGCAGCCTCATTACTGCCCATCAGTGCAGCCTCATTACTGCCCATTAGTGCAATCTCATTACTGCCCATCAGTGCAGCCTCATTACTGCCCATCAGTGCAGCATATCAGTGCAGCCTCATCAGAGGACACCAGTGCATCATATCAGTGCCCATCAGTGCTGCCTTATCAGTGAAGCCCCATCAGTGAAGCTTATCAGTGCTGCCTAATGCCCATCAGTGCAGCATATCGGTGCTGCCTTATCATTGCTGCCTCATTAGTGCCCATCAGTGCAATTTATCAGTTATGCACCACTGCCTCCTCATCAGTGGCCATCAGAGCAGCATATTAGTGCCCATCAGTGCAGCCTATTAGCGCACATCAGTGCAGCCCCATCAGTGCAGCTTATTAGTGCCACCTCATCAGTGGCCATCAGTGCAGCCTTATCAGTGCCCATTAGTACAGCCCCATGTCACGGGATTAGTAAGATTACTCCTTTCTTTAAAGAAAACTTGTGTTTGCTGCCACTGATTGTAATCATAGGATTATTTAACTTATTTGTATAATATATAGGAAGTCCAGAGCCATTACTATATAAATAAGTGAAATAATCAGTGGCAGCAAACAGAAGTCCAAATATCCTAAAAGAAAGGAGTAATCTTACTAACCCAGTGACAACAGCACATAGGGAGAAATATAAAATAGTATTGCCATCATATACAATTAAAAGTCTTAATTGTATATGATGCCACTAAGTATGCTCGCTCAAGTACAAGGATGTTTAAAGAAATGAAATTATATTATTGACATGATGCCTGCCATACCTGGGGGGCGGAGGAGGGTAGGCGGAGCATTAGGCTGCAGTGCCACACTTATTAGCAATGCAGACCGTCGGGCCAGTTGTAAGTGTTATCGGCGGCCTGCAATCTGTCCGAATGTCCTCACCGGCCGGTATTATCATACAGGCACGTAGCAGTGTGACTGCTTTATGGACCCTGCTCTCCAGCCCAATTCTACCCATAAGACTGGCACTATATTAAAGTGTAGCGCAAGCCCGACCCTTTATTTACTACCCCCCTGCAAAGTGCCGCACTATGCCTGGGCCTTGTTGGCCTAGGCCAAGTCACAGCACTGAGGCAAGCCATGTACTGTAGCAGGTTCCAAGATAGAGATTGAGCCATTAAGTGCAGAACATGACGTACAACGGTTCCCGTACTACCTATTCTCACACTATCAAGCTACTAAGTGGGGAACATGAAGTACTACTAGTACCCGCTTCCATTACTGGTGGCCACTATTCATTCTTCGAGTCTTACACCTTGTTCTCACAGTTCATTTACTTCTTCCCCAGCAAAATCACTCATGCACTTCTCTTAGTAATGAAAGTCTTTTTGCTTGCAGACTCACAAATTAACAGTTGAACATCCACATAAAAATAAATACATGGTCCTCTTTAACCACTTCAGGTTTTACCCCCCTTCCTGACCAGAGCACTTTTAGCAATTAGCCACTGCGCTGTTTTAACTGTTAATTGCACGGTCATGCAACGCTGTACCCAAAATAAATTTGCATCCTTTTTTTCCCCACAAATAAAGCTTTGTTTTGGTGGTATTTGATCACCACAGCGATTTTTGTTTTTTGCGATAAAAACCAAAAAAGACTGAACAATTTACTTTTTGTTATGAAAAAAATCCAATAAAATCAATTTTTGTCATACATTTATACCAAAATGTATTCAGCCCCTTTTTTTGTGTAGATAAAAATTAAATAAGCGTATATTTATTGGTTTGCGCAAAAGTTATAACGTCTACAAACAATGGTACATTTACTTGAATTTACGCAGCTTTTAGTTTATGACTGCCTATCTCATTTCTTGAGGTACTAAAATGGCAGGGCAGAACAACCCCCCCCCCCCCCTCCAAAATTCCCCTTTTTGGAAAGTAGACACCCCAAGGAATTTGCTGAGAGGCATGTTGAGCCCATTGAATATTTCATTTTTTTGTCACAAGTGAATTTCAAAGGGCATAAATTGCTCATTTCACTTCCTTACTACCTATCACAGTTTTGGAGGCCGTGAAATGTCAAGATAGCACCAAAAACCCAAATAACCCCATTTTGGAAAGTGGACACCCCAAGCTATTTGCTGAGAGGCATGTTGAGTCCATGGAATATTTTCTATTTTGCCACAAGTTTCGTGAAAATTACAAAAGTACAGGGATACCACATGTGTGAGACTTTTTTGCAGTCTAGCTGCGTACAGGACCCCAAAAACCAATCACCGCCATCAAGCTTTCTAAGGGCGTAAATTGTTGATTTCCCTCCTCACTACCTATCACAATTCCGGAGGCCATGAAATGCCAAGATAGCACAAACCCCCCCTCCCCCCCAAATGACCCCCAAAAGTCTCACACTTGTGGTATTCCCATACTAAGGAGAAGCAGCAGAATGTATTTTGAGGTGTAATTCCACATATACCCACGGCATGTGTGAGCAATATATAATTTCAGTGATAACTTTGTGTTAATTTTTTTGTCATTTTTAATCACTTGTGACAAAAAAAAGGAAATATTCAATGAGCTCAATATGCCTCTCAGCAAATACCTTGGGGTGTCTACTTTCTGAAAAGGGGTAATTTGGGGGGTTTGTGCTATATTAGCATTTTAGGGCATTTCATATTGTAAGAGCCAATCCTGTTGCTGTCAAAATAAGCAAATCAGTGCTGCAGCTGAATAGCGTACCTGCAAAGCACACAATGGTTAACAATAAAACACAGAAACAGTACAGTAAAACAGTGGAATGACATACCTGCAAAGCAAACAATGGTTAACAATAAAACACAGTAACAATAAAACATTACAGCATAGCATAAAATACATTAAACAGTAAGAACAATAAAAGAACAACTATTTTTGGCTTTTTTATTTTGTTTTTATTTACACTTTTATTGTAACTATAAATGTTTCAGGTTAGGATCTCTCAAAATGTGATATCCATCTAACATCATTCGAGACCTTGTATGAAAGTGTGCCCTAGACTATGCCATGTTGTATATTTTAATACTCCACTAGTGTGAGGTAGCGACGGAAACAGTCACCGATGCAGAGACCAGGTTCACCAGGACAGGAGGGACAAAAATAGCAGGTGTCATGCCTATATCCGCAACCGCACAATCACTGCCTCTTGATTGGGAAATTGGGCCAAAGCACCTTCTAAATACAGTAGGGCTGTGATGATCTCTTCCTGGAATTTTAAGGAGGATCCACTTCTTCCAGACACTTTGTATGTGAGCGTTGAAAAGAGCCAATTTGAATAAGTATACAGATACTTTCTTGTACCAGTGTCTGGCCTTATGGGCAACTAAGTACGACCCCATCATCTGGACAATGAAGTCCACCCCTCCCATTTTACAGTTGTAGTCGTGGCACAGAGGGGCTTCTCAACAACACCAGTTGCTGTTGCAATTTGGACTGCCGTATCTGCATTGAATAGAAGACAGAACAAAAACGTTCCGTTTGTCCTTCCACCTCACTGCAAGCAATTCATTGGACCTCCAGTATGCTCTCTCCTCCTGACTAAGTGGGGCAAGCCCCAGCATTTGGGGGAAGCCCCAGCATTTAGATCGCACAGTGCCACATGAGCCAATTCCTAATTGAAAGAGGTATCTAAAAAGTGGCACGCTTGTATAGAAGTTGCCCGTGTATAAATGGTACCCCTTTCCAAGTAAGGGTGATACCAAGTCCCAAACAATCTTGCCGCTGCTCCCTATGTAGTCTGGGCAATTGGGGCTCCACGCTGCTATCTTTTCCCTCATAAACCCGGAAACTATCTATAGCCTGTTGTCCTGTCACAGAGCTTATACATCTTGACCCCATATCTGGCACGCTTGCTGGGGAGAAACTGTTTGAAAGCAAGGCGACCAGAAAACCTAATCAGGGGCTCGTCAACGCAGACATCTTGGTGGGGGATAAACAAGGCTGCAAATGTTTGGTTGAAGTGGTTTACGAGGGGCCGAATTTTGTGGAACCCGTCATATTCAGGGTCACCCCGAGGACGACAGAGTTCATTGTCTTTGAAGTGCATTAATCGCAATATTTGCTTGTATCTAGCCCTGGCCATGGCAGCAGAGAACATGGGCATATGATGAATTGGGTCAATGGACCAATATGACCGCAACTCGCTCTTTTTAGTAATGCCCATGTTGAGGGATAGGCCCAGAAAGGTTTTCAATTCGGGAACCGTTAAAGGTTTCCAGCGAAATTGTCTGGCAAGGGTCGAATTTGGATTTGCGGCGATAAATTGATTAGCATACAAATTGCTTTGGTCCACAATAGATCTATTCAGATCTCCCATGAAAAACAGCTAAAAAAACCAAGGGGAGCAAAATTGTCTGTTTCCACCTGAAATCTGGGTTGGCTAGTAAATGAGGGAAGTACAGGCGCTGCAGAATTTGTGGGCTGCCAACCAGGATTTGCAAGCGTATTAGGAAGGGCACTATGGGCTCTATGGGCCTCACTTCAATTTCTTTGTGGCTGCTGGTCACTACTTGTGCTAGCCACTGCACCAGCTTGATCTGCACTTGCCACGTCACCAAGTGATACTTCAGTGCTGGTTTGTCTAAGACCTAAACTTGTCTAAAAACTTTTAAAAACCCCAAAAAATGTTAAAAACACATAATGAGGTACATAATTTGTGTACAATTTGTGTACAATTGTGCCGCCGGCTGTGTGAAAGTGATTGGCGGCTTTGGAAATGCCGCATCAATTTCACATTAAAGTCTGGCGCAAGATAAACAAAACAAACACAAGCTGATGGCTGATGACTGCCATCAGCTTGTGATTAAAGGTTCACTCTTTGGACGTACATAGTATGCCCAAAGAGCTAAACTAGTTAAGGTGATTATACAAAATACAATCTGATTGTACAATCTCCTATAGATCTACTATCAGCTACGTAGTGAAAGGGCCTGCCTGATTTAAAACAATGTGCTAGATTATTCAGATGGGTCCTCCTATTCCATAGTTCTGGTAAATCTAAAGGAAATGTACAATCGGATTGCATAGTGTATGGTCATCCCATGGCTGCCCTATGTGCAACAATCGCTCCAAAGAAGCTCCAGAATTTGTTTTAGAGTGAAGAATGGTGCGTTTTTTACTGTGCTTTTTGGTGCGTTTGCAGCAAGTTTGTGAAACGCACAGCAAAGCATGCATTTTCTCTGCAGTTTGTCATGCATTTTGAAACACACAGATGTGAATGGAGCCTCGCTGTTCTTATGTAAACACACTATGCATTGTAACTGTGTGCCGTGCTGATTGAACATTTGCTCAGAGTTCCATCATCTCATGCCGACCAATCAAGATGGCCAAAGGGATCCCGCAGGCATTGGACTATTAAAGCTAAGGTACATATGCAGACATCACTTTCACCTTAAAGTGCTTGTAACCCTTACATATACGCAGTGATCAGCCTCAGGTGATACACAGAGATGAAGAAAATCCTCCTACATAAAGGCTCGTACACACTTGACGAAAATCAGACGAAATATCCCCCGATTTTTCTCTCTCATGCTCAGCGGTCATAACCGTTTTTAGTTGACAGTGCATAATGTTCATGAAATTTCTCATCCGATTTTTTTTTCCGAACATTTGTTCCTAGACTTCCAGGTCATCACCAACTTCAGATCATGAGCGGTCTTTCGTATCCGATTTTTCACAGACGTTCTGCATACACATTAAACAAAAATTGGTCGTGCTGAGGTCGGACGATAAAAATTTTGGTGTTTGTCCCTCCGTTTTTTTTTTTTCGTTGAAAATGTCGGCATCGGCTGCTAAAAGTTGTGTAAACACTAGCCGAAAATCATACAATTTTACCTCGGATGGGAATTTTCGGCGGATTTTTTACTAGTGTGTACCCAATTTAAGTTGTACCTTAATATCTGCAGTCTTCTCTTTTCTATAGCCATTAAATGTCCAGTGTTTACACAGCTTCTCTGAGCTTTCAGAAAACTGGGAGTGGGAATCTGAAGTTACAATCAGTTGATTGGAGGTTCCTCCTGGTGCACGACAATGCCCGGCCTGGTGACGAGAGTATGCAGCCAGTTCCTGGAGGACAAAGAATTTGATACCTTTGAATGGCACCTACGCTCCCGTGACCTAAATCCAACAGAACACCTCTGAGGAATTATGTTTTGGTCCACTTAACGCCACCAGGTTGCATCTCAGTCTGTTCAGTAGTTCAGTGATGCCCTGGTCCAGATCTGGGAGGAAATACCCCAAGACCCCATCTGTTGTTTAATTAGTATTAGGAGCATGCCCCAATGTTTTCAGGCATGCATACAAGCACATGGGGGCCATACAAACTACTGAGTACCATTTAGAGTTGCTGCAATGACATTTCAGCAAAATGAACTAGCCTGCTGCATCCTTTTTTTACTTTGATTTTGGGGGTGTCTTTGAATTCAGCCTTAGTGTTGAGCGAACACGGACTGTATTATTCGTGTTCGTACCGAATAATTGGATTTTTGTTACCCGAACACGAACACGGACACTTTACTGTATATTCGGGTAAAAATCCGTGTTCGGTCGTTTTATTTCCGGGTTTTGCATGCTTTGGCGCTCTTTTCATGGCGGGCTTTCAACAGCCAATCAACAATCGTTTAACTGGTGTGCCTTAAGCCATCCCAGCCATGCCTGCAAATGTCTCAGTAGCTGTGATTGGCCGTCTGAAGCATGTGACCAAGTCTTTATAAGTTCGAGGCAGCCGCAGCGGCGTCATTATGCTGCTTAGATCAGGGACAGAGCACACATCAACGTGCTGGCTGCTGATTAGGGAAAGATAGGCAGGAAAAAAACATTTGTGTCCGGATAGAATTGAGGGACAGGTCGGAGTGTTTAGGCAGGGCGAGTTGTAGGCATTTTAGGGATAGAATCTGCTGAATTATAGGGTCAGTGTGTTCTACAAACTACAATCGATATTGCTGTGTGGGGTGGGGTCTGCACTTAGTTCTCCTGATCTACGATTTCTTCTCAATCCTGTTAGGGACAGAGTCTGCTGAATTTTAGGGAAAGTGTGTTCTACAAACTACAATCGATATTGCTGTGTGGTGTGGGATAGGAGATAGGCAGGTGTCAGTGATCCACATCCATTTTTCTGTGTGTGGGCTGCAGTGAACACAATCTTTTTGGGGTGCAGTGAACACAATCCTTTTGGAGTGCAGTGAACAAAATCTTTGTGGGGTGCAGTGAACAAAACCTTTGTGGGGGTACAGTGAACACAATCTTTGTGGGGTGCAGTGAAGACAATCCTTGTGGGGTGCAGTGAAGACAATCCTTGTGGGGTACAGTGAACACAATCTTTGTGGGGTGCAGTGAACAAAACCTTTGTGGGGTGCAGTGAACACAATCTTTGTGGGGTGCAGTGAAGACAATCCTTGTGGGGTGCAGTGAAGACAATCCTTGTGGGGTGCAGTGAACAAAATCTTTGGGGGGTACAGTGAACACAATCTTTGTGGGGTGCAGTGAACAAAACCTGTTAGGGACAGAGTCTGCTGAATTTTAGGGAAAGTGTGTTCTACAAACTACAATCGCTATTGCTGTGTGGTGTGGGATAGGAGATAGGCAGGTGTCAGTGATCCACATCCATTTTTCTGTGTGTGGGCTGCAGTGAACACAATCTTTTTGGGGTGCAGTGAACACAATCCTTTTGGAGTGCAGTGAACAAAATCTTTGTGGGGTGCAGTGAACAAAACCTTTGTGGGGGTACAGTGAACACAATCTTTGTGGGGTGCAGTGAAGACAATCCTTGTGGGGTGCAGTGAAGACAATCCTTGTGGGGTGCAGTGAACAAAATCTTTGGGGGGTACAGTGAACACAATCTTTGTGGGGTGCAGAGAAGACAATCCTTGTGGGGTGCAGTGAACAAAATCTTTGGGGGGGTACAGTGAACACAATCTTTGTGGGGTGCAGTGAACAAAACCTTTGTGGGGTGCAGTGAACACAATCTTTGTGGGGTGCAGTGAAGACAATCCTTGTGGGGTGCAGTGAAGACAATCCTTGTGGGGTGCAGTGAACAAAATCTTTGGGGGGTACAGTGAACACAATCTTTGTGGGGTGCAGTGAACAAAACCTTTGTGGGGTACAGTGAACACAATCTTTGTGGGGTGCAGTGAACAAAACCTTTGTGGGGTACAGTGAACACAATCTTTGTGGGGTGCAGTGAAGACAATCCTTTTGGAGTGCAGTGAACACAATCTTTGTGGGGTACAGTGAACACAATCTTTGTGGGGTGCAGTGAACAAAACCTTTGTGGGGTACAGTGAACACAATCTTTGTGGGGTGCAGTGAACACAATCTTTGTGGGGTGCAGTGAACAAAACCTTTGTGGGGTGCAGTGAACACAACCTTTGTGGGGTACAGTGAACACAATCTTTGTGGGGTGCAGTGAACAAAACCTTTGTGGGGTACAGTGAACACAATCTTTGTGGGGTACAGTGAACACAATCTTTGTGGGGTGCAGTGAACAAAACCTTTGTGGGGTACAGTGAACACAATCTTTGTGGGGTGCAGTGAACAAAACCTTTGTGGGGTACAGTGAACACAATCTTTGTGGGGTGCAGTGAAGACAATCCTTTTGGAGTGCAGTAAACAAAATCTTTGTGGGGTACAGTGAACACAATCTTTGTGGGGTGCAGTGAACAAAATCTTTGTGGGGTACAGTGAACACAATCTTTGTGGGGTGCAGTGAAGACAATCCTTGTGGGGTGCAGTGAAGACAATCCTTGTGGGGTGCAGTGAACAAAATCTTTGGGGGGTACAGTGAACACAATCTTTGTGGGGTGCAGTGAACAAAACCTTTGTGGGGTACAGTGAACACAATCTTTGTGGGGTGCAGTGAACAAAACCTTTGTGGGGTACAGTGAACACAATCTTTGTGGGGTGCAGTGAAGACAATCCTTTTGGAGTGCAGTGAACACAATCTTTGTGGGGTACAGTGAACACAATCTTTGTGGGGTGCAGTGAACAAAACCTTTGTGGGGTACAGTGAACACAATCTTTGTGGGGTGCAGTGAACACAATCTTTGTGGGGTGCAGTGAACAAAACCTTTGTGGGGTGCAGTGAACACAACCTTTGTGGGGTACAGTGAACACAATCTTTGTGGGGTGCAGTGAACAAAACCTTTGTGGGGTACAGTGAACACAATCTTTGTGGGGTACAGTGAACACAATCTTTGTGGGGTGCAGTGAACAAAACCTTTGTGGGGTACAGTGAACACAATCTTTGTGGGTGCAGTGAACAAAACCTTTGTGGGGTACAGTGAACACAATCTTTGTGGGGTGCAGTGAAGACAATCCTTTTGGAGTGCAGTGAACAAAATCTTTGTGGGGTACAGTGAACACAATCTTTGTGGGGTGCAGTGAACAAAATCTTTGTGGGGTACAGTGAACACAATCTTTGTGGGGTGCAGTGAAGACAATCCTTGTGGGGTGCAGTGAAGACAATCCTTGTGGGGTGCAGTGAACAAAATCTTTGGGGGGTACAGTGAACACAATCTTTGTGGGGTGCAGTGAACACAATCTTTGTGGGGTGCAGTGAACACAATCTTTGTGGGGTGCAGTGAAGACAATCCTTTTGGAGTGCAGTGAACACAATCTTTGTGGGGTACAGTGAACACAATCTTTGTGGGGTGCAGTGAAGACAATCCTTGTGGGGTGCAGTGAAGACAATCCTTGTGGGGTGCAGTGAACAAAATCTTTGGGGGGTACAGTGAACACAATCTTTGTGGGGTGCAGTGAACAAAACCTTTGTGGGGTACAGTGAACACAATCTTTGTGGGGTGCAGTGAACAAAACCTTTGTGGGGTACAGTGAACACAATCTTTGTGGGGTGCAGTGAAGACAATCCTTTTGGAGTGCAGTGAACACAATCTTTGTGGGGTACAGTGAACAAAACCTTTGTGGGGTACAGTGAACACAATCTTTGTGGGGTGCAGAGAAGACAATCCTTTTGGGGTGCAGTGAACACAATCTTTGTGGGGTACAGTGAACACAATCTTTGTGGGGTGCAGTGAACAAAACCTTTGTGGGGTACAGTGAACACAATCTTTGTGGGGTGCAGTGAACAAAACCTTTGTGGGGTACAGTGAACACAATCTTTGTGGGGTACAGTGAACACAATCTTTGTGGGGTACAGTGAACACAATCTCATACTTCTGAAGCTTTGAGGGTGCTGCCTGTTCTATACTCCTCCTCCTCCTCCTCATCCATCCTTTTAGGTGTACAAACAATAGTAATTGGGGCCTAGTGTGCTTCTGTACGTGTGAAAAACATACACTTTTTATTGATCATATTTCCTATTCCGCTATTCAATAAAAACCTTTGGGGCTCAATTAAATTGCGGAATAGTCTGTGTCGGTACGTGTGAGATCCACCTTTCCAAGTTTTTGGGGTTCATCTCATACTTCTGAAGCTTTGAGGGTGCTGCCTGTTCTATACTCCTCCTCCTCCTCTTCCTCATCCATCCTTTTAGGTGTACAAACAATAGTAATTGGGGCCTAGTGTGCTTCTGTACGTGTGAAAAACATACACTTTTTTTTGATCATATTTCCTATTCCGCTATTCAATAAAAACCTTTGGGGCTCAATTAAATTGCGGAATAGTCTGTGTCGGTACGTGTGAGATCCACCTTTCCAAGTTTTTGGGGTTCATCTCATACTTCTGAAGCTTTGAGGGTGCTGCCTGTTCTATACTCCTCCTCCTCCTCCTCCTCCTCATCCATCCTTTTAGGTGTACAAACAATAGTAATTGGGGCCTAGTGTGCTTCTGTACGTGTGAAAAACATGCACTTTTTTTTGATCATATTTCCTATTCTGCTATTCAATAAAAACCTTTGGGGCTCAATTAAATTGCGGAATAGTCTGTGTCGGTACGTGTGAGATCCACCTTTCCAAGTTTTTGGGGTTCATCTCATACTTCTGAAGCTTTGAGGGTGCTGCCTGTTCTATACTCCTCCTCCTCCTCCTCCTCATCCATCCTTTTAGGTGTACAAACAATAGTAATTGGGGCCTAGTGTGCTTCTGTACGTGTGAAAAACATACACTTTTTATTGATCATATTTCCTATTCCGCTATTCAATAAAAACCTTTGGGGCTCAATTAAATTGCGGAATAGTCTGTGTCGGTACGTGTGAGATCCACCTTTCCAAGTTTTTGGGGTTCATCTCATACTTCTGAAGCTTTGAGGGTGCTGCCTGTTCTATACTCCTCCTCCTCCTCCTCCTCCTCATCCATCCTTTTAGGTGTACAAACAATAGTAATTGGGGCCTAGTGTGCTTCTGTACGTGTGAAAAACATGCACTTTTTTTTGATCATATTTCCTATTCCGCTATTCAATAAAAACCTTTGGGGCTCAATTAAATTGCGGAATAGTCTGTGTCGGTACGTGTGAGATCCACCTTTCCAAGTTTTTGGGGTTCATCTCATACTTCTGAAGCTTTGAGGGTGCTGCCTGTTCTATACTCCTCCTCCTCCTCTTCCTCATCCATCCTTTTAGGTGTACAAACAATAGTAATTGGGGCCTAGTGTGCTTCTGTACGTGTGAAAAATATACACTTTTTTTTGATCATATTTCCTATTCCGCTATTCAATAAAAACCTTTGGGGCTCAATTAAATTGCGGAATAGTCTGTGTCGGTACGTGTGAGATCCACCTTTCCAAGTTTTTGGGGTTCATCTCATACTTCTGAAGCTTTGAGGGTGCTGCCTGTTCTATACTCCTCCTCCTCCTCCTCCTCATCCATCCTTTTAGGTGTACAAACAATAGTAATTGGGGCCTAGTGTGCTTCTGTACGTGTGAAAAACATACACTTTTTTTGATCATATTTCCTATTCCGCTATTCAATAAAAACCTTTGGGGCTCAATTAAATTGCGGAATAGTCTGTGTCGGTACGTGTGAGATCCACCTTTCCAAGTTTTTGGGGTTCATCTCATACTTCTGAAGCTTTGAGGGTGCTGCCTGTTCTATACTCCTCCTCCTCCTCCTCCTCATCCATCCTTTTAGGTGTACAAACAATAGTAATTGGGGCCTAGTGTGCTTCTGTACGTGTGAAAAACATACACTTTTTATTGATCATATTTCCTATTCCGCTATTCAATAAAAACCTTTGTGGCTCAATTAAATTGCGGAATAGTCTGTGTCGGTACGTGTGAGATCCACCTTTCCAAGTTTTTGGGGTTCATCTCATACTTCTGAAGATTTGAGGGTGCTGCCTGTTCCATACTCCTCTTCCTCATCCTCCCTTTAGGGGGCCTAGTCTGTGTTTGTACGTGTGAGATACACAGTTTTTTATCCTATTCCGCTATTCAACACACACTTTTGGTGTAAAAAACATTAAATTGCGGCATAGTTTGCATATTTGACTGTGAGATACACCCGTGCGATACTGTTGTTCTTTTGTTCCGCTATTCAATAAAGACCTTTCTAGGGCAAGATCTTAAATTTCAGAAATATGAGGAGAGCGTCAAATAGGGGCCGTGGCCTGGGTCGTGGTGGTGCTGCTGCTAGAGCTCCTGTTGCAAGGAGAGGACGTGGTCGATCTGTGCCAGCTACATGCACAAGTGAAACACCTTCCTCAAGTGTGAATAGGCGACAGAACCTGCATCAGTATTTGGTAGAGCATCATACGCCCCTAGAAGTGATGAGGCCAGAACAAGTGGAGGTGATAGTAGATTGGTTTGCTGCTGACAGTGCCTCCAGTTCCTTCACATTGTCTCCCACCCAGTCTACTGCAGAAAGGTCACAGTTGGCACCTGCAGCCGATGTCCAACCGTCTTTCACCTCACCCCCTTGCAAATCAGGCAAGCAGTCTGAGCCCCAAGCCATACAGCAGTCTCTTCTTCTTTTTGATGACTCTGTCAGCAGGGTTTCCCAGGGCCATCCACCTAGCCCTGCCCCAGAAGTGGAAGAGATTGAGTGCAGCGATGCCCAACCACTTATTTCTCAAGATGAGTACATGCAAGGATCATCGCAGCACGTCTCCGATGATGACGAAACGCAGGTGCCAACTGCTGCGGCGTTCAGCATTGTGGAGACCGACAAGGAGGGCAGGGGTGAAGACTGGGTGGAAGATGATGTGGAGGACGATGAGGTCCTCGACCCCCACATGGAATGAACGTCATGCAGGTGACCTGAGTAGTTTGGAGGAAGAGGCGGTGGTCGCACAAAGCCACCAGCACAGCAGAAGAGGGAGCAGGGTGCAGAAGCGGAGCGGCCGTGCCCTAGACACTACGCCCGGGAACGAGCGCACCAAAGTCAGCTCAAAGGAGTTCTCTAGCGTGGAAGTTCTTTAGAAAATGTGCTGATGACAGGACACGAGTGGTTTGCACCCTGTGCAATCAGAGCTTGAAGCGAGGCATAAACCTTCTCAACCTGAGCACAACCTGCATGATCAGGCATTTAAGTGCAAAGCACGAGCTGCAGTGGAGTACACACCTTCAAAACCAAGAAACGTCTCTGGCTCATCCTGCTTCCTCTTCTGCTGCAGTCTCGGCCGCTCCAGCCACATCTGTAGTGATACCGGCACCTGCCACCCCGCAAACAGACGATCTGTCAGCAACACCACCACCTGGGTCACCAACAACCATCTCCACAATGTCCCGTGGAAGCGTTCAGCTTTCCATCTCCCAAACACTTGAGAGGAAGAGGAAGTACCCCCCTACCCACCCGCGATCCCTGGCCCTGAATGCCAGCATTTCAAAATTATTGGCCTTTGAAATGCTGTCATTCCGTCTGGTGGAGACGCACAGTTTTAAAAACCTTATGTCGGTGGCTGTCCCACAGTACGTCGTGCCCAGCCGCCACTACTTTTCCAGGCAAGCCATCCCTTCCCTGCACAACCAAGTGGGGGAAAAAATCAGGTGTGCACTGCGCAACGCCATCTGTGCCAAGGTCCACCTAACTACCGATACGTGGACCAGTAAGCACGGTCAGGGGCGTTATATCTCCCTAACGGCACACTGGGTAAATGCAGTGGCGGATGAGCCTGAGGCGGATAGCAATTTGGCGCATGTCCTTCCACCACCGAGGATTGCAGGGCGCTTCAGTTTGCCTCCTGTTCCTAACTCCTCCTACTCCGCTTCCTCATCCTCTACCGCCTCCTCATCCGCCAACTTCAGCACGGCCAGGGGTAAACGACAGCAGACAGTTTTACAACTTGCCTGTTTGGGGGACAAACCACACACCGCGCAGGAGTTGTGGAGGAGCATGGAACAGCAGACAAATGAGTGGTTGCTGCCAGCGAGCCTCAAGCCCGGCCTGGTGGTGTGCGATAACGGGAGAAATCTCATAGCAGCTCTGGGCCTAGCCGGTTTGACGCACATCCCTTGCCTGGCGCATGTGCTGAATTTGGTGGTGCAGAGGTTCCTTAAAAACTACCCCGATATGTCAGAGCTGCTGCAGAAAGTGCGGGCCGTTTGTGCGCACTTTCGGCGTTCTCACCCTGCTGCTGCTCGCCTGGCAGCGCTGCAGCGTAACTTCGGCCTTCCCGCTCACCGCCTCATATGTGACGTGCCCACAAGGTGGAACTCCACCTTGCACATGCTGGAAAGACTGTGCGAGCAGCAGCAGGCCATAGTGGAGTTTCAGCTGCAGCACGCACGCGTGAGTCGCTCTGCGGAACAGCACCACTTCACCACCAATAACTGGGCCTCCATGCGAGACCTGTGTGCCTTGTTGCGCTGTTTTGAGTACTCCACCAACATGGCCAGTGGCAATGACGCCGTTCTCAGCTTAACTATCCCACTTCTATGCCTCCTTGAAAAAACAATTCGGGCGATGATGGAAGAGGATGTGGCACAGGATGAGGAGGAGGAGGAGGATGAAGAGGTAACATTTCCAAGGCTTTCAGGGCAGTCATTCGCAAGGGGCTCCGAGGGTGGGTTCCTGCACACACAAACGCCAGGGACACAATTGTCCAGCAGGGGCACAGTTCTGGAGGATGAGGAGGATGAGGAGGAGGAGGAGCTGGAGGAGGAGATGGAACCATGTTCACAGCAGGGTGGCACCCAGGCCAGCTCATGGCCATCACTGGTGCGTGGCTGGGGGGATACAGAGGACACGGACGATACACCTCCCACAGAGGACAGCCTTTCGTCGCCTCTGGGCAGCCTGGCACACATGAGCGATTACATGCTGCAGACGACCGCCGAGTTGCCCACATTATAACTTGTGCTGATTACTGGGTGGCCACGCTGCTGGATCCCCGTTACAAGGACAACGTACCGTCCTTAATTCACTCACTGGAGCGCGATCGCAAGATGCGCGAGTACAAGCGCACGCTGGTAGACGCGATGCTGCTGGCATTCCCATCTGACAGCGGGGCCACAGTGGAAGCACAAGGCAGAGGAGGAGGAGGTCGCCAACTCAACCAGGGCACCGCCAGCACCTCAGAAGGCAGGGTTAGCATGGCCGAAATGTGGAAAAGCTTTGTCAGCACGCCACAAAAAACAGCAGCACCAACAGCTCAGATGGAACGTCTTAGCAGGAGGCAGCATTTTACCAACATGGTGGAGCAGTATGTGTGCACACGCCTACATGTAGTGAATGAGGGGTCTGCCCCCTTCAACTTCTGGGTCTCCAAATTGGGCACATGGCCTGAGCTTGCCCTTTACGCCTTGGAGGTGCTGGCGTGCCCTGCAGCCAGTGTATTATCTGAACGGGTATTTAGCACGGCTGGGGGTGTTATAACAGACAAGCGCAGCCGCCTGTCCAGAGACAATGTGGACAAGCTCACGTTCATTAAAATGAACCAGGCATGGATCCCACGGGACTTTTCCGTACCTTGTGCAGAATAGCAATGGATACCGACCTTACCCACCCATTGTTCCATTTTTGCTCTTTCTCACTCTTTTGGGGTGTACCCTCATTTAAAATTTGTGAAAAGAAGCAGTGTTGGCTACCTCGTCCTCCTCCTCAGGGCCAGATTAACGTAGGGGCTATTGGAGCTGCAGCTCCATGCAGGCCCCTACCTTTTATATAGGCCCCGGGTTGGCCATATTCACTGTGACCGCTCTTCTGTCACTTGTAAACACAGAAGTCTGGCTTCTATGCTCGCTTCCCCAGGCAGCACCCTCAGAACCTCCCCACACAGCGCGAAGGCCGGACAAGGAGGGACAGTTGCCGATGCATGGATGTGTTTATGGGCTTCAGAGACAGCATCCCATGTTGAATTAGGCATGCATGGCTGCACCCTTCCTCCTCTGGGTGCATGCCAAGGCACGGCCCTTAAGGCCCTTCAAAATCCTCAGCACCAAGACCATGATGCTCTTAATCCGGCCCTGGTCCTCCTCCACCGCCGCTTCCACCTACACCGCCCATAGGTGTGCGCAGCCTATTGCATTAGGGTGTGCACCCCAAAGTTGAAATACACATGCATGTGTTTGCCTACATGTACATGGCCCCGATACATTACTCTCCCTGCTGGCAAAGAGAAATAGAGCAGAGCAGGTGCGAGGGAGATCTTTCCCATCTCCTCACTGGCAAACAGAGTGATAATGCTATGTGCCCTAGGTGATTAGGGTGTGCCCAGGTACACCAGGCACACCCTGTGCGCACGCCTATGACACCGCCACATCCACCACCACCTCAACCTCCCTCCTACTCCATATGGGCCTCGTCCTTCAGAGATGAAGAACATTGTTTTATTTTTCTGTTTTTTTTTTGTTGTTTTAAGTTATTTCCCTATCCACATTTGTTTGCAGAGCACTTGCCATGCTCTTAACTACGTTTTGCTGCCATTTGCAGCACTCTAGCCCTTTCCATTGGTGTTTTAGAGCCATTTTAGTGCCTTAAAGTTCGGGTCCCCATTGACTTCAATGGGGTTCGGTGTCCGGGAAAAGTTCGGTAAAAGTCCGGGACACGGACCCGGACTTTTTTTTAAAGTTCGGACGAACCCGTCGAACACGGACATCTAGGTGTCCGCTCAACCCTATTCAGCCTCTCTTGATAATTTTCATTTCCATTAAACAACATGGCATCCTTTCCTTCCTAACACATTACCCAGTCCATATCAGTATAGATATCCAGCATATTTTTTCCCACTGAGAGCAGATGTTTTTTTCAAAGTGTTCCTTTAATTTTTTTGAGCAGTGTATATCACCATAAGAATACATTAACATAAAATATGTGCAGATAAGCAATCCAGTAGCTGTGCAAATTAATTAGTGGTGCAATAAAGGCAACAAAGTGCCAGTGCTTAAATCACTAAGTGAATAAAGTTAAAGAATTGATTAATAATCACAGATAATTAAAAAATCACAAATAATTAAAAAAGATCATACAGTGGTGCAAAAATGTGTTCATAAGTGGTGTAAAAATTAGTGAAGTCCTATGAAAATAAAACTGTGTCCCTAAATTCCACTCTTAGATTTGCTGCTCCTTCTGGTGCCACCGCTGGGGCGCCTTGAGTAATATAAGTGAATTCAGATATATATCATAGCACGCAGTTTTCCCGGTGTCTTCACTCGTGTTCCCTTCCCCCCGGTAGCTCACTCACCAGATATCCTGCCCCTTTCAACAGGGGTATCTCGCTGTGTATGTATATATCAGGTAGATGTATGTCTCCTCGGCTTCCTCATGCTCCCCCTCGTATGTACTGGTATAGTGACGTTCCCCCAAGTTTATCAATAGAATGAGAAAGAGACAGCCCCCCTATAGTGTAGAAACGTTTGGGCAAAATTTATTGATAAAAGTATTGCACTTACATGAAACAAACAGACAATCGCGTATGAATGCAGGAGATCTGGCGTGTCGTACGCTCCACTGACCCATACCACGAAGCCGGAAGTTGCGCAAAGACGCTAGGTACCCCCCCTACGCATTTTGTCACTCTGACGTCATCCACTTCCCACCCAATCACGTATCTGGTACGATGGGATGATGTGGGATTAATAGCAATCGAGTGGCTCTTCTGTGGCTCTCTTGGGCTTTCCCTTCCCACTGGGAGACCCTAGCTACCAGCCAGCATGGAGACCCATACAAAGCTGGAATTGGCTTTGATCCTGTATCTGCTATGGTAACTCAAAAGCAATGACTTGACATAAATTCCGTGTCAACTGCACCATTTTTTGAAAATTGAAAGTATTCAAAAATGCAGATCTTGGCGCTTTGAATACTTTCAAGTGCAAAAGAGGCATTTGGGGTCTTTGTGACCCCAGGTCCCTCCATAAAGAGTACCTGTCACGTGCATGTTTTTACGTTCCTTGTGACATCAATAAAAGTAATACAATTTTTTTTTTAATGTGAGGAGGTGAGTATATCTCTGCCCTGTAATGTGATCCTGCCGCTTGCGATGAGTTGTCCGTAGCGTCAGGACTGCAAGTGGGACATGGGCCCTACTATAAAGAACCCTTCCTATGGTCATGGTATTATGATAATATATATACAGTATGTCTGTGTCTTCCACGGAACACCCCCTGAGTATTCTCAGAGGGCCTCAAGCACTTGACTACAATTTAGTTTCTCTTTCACTGCCAGGAAAGGAGGGAGGGGGGTACAAGTAATAATTGACTGCATGTAGCGATTTCATAAGATGCTCATTTAAAACAATCTCCGGCTTTTTCGTTAGACCGCAGTTCATCTTTAACCATGAGTCATTATTATAGCACAGAAGAAAACTTAATGAGGAAAAATGAGAGAGAATTGCAAGTGAGCTACCATAGAAAATGCATCAAAGGAGAGGAAGATTTGCAGTTAAAAGTAACTTCCTGAAACCAAGAAAAAAAGGAGAGGAAAGAGGACAGTGACACTACAAGGGCAAATGGTGTGCCAGTGCCCAGTACACTATACCTGATATATTTCTCAGGTAATCTGCTGTTATTATTATTTTTATTTTCTTTAAGAATCTTTATTTAGTTTACCAGATAAACACAAAGAAGGAAACAACAAAACCAAACGGTAGAAATTAAGATGGGGCCAAACAGTACCACACCTCAGGGGGTACAGTATTGCAATTCAGAACGCAGTGCAAAAACCAGGCAAATAGCATGACCAAAACCATTATAGGATATAGGGCAGGATGCCGGAAGCCATAAACAAGGGGTAACTATGGACAGCCACAGGCGCCAATCACAACATTGAGCTCGCTGCGAGGTCTGCTGTTATTATTTAAAGCTGAACTGCAGGCAAAAGCCGTTTCCATATAAAAAAGCTGTTTTACCTGCAAAAGGATTTGTGTTCCTGTCTATCCAGTCCTGAAGTTTACATAGCTCTGCCACACATCACTGTCCTCAGAAAAAGGAGAGCTAATTTTTCTTTACTGCAGTTTCGCTTTCACCTACAAGTCTCTTACCTACGCTATGGCTGTAACTAGACTGTAAAAGAAGAAGCAGCGCACAGATGGACTTATAGCTCTGTTCTCTCCTCCTATCCGCATGCTCCTTGCACTGCAAAACACCTTGAGAGGCTCCTTCTGCTATTCCCTCCCTATCTCTGAGCTCTGCTGTAGAGGAGACTTCAAGAGACTGATAACAATCAGATCCATGTATTTACACTGCTTTAAAAAAAAATATATATATATATATACAGTATCTCACAGAACTGAGTACACCCCTCACATTTTTGTAAATATTTTATTATATCTTTTCATGTGACAACACTGAAGAAATTACACTTTGCTACAATGTAAAGTAGTGAGTGTACAGCTTGTATAACAGTGTAAATTTGCTGTCCCCTCAAAAGAACTCAGCACACAGCCATTAATGTCTAAACCGCTGGCAACAAATTGAGTACACCCCTAAGTGGAAATGTCCAAATTGGGCCCAAAGTGTCAAACTTTTTGTGTGGTCACCATTATTTTCCAGCTCTGCCTTTACCCTCTTGAGCATGGAGTTCACATGAGCTTCACAGGTTGCAACTGGAGTCCTCTTCCACTCCTCCATGATGACATCACGGAGCTGGTGGTTTTTAGAGACCTTGCGCTCCTCCACTTTCCATTTGAGGATGCCCCACAGATGCTCAATAGGGTTTAGATCTGGAGACATGTTTGGCCAGTCCATCACCTTTACCCTCAGCTTCTTTAGCAAGGCAGTGGTTGTCTGGGAGGTGTGTTTGGGGTCGTTATCATGTTGGAATACTGCCCTGCGGCCCAGTCTCTGAAGGGAGGGGATCATGCTCTGCTTCAGTATGTCACAGTACATGTTGGCATTCATGGTTCCCTCAATGAACTGTAGCTCCCCAGTGCTGGCAGCACTCATGCAGCCCCAGACCATGACACTTCCACCACCATGCTTGACTGTAGGCAAGACACACTTGTCTTTGTACTCCTCACCTGGTTGCCGCCACACACGCTTGACACCATCTGAACCAAATAAGTTTATCTTGGTCTCATTAGAGAAAAGGAAATGGCTTCAGTAATCCATGTCCTTAGTCTGCTTGTCTTCAGCAAACTGCGGGCTTTCTTGTGCATCATCTATAGAAGAGGCTTCCTCCTGGGACGACAGCAATGCAGACCAATTTGATGCAGTGTGCGGCGTATGGTCTGAGCTCTGACAGGCGTCCCCCCTCCCCTTCAAACTCTGCAGCAATGCTGGCAGCATTCATACGTCTATTTCCCAAAGACAACCTCTGGATATGACGTTGAGCATGTGCACTCAAATCCTTTGGTCGACCATGGTGAGGCCTGTTCTGAGTGGAACCTGTCCTGTTAAACCGCTATATGGTCTTGGCCACCGTGCTGCAGCTCAGTTTCAGGGTCTTGGAAATCTTCTCATAGCCTGGGCCATCTTTATGTAGAGCAATAATTCTTTTTTCAGATCCTCAGAGAGTTTTTTGCCATGAGGTACCATGTTGAACTTCCAGTGACCAGAATGAGAGAGTGAGAGTGATAACACCAAATTTAACACACCTGCTCCCCATTCACACCTGAGACCTTGTAACACTAACAAGTCGCATGACACAGGGGAGGAAATGCCCAATTTGGACATTTTCACTTAGGGGTGTACTCACTTTCGATGCCAGCGGTTTAGACATTAATGGCTGTGTGTTGAGTTATTTTGAGTGCCCGTTCACATACGAGCGACGCTACTTCGCACCGCGACCTCCGAGCGGCCGCCACGGACTTCATAACATTGAAGTCTATGGCGGTCGCCTCCTGGTCGCCCCAAAGAAGCTCCGGACCCTTTTTCTAAGTCGGAGCGACTTGTGTCGCTCCTATTAGAATGGGTCCGCAGCTTCCCTACAGGTCGCCCTAGTGTGAACCGGGACTCAGGGGACAGCAAATTTACACTGTTATACAAGTTGTACACTCACTACTTTACATTGTAGCAAAGTGTCATTTCTTCAGTGTTGTCACATGAAAAGATATAATAAAATATTTACAAAAATGTGAGGGGTGTACTCACTTTTGTGAGATACTGCATATATACTGTATATATGTTCTGGAAATGTTATAGATAGGCAATTCCTATCCTCATTCATTAGTGGTTCCAAATTAATAATAACTACATACGTATGCATACACACACTATATTGTCAATATTGTCAATATTGAGTTGACTCACCCTTTGCAGCTATAACAGCAGGCTGCCCACAAGGTTTAGGAGTGTGTCTATGGGAATGTTTGACCAGTGCACAAAGAAAGCCCCATAAAGACATGGATGAGCGAGTTTGGAGTAGAGAAACTTGACTGACCTACACAGAGTCCTGACCTAAACCCGATAGATACATTCAAGCGGAGACGGCGAGTCAGGCCTTCGCATCCACATCAGTGCCTGACCTCACAAGTGTGCTTCAGGAAGAATGATCAAACCATCACCATAGACACACTCCTAAACCTTGTGGACAGCCTTTGCAGAAGATTTGAAGCTGTTATAGCTGCAAAGGGTGGGCCAAACTCAATATTGAACCCTACAGACTAAGACTGGGATGCCATTAAAGGTTATGTGCTTGTAAAGGTAGGCATCCCAATACTTTTGAGCATATAGTGCATATGCAGTATATATAGAAAAATAAGACATGGACACAAGGCTAAGTGACTCAACTACAGTATGCATAAAAACATAAGAACTGGGGTGCAGAAAATGGTAGCAGAGTCTGGACTGATAAGTCAAAACTTAGAAATATTTGGCTGTAGCAGGAGGCAGTTTGTTCACTGAAGGGCTGGAGAGCAGTGCAATAATGAGTGTCTGCAGGCAACAGTGAAGCATGGTGGAGGCTCCTTGGATGTTTGGGGCTGCATTTCTGCAAATGGAGTTGAAAATTTGGTCAGGATCAATGGTGTCTTCAATGACAAGTAATACAGACTAATATTTATCCATCATGCCATACCATCAGGGAGGCGTGTTTTTGGCCCCAAATTTATTCTGCAGCAGGACAATCACCAAAAACATAAAGCCAATGTCATTAAAGTGATTGTAAAGGAAAATGTTTTCTTTAAAAAAAATAAGAAACATGTCATGGCTTACTTGCTCCGTGCAGTGGTTTTGCACAGAGCAGCCTCGAACGTCCTCTTCTCGTGTCCCCCGCTGGCACTCTGGGCCCCTCCCCCTTGCCGAGTGCCCCCATAGCGAGCCGCTTGCTGTGGGGTGTACTTGTGTGTGCTTGCTTCCGAGCCAGCTCTCTGCGTCCATAGGAGAGTGCGGTTCAGCCCTGCCCCCCGCTCCTGCCTCACTGGCTGTGATTGACAGCAGTGGGAGCCAATGGCTCTTGCTGCTGCATTTCAGCCAATCAGGAGGGAGAGACCGGGGAGAGACTCAGGTTACGTGCACATCGCTGGATCGGGCTTGGGTAAGTATGGGGGGGGGGGGGGGCTGAGGGGGGAGCTGCACACTGAACCTTTTTTACCTTCATACATAGAATGCATGAAGGTAAAAAAAAAAACTTCAGCCTTTACAACCACTTTAATGACTTCAAAAAATAGTTTAAAAAACGATTAGATGGGCACCTTAAAGACCACAACATACAGGGGTATACAATGTACGGTTAACAGCAAACACACACACACACACATCATAGGTTGAACTGGATGGACTGATGTCTTTTTTCAACATCACTAACCATGTAACTATGTAACTATATAACTATTTTCATTGTAAAGAACATGTCCTGTGAGTCCTGTAAGTGGTGGTTTGGCCACCACAGAGCCCTGATCTCATCATCAAGTCTGTCTGGGATTACATGAAGAGACAGAAGGATTTGAGGCAGCCTATATCCATCAGAAGAAGATCAGTGGTTCGTTCTCCAAGATGTTTTGAACAACCTACCTGCCGAGTTCCTTCAAAAACTGTGTGCAAGTGTACCTAGAAGAATATGTGCTGTTTTAAAGCCAAAGGGTGGTCACACCAAATATTGATTTGATTTGGATTTCTCTTCTGTGCATTTACTTTCCATTTTGTTCATTGATAAAAAAAAAAAAAAAACTATAAACACTTCTATTTCTGAAAGCATTCTTAATTATTTATGGCAATTTTTCACACCTGCCTTTTGCACAGTACTGTATATACTGTACATATAAATGCAATATATACAACTGCTTTCAGGGCATTGATTTTCTATCTGCCTGGAGTTGAGCTTTAAACTGTGACTTTGATAGAAATTGCTTCCCACATAGTAGGGATGCTAATAATCTCTAAAAAATGACTTTAAAGGGCAGTAGCTGGAGTCTCATCAGTCTTCCTTTGATGTGGATAGGAGGACCTGGTGGGGAGTCATGGCTGAAGTCCTTTGCATGTTTGCATTATAAGCAGGGCTGGAGAATCCCTGAGATGGACGATGGATTAAATAATCTCTTCGGTATGCTTTTTTAGCACAGAGAGCCTGATGCCAGCACAATGTTAAAGGAGATGTACAGCCAAAGCTCGTATGTGAAGAGGATTTTTACGTGTAAGACTCTTCCATAAATAATTGTTCAATGTAAAACAATGGAAGTTAATAATACTATGTTGGAGAAGGAGGCACACAGTCATTATTCTTACTATTCCGTCAGTGCTAGTACTATCTGAATGGCCTGTGCTGTAATTGGTTTTAGCTCAGCATTTCTAAAGTAAAAATATAAATTGCACATGCCTGGCCTACAGACAGCCACTAGAAGAAGAATCTGTACATCTATAAATAAAATATTGCACAGCAAGAGAGCAAAGATGTGAAAGTTGTATGAAAAATGACTTATAAGCTAGCATTACAATAATACCAAAATCAATACTCTCTGAAAATCCCCCTCACAATAAGTTTTTTTTTGGCTGATGTATAAAGCTTTATTTAAAAATAAATAATATGAAATACAGCGTAAATCAGAGAGGGAGGCGGATTTATTTTTAGAAGTTGTGAAAACAAAGTGAAATTATAACGTTGATTTCGCAAAACAAATGCCACCATTGTCTTGAAATGTCACTCTTGTTGCCAAAAGATACCTGCAAATATTAATTGGAGCCCTAGTGTGTCTGCGAAAGAAAAAAAAAATTGCATCCAAAATGTCAAAACAAAATTTTGCATTTAACACGGTGCATTAGGTACACGATGAAATTGGAAGCAGTCACCCGTAGTAGTTGTTCTTCTTCATCTGGAGATAAAATACTGGAGAAGCATAATTAATAAAGTTCTTATCCTACGTTATTAACTCTTTGACTGATAGAGGACTTCAGGATACATATTGTATATAACCATTTAAAGACAGGACTGAGTTCATTGCCCTGTTAGTGTTAGGTGGCATCAACAGAGGTTATCTCCATTGTAAAATCACTGCCCTACTAAGGAAAAACTGTGTTTCCTTATAAGGACATCATTGCCCCAGTAAGTAAGAACTGTACATTCTTCTAAAGATATCAGCGCCCTAATATGGAAGACTATACATCCTTATAAGGACATCCCTGCCCTAAAACGGAAAAGTTATACTTCCTTGTAAGGATATTCTTGCCCTGAAAAGGAAAAACTATACTTCCTTATAAGGATATCACGGCCCCAAATAAGGAAAAATTAAACTTACTTATAGGGACATCATTGCCCTAATAAGAAAGAACTAAAGGACTATACTGATTTATGAGGATATCACTCCCTAAATAAAAAAGTATACTTTCATATAACAAAATTACTTCCCTAATAAGGGGGAATTATACAGGTGCATCTCTTAAAATTAGAATATCCTCAAAAAGTTATTTTATTTTAATACAGAAATATTGGCTTACTGAAAAAGTATATCCATGTACAATATAGTATGCACTATACCAATACTTGGTTTTTGGTTGGGGTCCCTTTTGCATAAATTACTGCATCAATGCGGCATGGCATGGAGGCGATCAGGTGTTATGGAAGCCCAGGTTGCTTTGATAGCGGCCTTCAGGTCATCTGCATTGTTGGCTCTGGTGTCTCTCACCTTCATCTTGACAATACCTCACAGATTCTCTAGGGCAGCCCTCAAATTTTCCACTCGCCTGCTCGCATTTTGCGAGTGGAAAATTATGTAGGGCGAGCATGGGGCTGGTCAGGGGAAGAGAGAGGAAAGCTGACCGATAATCATAGAGCGCGGAGCGTGGATCATCCACAGCTTTAATTGTAATTGCCGGGCGCTCGCCGACACACACGGTCCCGCCTCCTAGCCCGTCTCATTTGATAGACAGAACACCTGGCCAACCAGGACGTATGACGTCTATCAAAGAAGCTAGTCTAGGAGGCGGGACTGTGTGTGTCGGCGAGCGCCCGGCAATTACAATTAAAGCTGTTACAGCGGCATGATCCGCGCTCCGCGTTCTGTCATTATCGACCAGCTTTCCTCTTCCTCTCTCTCTCTTCCCCGTGACAGCTCCTCGGAGAGTCAGCGCCATGCTGAACGAAAATGGAAGACACACCTTCAAATGGAAGGTAACCGCGCTGCACAAGGCATGCATGGTATCTCGTGTCACCCCGCTGTAGTCACCCTGTAATATTCCACAAAGTCCTCTTCTCTGGTCTCATGTACCGAGGTTTGTGAGAATATAAGAACTGGATTGTTATCAGAATATTTTCTATTGAGCTGAAAGTGGAGCCAGCACTATGGAGGCTCTCAAAGGCAAAAAGAGGGGAAGGGACCAGTCATCGGTATTGCCCATGTTCTCAGTGGTGTATTTTGTGCCTAGCAATGGCTAAAATCAGGCACCACCCATCCAGCAGCGGCTGCTGCTGCAGCACAGCAGAACGGGCAGGGACATCAAGCAACTGCTCAAGATTCAGAAGATTGTACAGGGGCTTCCATGCACGAGTGAGGTTGCATTGACATGCACGGGCGAGGCTGCATTGATGGGCATGGGTGAGACTGCATTGATGGGCACAGGGGAGGCTGCATTGATGGGCACTGATCAGACTGCACTGATGGGTACTGTTGAGGTTTCACTAATGGGCACTGTTGAGGCCGCACTGATAAGCTTTATTGATGATGCTGCACTGATGGTCACTGATAGGTTGCATTGATGGGCACTGATGAGGCTGCACTGATGGGCACTGAAAACGTTGTTATTAATATTTATTTTTGTAACTTCTGCATTAATGCAAAAAAATTTAACAGTGTAATTTTATGAGATCATTTATGAGGGTGTGTTTAGGGGCAGAATTAGGGGCGGGGCAGGGTAGGAGTTGGGTGGGGCAACTGGTGGCGAGTAACCCTTAAGGCCTGGCTAGTAGCTCAGGACTTTTGAGCCCTGCTCTAGGGGGTTAAGGTCAGGTGACTTTGCTGGCCAATCAAGCACAGTGATATCATGATCAATAAACCAGGTATTGGTTCTTTTGGCAGTTTGGGGCAGGTGCCAAGTCCTGCTGGAAAATGAAATTAGCTTCTCCATAAAGCTGGTCACCAGAGGGAAGCATGAAGTGCTCTAGAATTTCCTGGTAGAGGGCTGTGCTGACTTTGGACTTGATGAAACAGTGAATCAACACCAGCAGATGACATGGGTCCCCAAATCATTACTGACTGTGGAAACTTCACACTGGACCTCATGCAACTTGAACTCTGTGCCTCTCCACTCTTCCTCCAAATTCTGGGACCTTGATTTCCAAATAAAATGCAAAATAGTTCACAGTCTGTGATGATTTGGGGAGTCATGTCATCTGCTGGTGTTTAGGACATCACTGTTCTAAAAAAAGAACTATACTTACTTATAAGGACAGCACTCCCCCTAATAAAGAAGAACTATACTGATTTTTAAGGACATCATTACCTAAGTAAAGAAGTATACTGCCTTATAAGAAAATCACTTCCCTAATAAGGAGGAACTATACTTCCTCATAATGACATCACTGCCCAAATAAAGAAGAACTTTACTGATTCAAAAGGCTATCACTCCCTAAATAAATAAGTAATACTGCCTTATAAGAAAATGACTTCCCTAATGAGGAGTAAATATACTTCCTCATATGGACCTCACTGCCCAAATAAGGAAGAACTTTACTTCCATATCAGGACATCACTGCCCTAATAAAGAAGAATTTTACTTCCTTAATATTTTTGTAGCACCTAATAATACAGTAAAGTACATCCCTAATAGGCTAAAAAAGTTTGAGTTCTCCCCAAACACCATAACAGGCAGTTCTCACGAATGACTCGTATTTCCAAACGGAGGAATAAACAGGAAGTGAGAGGAAATATACCCCTAGGAAGGGAAATTCACTCCTGTAAGAGTTATCATGGGAAAAAGGCGTCTCCACTGAAGGTTTATCACCAATCCTTGTTTCCATGACAACCCAAATTTTTTAAAATCCAATTGTCACAGGGACAGAAAGTGAGGTGAAATCTTCTGAACAGGGGCACGGACAGCAAAACACACATTACAGGGATGGTACCCCCTCTCTATCTTAAAGTAAACATTATTTTTATTGGCTGTAGTTACACTTAAAAATTGGACCTCTTTCAATGTACATACAAATTAAACTTAAGAACAAACCTACAGAATCTATCTTGTTCGTAACCTGGGGACTGCCTGTACTTACCCTGACCCAAGTATGAATTCTGGCAAGCAAAGTGCGCTCAACGTAGGGATTGTACCTAGCAAGGGGGGTTTCTCTGGCAAAACCCCTTGTCTCTATGTTAATGAGGACATGGACCTCTTCTCCCTGGTCCTGGTGGTTGTGCGGTACAGTAGGTGGTTGGATTAATGGAATCTGGAAGATCCCTTTAAAAGTAGGGGGACCCCATAAATAGTGGTTCCCCTACTACACAAATGAGTAAGCTTACTTTCACAAAAATTTAAACTGTAAATACACACACTTCCTTTATTAAAAACAAATCGTAAATTCATCGCCAATCACATAGTCTAGCAATGCAGATCCATGTCAGTCATGATGAATGATGCCCGCCAACCCAATGAAATAAAAAAAGTTGATTGCCTCCTAAATCCCGCCTGATGAAATTGACAGCAGCTGGTCACTTCTGGGGATCTGAAAAAAGAATTCGGGTGATGATATTGACCAATTATGGAACATATTCAGTCAATGATGTCTCCTGTGACCAAACTGGCAGCTCATTCCCAATGTTAACCTTTCTACTACTTTTTGTGGATTTAAATCCATATGAAGCTCATAATGTTCATGTTCACTGGACACTGGACATGGAAAAATGAGTGTTCACTAACATTTGGTAACCTTTTTCTTTCTGAATTGAATACATCCATTTTTGGTTGTACTGTTAGCCCCCGTTCACACTAAGGCGACCTGTGAGGCGACCTGGTCGCCTCACAGGTCGCCGTAGGTCGCCTCCCATAGGGAAGCTGCGGACCCATTCTAATAGGAGCGACACAAGTCGCTCCGATTTAGAGAAAGGGTCCGGAGCTTCTTTGGGGCGACCAGGAGGCGACCGCCATAGACTTCAATGTTATGAAGTCCGTGGCGGCCGCTCCGAGGTCGTGGCGCGCTGCTCGCACCACGACCTCGGAGGTCGCGGTGCGAAGTAGCGTCGCTCGTATGTGAATGGGCACTTAAGGCATACTTTCATTGTTTTTTTTTTTCTTATTTAAAGCGGTTGTAAACCTAAAAAAAAAAACAAACAAACCCTGCAAAACAAAGGCATAATGAGCTAGTATGCATCGCATACTAGCTCATTATGAATTACTTACCTTAGAACTAAGCCCCAACACGGACCCCCGGACACCGCTGTGGGAGCTGACATGATCCCTCAGCGTCTCTTCTGGGTTCGGCGGCTCCGGCGCTGTGATTGGCCGGAGCCACGATGACGTCACTCCCGCGCATGCATGTGGGAGTCATTTTCCGGCAAACTCCCGGCATGGAAAGCTGAAGGTGACGGACCTTCAGAGCGCATGCCCCGCTCGTGTGAGCGCCTGCATGTAGTGCAAACATCTCCTAAACCGTGCCGGTTTAGGAGATATTAATTGTACCTACAGGTAAGCCTTATTATAGGCTTACCTGTAGTTAAAAGTGGAAAAAAGCGGTATACTACCGCTTTAAGCAGTGTAATTTCCAGAATTTGTCTTGGTATCACCCTGCTGCAACCCTGTACAGCAGAGTTCAGCTTGGTGAAGGGAGAAGCAGCACAAGAAGCCAATCAGTTGAGCTGTGATGCAAGGAGCATGCTGACAGGAGAGGAGTGCATAACAGAAAGGTGAGCTCACCAGTCTGCTGCTTCTGCTTTCACTGTCACAGGCTGGGGAAGGGACAACATTCTTTTTATTTATTTTATTATTAATAAAAGCCTTACCTGCACTATTTAGTGTTCTTCCATTTATTTTCCTTTTGAGAGACTTGAAATTAACAATTTGCTTTTTTATTGCCATATGTCATATTATTGGCAATACTATATTTTGCATAAAAATGAAGGAACACTATCATCATTTAAACATTAAAATGAATATAAAAGAATATGTAAAAAGTAAATCAAGTATGCAAAAATTCAAAACAAATGACAGTTTGCAAAAGAGAGTAGGACAAACCCCCAATAATTCTTCAAATATATTATTAGTAAAAAGGTTTGAGCATGTAGGCCCGTGGCTGAACTCCTTTCCGCCACCTCCGGCAGCCCTGTCCTCTCCAACCTGTCACTAGACACAAAAGGCAGTATTGGAAGTTCTTTCACTACTCACTTTCTCTGCCAGCATCTGTGCCCTTTCTCCAGGCACTCAGGGCATGATCAGGGTAGGCCAAATTTCAGTGGGTGCCCCAGGTCTTCACGCTGCAATAAGCTTTTTTTTGTTATTTTTGTGGTGCTCTGGTGAAGCGTCTCTTGTCCAGCCCTGCCTGTCAGACCCGTGTAGCACATAGCAGAGTGAGGTGTTCTGAAACTCCTCCTCGGCAGAGACTGCACTATGTAGGGATGAAAAAAAAAAACAACTCACACCTGCAAACAGGCTACAAGAGGTTACCGACACTGAAGAACAAAAAAGAATGAAAAAAGTGAGCAATAGTTTATGATACACAGTGCTTTAGAATTTTAAATGGTAACCTTTAGGCTACATTAACATGTGAGCGTAGCGATCGTGGGCAGAATCACCGCGATACTGCCCGTGATCTGGAAATCATTGCAAATCGCGGGACGCATGTGCGTTGCCCGTGATTTGCAATAGCACCCCAAACGCTATGCGATGTTGCCGCGATTTCCACCTGCCGAATCGCGGTAACATCGCGCAAACAACGCATGATGCCCAAAAAAGGTACAAGAGCTTCTTTGGGGCGTCATGCGTTGTTTGCCCGATGTTACCCCGATTCGGCAGGCGTAAATCGCGGCAACATCGCACAGCGTTTAGGGTCTTATTGCAAATCACGGGCAATGCACAGGCGTCCCGCGATTTGCAATGATTTCTGGATCTCGGGCAGAATCGCGGTGATTCTGCCCGCGATCGCTGCGCTCACATGTGAACGTAGCCTTAGATAAAGCCTCTGGTCAATTAAAGGAGATGAAACACATGCCATGAGATTACCTGTTACCGCTAGCATTCCCTGCTGTTTATTTTCTTTTTTTTTTCTTTGTTTTATAACAAACCCATTACAGTATGAGAAGCCTCTTTTCTTAGCATTGCACACTTATATGCTGGTAAAAGAACCCACTTCCACTGCTGGCTGGCTGCTACTTTTTTATGCCTTCACTTCATAGCCTAAAAGGTTGACTGTGATGTTCACTTACATAAACCTAACCACAAGTGGTACCTGGCTTCACTCCCAGTTTTTATGTTTTTTTCTACACACCATTGGTATGCCTTGTTCCCATATATAGAACCTCTTCCCCTGTAAACCACTCAGGTACTCTCTTTGTAACTAAAGTCCTCTTACTTAGCAAACACGTTAGTAGTATGTTAATATCTGTGCATTGTTTCTTAAATTGTAGGGACGTGGACATATAGCATACACAATCTGGGTTCTCCAGTGTTCAGACATCTGTACAGCCACATCATGAATCAGAACATGGTCCTTTTTTACACAGCAGGTTCAAATACCTGTGCTGACTTGTCTTCACTGTTCCTAGTGGTTCGTAGAATTAATGGTGCAATAAGTGAGTGGTCCCGCCCATACCGTAAGGTGCAGCAGTCCATGGCGACAGAGTCCATATGGGTGGTCATCCTAAGAACAGATCCCATTGGAAAGAGGTTGTGGCCTGAAGAGGAGCTTACATGGTACCACAGGTCCTCCCTGTATGCTTCCCACATGCAAGTCGGTTCCCCTGTATATATGCTCTTCCTAAGGGGAAGTGACACACATGCAGAGATAGCTATGTCAAATAATGAACTGACCCCTGCATGCATCAGTCAAAACTTAATGTCATATCACACTTAAAGAAATACACATGTTTCAAAAATTAGGCACCATTGGGATGGAGGTGTTCATGCTCTGCTTCAGTATGCGACAGTACATGTTGGCATCCATAGTTCCCACAATAAACTGTAGCTTCCCAGTGCCAGAAGCACTCATGCAGCCCCAGACCATGACACTCCCACCACTATGCTTGACTGTAGGCAAGACACACTTGTCTTTGTACTCCTCACCTGGTTGCCCCACACACACTTGACGCCATCTGAACCAAATAAGTTTATCTTGGTCTCATCAGACCACAGGACATGGTTCCAGTAATCCATGTCCTTAGTCTGCTTGTCTTCGGCAAACTGTTTGTGGGCTTTCTTGTGCATCATCTTTAGAAGAGGCTTCCTTCTGGGACGACAGCCGTGCAGACCAATTTGATGCAGTGTGCAGTATATGGTCTGAGCACTGACTGGCTGACCCCTCCCCCTTTCAACCTCTGCAGAAATGCTGGCAGCACTTATACGTATATTTCCCAAAGACAACCTCTGGATATGACGCTGAGCATGTGCACTCAACTTCTTTGGCCGACCGCGGCGAGGCCTGTTCTGAGTGGAACCTGTCCTGTTAAACTGCTGTATGGTATTGGCCACTGTGCTGCAGCTCAGTTTCAGGGTCTTGGCAATCTTCTTATAGCCTAAGCCATCTTTATGTAGAGCAACAATTCTTTTTCTCAGATCCTCAGAGAGTTCTTTGCCATGAGGTGCCATGTTGAACTTCCAGTGACCACTATGAGAGAGTGAGAGCAATAACACCAAATTTAACACACCTGCTCCCTGTTCACACCTGAGACCTTGAAACACTAACGAGTCACATGACACCGGGAAGGGAAGATGGCTAATTGGGCCCAATATGGACATTTTTACTCGGGGTGTATTCACCTTTGTTGCCAGCGGTTTAGACATAGATGGATTTGTGTTGAGTTATTTTGAGGGGGCAGCAAATTTACACTGTTATACAAGCTGTACACTTACCACTTTACATTGTAGCAAAGTCCCATTTCTTCAGTGTTGTCACATGAAAAGATATAATAAAATATTTACAAAAATGTGAGGGGTGTACTCACTTTTGTGAGATACTGTATATGTGCCCAGGTCAAATTCCATGAATGGGGTTTACATCCATTTTTTGTGGGGGGTGAAATATTACCTGTCACTTTTGAAAGGTAGCAGAGTTTATTGAAACTACCAAACCAAGAGAGACAGGGATTAGTGCACAGGATGCCCAAAAGAACAGTACGCAGACTAAAAAACCTACTTACAGTTAAGACAAAAGAAGGACCTTTATGCCAGACCAGCACTCTGTATGCTTATGGCTATACAGCAGTAAGAGCTCATGAAACCCCTGAATGAGCCACCAGACCTCCAGTGATTTCTAAGCTTGTACGCAGCTTTTGGGGCACTCTTCCTGCAGCCTAAGTTCCTCTCTGATGCCCTAATGATCCAACCCAGGTTTTTTCTCCTTCCATATAAATCCTCCAGCTAGGCAATGTAAGCTTTCAGGCACCAAACTCAGACCTTCTTCAAAAATGTGTCCCACTCAGGCAGCAAGCCCAGGATGTTAGAAAACTTTTACACAAGCGTCCAAGCCTCGGAGGAAAGAGAGCTTTCAGAAGGTTCCCCCAGATATTTATACCCTTTCCTGGCATGCAAAACAGGCAATTTGATAGTGGTTGGCCAGAATGACATAAATACTCATAATATGTCTATTGGATCTTAGTAAACTATTGCCCCATATTCCCCAACAGCTGACAGAAGCAATACATTTAGGGGAAAACTTTCAGAAAGCAGAACTTTTCAATAGACCTAGGCTGACTACAGCTCCACAACACTAAATTTAGGTTATGGCCTCTCCAGCTTAGGGAAGGTTCCCTACATACACAGTGGTGGATTTATCAAGCTTGCACACAGAGATAGAGACTATTGCTTCATGTTTTAATTTATTTGATTTACACATTTTCATTTTCATGCTTTAATTACGTGTGCTGCCTAGAATAATTATTATTACTTTTTTTTTTTTTTTGTCATTTGAATGTCTTTTAAGGTGTAAGCAAAATATTTACATGGTGGTGTGGTCTTATCATACTGTATATATTAGTAAACTAAATTAATTTATGTAGCCTTTGGATCTGATAGAACTAAGAACAATAATTACTGCAAATTCCTGCAACTGACAGCAATTACAGAAGTCAAACAACTGTATTTAGAGTAGCAAAAGTTGACATGGATAAGACTTGGTTGTTGCAGTTTGTAATGTCTCTTAGCATTTGCATCTTTGACAAAATTTGACAATAGTGTTAAATTTTACCGTCCAAGGCCAGCATTTTATGAGTCACTGGACTTAAATCCATCTCATATTGACTGATGCCCTGACGGTCAGTCAGTCATATCTTAGGTCAATGATATGACGCGCAAGTCAAGCAGAATTGTCTTTCTTGAGTAAACAGACCCCTAGAAGCGAATGTGATGTCATATTATACTGGATCGATGTCGAGAAGCTACAAGTTTGACAAATTCCTCTGCTGTGGATTCGACCGGAGACTAATATGCTTTGCTTATCATTTAATGATTTTCTTGAGGTTGTCAGTGAGTTGATTAATCGCTTAGTTGCTAGGATATATAATAAGGTAAGGCCCGTTCTGATTAATTCTATAGTGGCACAGACAGAGACAATATGGAAGTCTCAAGTTTCTGCATCTGTTCCTATGGTGTGATAGTATGTGTGTGTAAATATGTGACAGTCAAAGGGGAATTAAAGACAAAAAAAAGTATATATTTATTGAAAAAATGAATTCAACATAAGGAAACATTAATGAACGTAGTCTTTTTGACAGTTCTGTTGAGTTATCCACATGCCTAAGGACTCATTGAAGAGCCACTTCTTAAAACATTATGTTCATATTTAGATATTTATTCTTTGAACATCTGTTTTAATAAAAGATTCTGTTCATCTTGAACCTGTGATGACCTGTTGTCTAATCATAACCCTTTTGGTCTTCACCCACATTTATATTATTCTAATTCTTGCAGTATAGTATATTGTAAGGCTTAAATGTTAAAATAGTTCAAATAAAACCACATACCGTATTTATCTGCGTATAACACGCACTTTTTCCTCCTAAAAATGGAGGGAAAAGTAGCAGTGCGTCTGTGCGTGTTATACGCCGATATGAAAAAAAAAAAAAAGTCCAGGAAGCAGCGCCGAGAGGTAGAAGGGGGCGTGCGGGGCAGAGGAGAAGGAAGGACGCGCTGTCATTGGAAGTCCCGCCTCCTATGTCGACGTCTATCATAGGCGCCGGGACTTCCAATGACCGCACGTGCGTCCTTCCTTCTCCTCGGCCCCGCCCGCCCCCTTCTACCTCTCGGCGCTGCTTCCTGGACTTTTAAAAAAGTAATTCACATAGTGTCAATGGCGCTGGCAAGGCTGCAATTACGGGCACTGCGCTGGTGAGGCTGCAATTATGGGCACTGTGCTGGCGAGGCTGCAACTATGGGCATTGCACTGGTGAGGCTGCAACTATGGGCACTGCGCTGGCGAGGCTGCAATGATGGGCACTGCGCTGGCGAGGCTGCAATGATGGACACTGCGCTGGCGAGGCTGCAATGATGGACACTGCGCTGGCAAGGCTGCATTTGTGGGCATTGCGCTGATGAGGAGGCTGCATTCGTGGGCACTGCGCTGATGAGGAGGCTGCATTCGTGGGCACTGGTGAGACTGCATTTGATTTTAAAAAAATGTTCAAAGCTGTTTATTTTAAATTTCAGCTTTTTTCCTGAAATTTCTCTCCTAAAATTTAGGTGCGTGTTATATGCCGGTGCGTGTTATACGCCGATAAATACGGTATTTATTTTTTTAGCTACCGTTTATAAATTCCGTTGTTAAAGTTGAACTCCAGGCAAACAGCTACAAACTCATATGAAATTACAGAAGTTATTTTATTTGCCACAGGATTTGAATTTTTGTCCATACAGTCCTGAGAGTTACATAACTCTACCACATAGCATACCCCTATCCCCCCCTAAGTGGAACGTCACACTCTCAATCAACACTAACTATTTTTAATCCTATGCTAGCATTAGTAAATAGACAGGAAAGTATATTATATTTACTTGTTTTAAACTTTTTTTTCATTTCTTTAGTTTCTTTCTGGTTTCCTGGGTTCGGTAAGTGGTTAAGTGGTTAGCACTTTCACCTAGTAGCACTAGGGTCACTGGTTTGAATTCCAACCACGACGCTACCTGCTTGGAGTTTGCCTGTTCTACCTGTTCCTGCATGGGTTTCCTCTGGTTTCATCCCACACTCCAAATACATGCTGATAGGTTAATTAGATCCTGTCAAAATTGACCCTAGTATGTGTATGTTTGAATGTGAGCTACACACCTTAGATTGTAAGCTTTTTGACGGCAAGGACTGATGTGAATGTGCAAAAGACTGCTCAAAAAAATTAAAGGAATACTTTGAAAATATATCAGATCTCAATGGGGAAAATTATCATGCTCAATATCTTTACTCATATGGACTGGGTAATGTGTTAGGAACAAAAGGATGCCACATCGTTTGATGGAAATGATCAACCTACAGAGGGCTGAATTCAAAGGCCCCACCGAAAATCAAAGTGAAAACATGATGCAGCAGGCTACTCCATTTTGCTGAAATTTCATTGCAGCATCTCAAAATAGTACTCAGTTGTTTGTATGGCCCCCAAGTTCTTGTATGCATGCCTGGGGGCATCATGTTGATAACAGAGGAACAGCAGCAGAAAGACATGGGACTTAGGGCTTTGGAGAGAGATAAGTAAACACTACAGATATATATGCCCTGGTCATATTTCATGAATGGGGTTTACATCCACTTTAAAGTTGGATCCTTGAACTTTTTTTATGGGGGGAGTGAAATATTACCTGTCACTTTTGAAAGGTAGCAGAGTTTATTGAAACTACCAAACCAAGGGAGACAGGGATTAGTGCACAGGATGTCCAATAGAACAGTTCGCAGACTAAAAAACCTACGTACAGTTAAGACAGAAGAAGGACCTTTAGGCCAGACCAGCACTCTGTATGCTTATGGCTATATTGCAGTAGCAGCTCATGAACTCCCTAAATGAGCCACCAGCTTCTCTGGGAACTCTTCCTGCAGCCGTTGCTCTCTGTTGCCCTGGTGCTCCAACCCAGGTTCCAGCTTTTCTCCTCCTGTGTATATCTTCCAGCTAGGCAATGTAAGCTTTCAGGGCCAAACTCAGACCTTCCTTCTTCAAGGATCTATTAGATCTTTGTAAACTATTGCCCCAAATTCCCCAACAGCAGACATAAGCAATATATTTAGGGGAAAACTTACAGAAAGCAGAAATATTAAATAGACCTAGGCGGACTACAGCCACACAACACTAAATTTAGATTATGGCCTCTCCAGCGTAGGGAAGGTTCCCTACATACATAGTGGTTGATTTATCAAGCTTGCACACAGAAATATAGAGCATTGCTTTATGTTTTAGTTTTCTTTATTTACACATTTTCATTTTCATGCTTTAATTGCGTGCGCTGCCTAGAATAATTTTTTTGAAATATCTTTTAAGGTGTGACATTGTCAGGCATGCATATAAGCACATGGGAGCCATACAAACTACTAAGTACCATTTTAAGTTGCTGCAATGAAATATCAGCAAAATGGATGCCATTGTCTAGCCTGTAGAGGTCTGTGTGTCCCTCCATGCATATGCCTCCCCAGACCATCACTGACCCACCACCAAACCTGTCATGCTGAACGATGTTACAGGCAGCATATTTGTGACGATGTTCACCATCACTGGGAGTGAAAGACAGATAATTAATGGTTTGAATTGCTTCAGATGGGACAGTAATATTTGTCAGCAATATCTTCATATAGAAATATGAAGATTTAATCCTACTTTACACTGAGAGACTTAGACTGTTATAGACCATTGCCATGAAGTCTGACTCCTAGATAATGTGTATTCCGTGTGCTTGTCTGTGAGAGAGTTACACAGACTGTCATTGGCAGACTTCCCTATTGTTTGTGTATTGACATGGAATGTGGATTGTGCCTGTCCCATTGTTAAATGTTAACGACCTCACATTGTTCTGTCCAGAAGGCTAGATAATTAGTTTAGGTTAATTCTGTTCCTGTATACACTTTCATCTGCATATGATACTGTAGTCAGCCAGAGGGATGGGATTGTATACACTGTATGGGAATGAGTGAGTGTAAAACCCTGTTTCTATTGGATTGTGAATGTCATGTCCTGTTCTCCACAAGGTCCACGTGGTAACCTTGTGGGGGAAACTGTATAAAAGTCTGTTTCTTGTTCAGTAAAGAGTTCTATTCCACCCTCAATCTAGAGTCCTGTCTCTCATTGGGGGAACCTGCTACAATGGATTGCTATGCTCTTTATACACCTTTGGATAATCACTAAGCTCTTGTAAGAGCTTGTGTAAGAGCTTGTTCCTGCTCCACTCTCTGGGGAAAGAGAGGGTCACCCACGGGAACCTGGAGCCTTGTCGTAGGTCCAGGGTGGGTAGGAGATGGTGAGACCCCAACCAAGCTGCGCCGGTTCGTTGGGTCTGAGGTGGTTATGGTGTCTGGTGGAGTGCTTGGAGCCCTCAGGAAGCACTAGGAGCATCCGTCAACGGAGGTACCCGGTCGGAGTGCCGGTGGATCTGTTACATTATAGTTCTCCACTGCTTCTCCAGACCCTTTCACGTCTGTCACATGTGCTCAGGGTTAACCTGCTCTCACCTGTCAAAAGCACAGGGTGCCAGTGGAGGACTTGCCAATTCTGGTGCTCAATGGCAAATGCCAATCGAGTTCCACAGTGCCAGGCAATGAGCACAGGGTCCACTAGAGGACGTCGGGCCCTCAGACCACCCTCATGAAGTCTGTTTCTGATGTTTTGGTCAGAGACATTCACACCAGTGGCCTGCTGAAGGTCATTTTGTAGGGCTCAGGCAGTGCTCATCCTGTTCCTTCTTGCACAAAGTAGCAGATACCCATCCTGCTGATGCGTTATGGACCTTCTACGCCTTCTCTCTTACAGTAACTGCCTGTCTCCTGGAATCTCCTCCATGCTCCATGCTCTTGACACAGCAAACCTTCTGGCAATGGCACATATTAATGCGCCATCCTGGAGGAGTTGGACTGCCTGTGCAACCTCTATAGGGTTCAGGCATTTCCACATGCTACCTGTAGTGACACTGACTCTAGCCAAATGTAAAATTAGTGAAAAATGTCAGAAAAGATGAATTGGGAAAAAAATGTCAGTGGCCTCCACCTGTGAAACCATTCCTGTTTAGGGGGTTGTTGAATTGTTGCCCATCTAGTGCACCTGTTGTTAATTTCAATAACACCAAATCAGCTGAAACTAATTAAAACCCCCCTCTGCTACTTAACTGACCAGATCAATATCCCAGGAGTTTAATTGACTTTATGCTATACTCTGATTAAAGAGTGTTCCTTAAATTTTTGAGCAGTGTATATATGAAGTGCTGTGTAAACTGACAGTGCTGTATAAGTACCTGTAGTAAATAAATTATGTCATACATCTCAGGAGTGGAGGAGGGATTTTCTCAGCTAAGCATGCCCTCTCATGCCTGAGCTAAGGGCATATGGATTGCAGGATGTAAATGCTACATGAAAACTCTGCCTTTACTCAAGATGGCCATGGCCAGAAATTCAAGAGCATTGAGACATGGATTGGTGAGTTTGCTTTGAGTATTAAAAATTAATAAAAAGTGTTTTTGATTTCTGGTGCTGAGATTATTGTAGTGTCGCTTTAACTAACACCTCTAATCCCATCAACATGTTCCTGATCAAAGTATGAACATTGCAGCACAACCGATTGTATCCTTGTGCTTCTTTTTTCTCTCCCAATCTGAGTTCTGCTTTAGGGGGAATTGCAAAAGGCTAATACCAAGTCAAAAATAAATACTCAAATTTACTCTCTTTCAGATTTTAGAGGGGCTAGACTTAGGCCATTGGGAGTCGAAATTGTCCTGGCATCAGTAGAAGTAAGCAATGCATCTTTGGTATTAGGGGGAGGAATAATGCCCCATCATTGGTGTCAGTAGTGGAAATATTGCCTCATCATTGGTATCAGTAGGAGAAATAGTGCCTCATCATTGTTATCAGTGGGAGAAATAGGGCCCCATCATTGGTAAGTGGGGGAAATAGTGTCCCATCATTGGTATCAGTGGGAGGAATAGTGCCCATCATTGGTATCAGTGGGAGGAAAAGTGCCCCATCATTGGTACCAGTGGGAGGAATAGTGCTCCATCATTGAAATCAGTGGGAGGAATAGTGCCCAATCATTAGCATCAGTGGTAGAAATAGTGTCCAATCATTGGTATCAGTGGGAGGAATAGTGCTGACTATTGGTATCTGTGGGAGGAATAGTGCTGACTATTGGTATCAGTGGGAGGAAAAGTGCCTCATCATTGGTATCAGTGGGGGAAATAGTGCCTCATCATTGTTATCAGTGGGAGAAATAGGGCCCCATCATTTGTAAGTGGGGGAAATAGTGCCCCATCATTGGTATCAGTGGGAGGAATAGTGCCCATCATTGGTATCAGTGGGAGGAAAAGTGCCCCATCATTGGTACCAGTGAGAGAAATAGTGCCCCATCCTTGGTATCAGTGAAAGGAATAATGCCCATCATTGGTATCAGTAGGAGAAGTAATGCCTATTATTGGTATCCGTGGGAGGAATAGTACCAATTATTGGTATCAGTGGAAGTAAAAGTGTCCCATCATTGGTATCAGTGGGAGGAATAGTGAACCATCATTGGTATCAGTGGGAGGAATAGTGCCCATCATTGGTATCAGTGGGAGGAATAGTGTCCCATCATTGGTATCAGTGGGAGGAATAGTGTCCCATCATTGGTATCAGTGGGAGGAATAGTGTCCCATCATTGGTATCAGTGGGAGGAATAGTGCCAAACTGCCCATCACTGGTATCAGTGAGAGGAATAGTGCCCCATCATTGGTGTCAGTGGGAGATATAGTGCTCCATTATTGGTGTCAGTTTGAGGAATAGAGCCCCATTGTTGTTGTCAATGGGAGAAATATTGCCCTGTTGTTGATGGGTCGGATACAAGCGAGCAAAGGCGCGCAGAGATCACTGGTCTAAAAGGTAATAAAAACTTGACAGAGCTTCTAAACTTTCTCTACCATATTTAAATCTAGAAAAATGGTTTTGGCTGGCATTCTATTTTAAGCCACCTTTAGATTTAGGATGGTGGTCATAAGGTCAAACCACCAAAATGTATTTTTGATTGTGGAATTTATTATCCATCTGGTGTTTACTCTCCACTCTTTGGAGCTAGAATATAATAGGAACAATACAAACTCAGATATTTGGTGAGGTGGTTTTATGAAGGTTGTGTAGTGCCCACAAATGTCCACTTGCTTTATGAACCAAAAAAGCCCTCAGGTGAACTTCAATGAGGTAAACGAAGGCTAGAGAAAAAAAAAAGAATGTTGATAGCTAAAGTATGCACAAAGATTTCTTAAAGAAAGAAAAAAACACTGTTGGTCTTTCCTTTTTCACAAGTGTAGAGGAAAAGAAAGCCAGAACATTTAATTCACCTTTACAGCACAATACCGTATTGCCTGACCGCAAACTACATGGGCAAAGAGCTACAGTAGAGCAAGTTGAAGATCACCGTCAGGGATAGATGAACACATAACAGGATAGTTGATGAGTGCCACAAAAGGGGCACAACCTTTAAAATTACTGGGAGATTGAATCTGCTTCTCTGTGACCTATCGTAACAAAAATTGAATAATATAAGCTTCACAAAGCTTGAATTTATGGCAGGTGTTCAATTTGAAAACTGATGGTATCCAACACGGACATACTGTACGTGTGGTGTAGGAAATACATTATATACACCTCTAGACAAAGTACCACAACCTGCTGAGCTATATTTTTTTTTTACAGGGGTGGGATCATGGCAACATTTTTATGGGGCCCCTGTCGACCTCCCTGCTGTGATTATTCTTAAGTATGTCTAATTCATGGACAGGTAGCAGGCATAGTCTGTATATTACAAGGGACCAGAGCTGTGGAAAGTTGTCAAGAAAGATGGGCGAATTAGTGTAGAGAATTAACTTTTAACAATTTTCCATCTAACAGCTTTGTCCACAGTAGCTTCCACAGACTTTTTCAACATCTCAGATCTCAGTGTAAATTCTTAGTTCTCCCACCCATTCCACTGCCACAGCAAGCAAGTGCTGAATGAAGAGGTATAGTAGTCAAGAAAAAGAAAAAAAGAAAAAAAAACAATATGTAGTAAAATTTATAATGACCATCTGTAATGTTCCGGTACCTTTGGTACCCTAAATTACACTTTCCACAAGTGTATGCGCCCTACCATTTACTTTTGGAAAGGTGCGCATACACCTTTAAGACTGGAGCTGTCATCACTCAGCGCCGGACTAGATGGCTATTTAAGGCGTCGGCTCTCACTCACATGTGTTCGTTCAAACACCCTTATCTGGATGCTAACCTTGCTTGAAGCTTCCATGCTTGTAAGCTTACTTCGCTGACGGAACCTCGCTGCGCTGATCCCTGTATCCCGCTACTGGATCATCCGCCTCTCCTGAACCACCCTTCGGCTGTATCGCTAATAGTGCTAAGTACCCCGCAGGGGAATTCTCTATAAACTTATACTAAGCTTACACTATCTAGCTCTGCATAGTAGAGACTGTTTATCACATCTGCATAAACTAGATTGCTAGCTCTTGAGACTACTGCTACTTTTCTGCACTGGGTTGATCTCTTTTGTATGTCCACCTGCTATTCTATCATCTGCCTTCATACAACATTGTTAAACCTTCCTGCATCCATCTGCTACTGTCTCACCTTCAAGTGTCTATCACCTACCACCTCCACTCAACCTATCCCTCAAACCTTCATCATTGTGTTACCACATATATAAAGTCACTCTAGGAACCAGCTTGCTAATTGTGTGTATTTACTGGCTGAAATAAGACCTTCCACACATGATGAGTCATTGAGGTTGGGAATGGTATCTCAGCATATCTCTTACATGACAACTGACGTGGAACTATTTCTGCAGCTGAAAATCCACACCATATAAGAAACGCAGGAGCGAACGAACCTAAAAAATGGATTCAGCAGAAATAGCCACTCAGGTGACACAATTAAAACAGCAAGTATCTGCGTTAATACACGCACTTGCTGAATTAAAAGAAGACAATCAGGCTCTGTCGCAGCAGGTAATTAGACTGACACAACTTACCTCTGCTCAGTCCCCTGAACCCAAGATAAATCCCCCTTTGGTATTTACAGGCGATCGCAAAAAATTTCGCGAATTTAAAAACGCATGTGAGTTACTTTTTTTGCTAAAACCTCGTACCTACCTTACTGATCACATTAAGGTTTGTACTATTATTTCTTACCTATCAAGTGATCCTCGAGCCTGGGCAGATTCTCTTTTTGAGAAAAACGACCAGCTTCTCAACTCCTATGCCTTGTTCCTGGCAGAGCTCACTAGCCTATATGCTGACCCCAATAGGCAGAGTACTGCTGATCTTCAGTTAAGATCCTTGAAACAAGGAAGGAGGCCTGTGGAAGACTTTGTCGCAGAGTTCAAGAGATGGACCCTTGATTCAGAATGGAATGATGCATCTCTGAAAACCCAATTTAGGCTTGGCCTATCAGAAGCCGTTAAGGACGAGCTCGCCCGAGCGGATCTGCCAAAAACCCTGGATGCATTAATACAACTCAGTATTACCATAGATAGAAGACTACGAGAAAGAAAGGCTGAAAAGATGGGAATGCCATTATCCGTTTCCTCTCGGAGTCTGGCCGTTGACCCCGTTCCTATGGAGATAGGAACCATACGCCCACCGCTATCAACTATGGAAAAAGCCAAAAGACGAAATGAAAATCTCTGCTTGTACTGTGCATCCCCGGATCACAAGATAAACGTCTGTCCCCTAGTCAACAAAAAGAAGGGTGAGTGTTCACATGTCTCTCTAGGAGGATTGACAACTTCATTCACTAACCCCTACATTTCTGTTTTTTTGACATTACAGTGGGACCAGAACAGGATTACTACTAAGGCCATGATTGACACAGGATCTTGTGGAAATTATATGGATATATGTTTTGCTGCTTTAAATAAAATTCCTATTATTTCTAAACTCAAACCTGTCTCAGTAAGTCTTATTACCGGTGTTCCGTTATCCTCTGGTCCGATCACCGATCAGACACAAGCACTTCTAGTCACTATTAACGAGTCTCATAGGGAGACTTCTACCTTCGATTTAATACCATCACCCCACTTTCCCATTGTGTTGGGACATCCCTGGTTGCACACACACCAACCAACCATAGATTGGAAGAAACGGTCCTTGACCTTCCCTTCTTGTTATTGCGAGGAAACGTGTAACCTCCCGTTTTCCGGGAAGATTCTGTCTGTGGTGACAGATGAGATTGCACCACTATGTTATCAGGATCTTTCTGAGGTTTTTCTTGAGAAAAATGCTCAAGCATTACCTCCTCATCGAGACTATGATTGTAGCATTGATCTACTCCCAAATAGCAAATTGCCGTTCGGTCATGTTTATCCTCTTTCACAGGATGAACTTGCCCATCTCAAAACCTATTTGGATGAGAACTTGGAAAAAGGTTTTATTAGACCTTCCACTTCTTCCACAGCAGCAGGACTCTTTTTTGTTCGCAATAAAGATTCAAGTCTCAGACCTATCATCGACTACAGGAAATTGAATGCTATCACAATAAAAGATCGCTATCCTCTACCACTTATCCCTGAGCTCATTGAGCAGGTGCGTGGAGCTACCTATTTTTCAAAATTAGACCTGAAAGGAGCATACAATCTCATTCGAATCCGTGATGGACACGAGTGGAAGACTGCGTTCAGAACTAGATACGGATTGTTCGAGTATCTTGTGATGCCATTCGGCCTATGCAATGCCCCTGCAGTTTTCCAACGATTTATAAACGATATTTTTAAAGACTTACTAGATGTCTGTGTTGTGGTATATCTGGACGATATACTTATATATTCACGGACCCTGTCTGAACACATAAGACATGTAAGACTTGTATTATCGAGATTGCTTGCACATAATCCTTATGTGAAGCTGAAGAAATGCTTGTTCCATAAAGATGAGGTACTCTTTCTAGGCTACATCATATCCAAAACAGGAATCGAGATGGACATGAGTAAAATATCCTGCATTCAGGATTGGCCTACACCAACTACACGCAAGGCGCTACAGCGATTCCTGGGATTTTCAAATTTCTACAGGAAGTTCATAAAAAACTTTTCTGCTATTGTGAGACCCCTCACACAGCTCACTAGCATAAAAATACCATTTAAATGGTCAGAAGAAGCAAATAAGGCTTTCCACTTGTTAAAGACAAGGTTTACTTCCGCTCCCATATTACGCCATCCAGACCCATCCCTCCAATACATTCTGGAGGTAGATGCGTCAAACCTGGCAGTAGGAGCAATACTCTCCCAACGACCTACCCCCACTTCACCACTTCATCCAGTCGCCTTTTTTTCTAAATCCCTGAGCAGTCCCGAGATAAATTACCCCGTGGGTGAGAAGGAACTGCTTGCTATAAAATTGGCTCTGGAGAATTGGCGACATTTACTCGAAGGCACCCAATTACCAATAATTATATACATGGACCATAAAAACCTCCAATATCTTCAGACTAGCAAAACTCTCTCGCATCGACAGGTACGATGGTCACTATTCTTTCTAAGGTTTAACTTCCTAGTGACCTACACACCTGCAGATAAGAACAAAAAGGCGGATGCACTATCACGACTAACTGAAGAAAATTACTTTGAAATTCCTTCCGTTCCTATAATACCTCACAAACTCATTATTGGAGTTGTCCGCTCCTTGAAGGAAGAGGTTCTGCATGGTATAAGGTTGGATTCACCCCCACCACAACTAAATACCGATGCAGAAGGCTTCCTCTACTACAACGACAAACTTTACATACCACCTACCCTACGCACCAAGATCTTGGAATTATCGCATGATGTGCCTATGGCAGGACATATGGGTATGACAAAGACTTTCAATTTGATTTCTCGGCAATTCTGGTGGCCTGACATGAAAACATCTATACAAAAATTCGTCTCTTCATGCAATGTCTGTGCCAGGTCCAAAATTGACACTACGAGACCATCCGGCCTACTATGCAGTCTACCAATACCCCAAACTCCATGGGAGGTTCTGTCATTGGACTTCATCATAGAATTGCCTCCTTCCAAAGGATTTAATACCATCTTGGTGTCAGTGGACCATCTGACAAAGATGGCACATTTCATTGCTATTCGCAGACTACCTTCGTCCAAACAAACGGCAGAACTCCTGATGAAACATGTCTTCAGATTACATGGTATCCCAAAAGCTCTTTTGTCTGACCGTGGATCCCAATTTATTTCTAAATTCTGGCAAGAACTATGTCACATACTATGGATTGAGCGGAAGCTCACTTCTCCTTACCATCCGCAGACCAACGGACAGACTGAAAGAGTCAACCAATGCATCGAGCAGTATTTACGTTGTTACACTTCTTACCAACAGGATGATTGGTTGGATCTTCTCCCCCTGGCAGAATTTGCCTACAACAACGCAACTCACAGTACAACCAAGCAGAGTCCGTTCTACTTGAACTATGGGTTCCATCCCTCTATTCTCCCTCCACGCATCCTTCCTTCAAATAACCCAGTAGCCTCAGACTATCTTTCCCAAATAAAGGATTCTCTGGGTTTACTAAATACTACCATTGCACACGCTCACAGTCAACAAAAGAAGTACTATGATCTTCGTAGAAGACCTTCTCCACAGTATACTATCGGGGACCTCGTTTGGCTCTCAACAAAAAACTTGAGACTGAAGATCCCTAGCAAAAAGCTTGGACCTCTGTTCTTGGGACCTTTCCCAATCAAGAAACTTATTGGAAAAGCTGCAGTGCAGCTTACATTGCCAATGGACCTAAAAATCCATCCCATTTTCCATGTGTCGCTACTAAAACCCCATGTTCCGGACCAAGGAATAAGGCCTAATATTCCACCTCCCCCTCCTGTACAAGTTGAAGGTGGAGAAGAATACGAGATAAAAGAGATTCTGGATTCTCGTATCTACAGAAGAAGACTTCAGTACTTGGTTAGATGGAAGAACTATGGGCCCCAAGACGACACCTGGCTAAACACCTCTGACATACATGCCCCTAGATTAATCCGCAATTTTCATGCGAGATACCCAGACAAACCAGCTCCAGAGGCCTTCAGGAGCAGGCCTTAAAGGGGGGGTATTGTAATGTTCCGGTACCTTTGGTACCCTAAATTACACTTTCCACAAGTGTATGCGCCCTACCATTTACTTTTGGAAAGGTGCGCATACACCTTTAAGACTGGAGCTGTCATCACTCAGCGCCGGACTAGATGGCTATTTAAGGCGTCGGCTCTCACTCACATGTGTTCGTTCAAACACCCTTATCTGGATGCTAACCTTGCTTGAAGCTTCCATGCTTGCAAGCTTACTTCGCTGACGGAACCTCGCTGCGCTGATCCCTGTATCCCGCTACTGGATCATCCGCCTCTCCTGAACCACCCTTCGGCTGTATCGCTAATAGTGCTAAGTACCCCGCAGGGGAATTCTCTATAAACTTATACTAAGCTTACACTATCTAGCTCTGCATAGTAGAGACTGTTTATCACATCTGCATAAACTAGATTGCTAGCTCTTGAGACTACTGCTACTTTTCTGCACTGGGTTGATCTCTTTTGTATGTCCACCTGCTATTCTATCATCTGCTATCATACAACATTGTTAAACCTTCCTGCATCCATCTGCTACTGTCTCACCTTCAAGTGTCTATCACCTACCACCTCCACTCAACCTATCCCTCAAACCTTCATCATTGTGTTACCACATATATAAAGTCACTCTAGGAACCAGCTTGCTAATTGTGTGTATTTACTGGCTGAAATAAGACCTTCCACACATGATGAGTCATTGAGGTTGGGAATGGTATCTCAGCATATCTCTTACATGACAACTGACGTGGAACTATTTCTGCAGCTGAAAATCCACACCATATAAGAAACGCAGGAGCGTTACACCATCACAATATTTTTTATCAGACATACACTGTAACTGTTAGTACTCCTGCACATAATTTCTCTATAATCTGTGACAGGAAGTCAGGTAAATCTGTGGGTGTTGTCACAGATGGGAGATATATTTCTGCCTTGTTTAGACAATTCACCAATTACTATCAGGTGTTGGCTGCAGAGATAGCCAGAAAGGTTTAAGGACGTTGGAAAGCTTCAGCTATTCAGAATGAGGCAATTAAGGCCTCTATAAGTTATCCAGAGGATGACTACTGATTGCTGCATCCTGAGGCTTTGTGCGTTAAGGAGAGCAGTGAGCTGAGAGACTTCTGAAGGTGAGGTGATGTTGACTTTTTCTGTGTGAAAAGAAAATAGATAGACTATTGGTCTTCTGCTGTATGACCAGCAGTGTCTGCCCAGCAGTAGGTTGGGACAGACACCATACGTAGGTTCCTGTGTTGTGAAGGTAGACGCCCCAAGTGGCCAGGGTTTATTTTATGTTTGTTTGATTTATGCTGTTTGGATGCTTGCACTTGTTTCCAGCAAATTGGAAGAATAAACCATAGACCGTTGTTTTCATCCACTCCTCGGCTGTCTCTCTGTGTAACGAACCCACCCAAGGGGTCACCCACAACCGCTACCGAGCTAACCCCTTATAAACCCTAATACAATACAAACCTCTTTAAATTGTGGGATTATTTTGTATAACTTCAAACAACTGTCAGTTTTTAGGTGTGGAGTCACTCTAGAATTTTTTTTTACCTCCTGAGGAAGACTGCTTTAGGCATACAGGTTTATTTTCAGTGCTGGCCGGGATGACCAGAAGCTGTCAGTGCAATGGATATAAACTAATGAGACAGGTGAACAAATTCTCCTTAATACACAGCCTGCTCAGGCGGTTCTGTGACAAGTGACAACGATTGTGAAATCACTTCCTGTGTGTCTGGCATGAGATCATCTTAATTGGAAAAGTCACAGGGGATAGAGTGTCAGTGTCAAAAGCAACCTCTTACATTTACAGTGATGGAAATATCATATGTTATCTTCACATGCACACAGATTTGCTATGCTTAAATTGCCTCAACACTCCCTCTATTGGGGCCTCCATCCACCCCAGGTACCACAGCAGCTGCATGGACTGCTATGGATGTTGTTACATCACTGCTTTACTGTAGCTTATGTTTTACTTCTGGAAGGATTAAAGCTTGAAGAAAGTCAAAGGATGCTATTAATTCTCAATACTTGCTGAAAACTGTTAAACATAGCAAGGGGTCCCATAAAGATATGGCACTACCTGGTGGGAGTCATGAGGTCCAATGATAGCTCTGTAGGGAAGGTTACAGAGGTGGTCCGCTGACCTATGGCCACAGCATACACCTTCTTTTCATAACCTCAGCATTGTAATAACAATAGAAACAATAATTATTTTTGACAATCCAATATAACCTTACTTGAAAAATCACCTTTAATATTGTGAGCGCTGCCTCTCTGCTGGCTATCAATTTCCACAACTTCTTTGCAGCTTCTCTGCTGTTTACATTAAATTTCTAAGGACTATGTATCCCATGGTACCTTGCTGCCTAGAAGCAGTAATTTCTATCCTGACTCTGCCTCTTGAAACCCTTTCTCTCAACCCCTCTGTAGTTCAGTAAGCTCCGTGAATTATGTTGCACAGCAGTGCCCACTCACAGGGCATATTCAATATGTGAAACAGAAGGAAGTAAATGTGTTGGATCTTCACAAAGTAATTTTACAAACTTCCATATTGTTCAGATTCTTAGGAGTAGTATAGAAATAATGGAAATGCAAAGTAGAAATATATGATTTAAATGTTGACCATATATATGGAAAAAATCAGCTATACATTTTAAGCAAATAAATGTCCTTATAGCCAGGAATCAGAGAGTCAGCGGGGGCCTTTCCCTGTTAGAAAAGCTAAGCCTAAAACGGGTGAAAAAGTAACAATTATACAAGATAAATTTAATTGCTGGTAAAAAATCCATAAAAAAAATCCAACATGTTTCGCAAAGTCTGCTCAGCAAATGCTGTCAAGTGGTCACTCCACAAGGAGAGTTGGTTCCAATACAGATCTGTAAAGTCACTGATTTCCATCCAGGTTTTATCATTTGTTGAGCCCTGATGAAGGGGGAGTGGTGTTCCTCTGAAATGTGTTGGATATTTTTTATAAGATAATTTTACCAACAATTGCAAAGTATCATGGACCTTTTTTATTAGGTTTTGGTTTGGCGCTCTTTTTTGTATTTCAGTGGGCCACTCCTTCCCCTGTGACTACCGGGGAAAGCCTTGCTGTGTGGGAGCTGCCTCACTACAGTTATTGAGCTTGCTTGAAGTTTTCCTAAATCTGTCTACATGTGCAAATGCAAACATTCCCAGAAATGTGTTAAACAGTAGTCGTGCTTCCCTACTACACAACAGCTCTGTGCGGTTTTATGGTAAGGTTCATGGAATATGAAGTCCCCTTTCCAGACCAGCTGAACTCCGGGTTGCAAACAGACCTACTTTGTTGTATTCCGTTTTTTAGTGCTGGTTCATACTTGAGTGTCACAGAACCACATGACAAGGGAAATCACATTATTTTCCATGGTGCCCAATCACATCAATGCGACTCCTATGCTACGTTGGTGCAATTTCAGTACAATTTGGCTCCAGAAAAATCTCCTAACCACATCCAAAGTCGCATCAAATCCCACTGGAATTTGCATCAAAATAGAATCTCAGTAGTGTGAGCCGAGCCTTAAGGATGATCCTTTCCCTTAAATAAGATCAAGAAAGGGATTATGAATATCAAGATGAAGCTTTCTATCCACTGTCCATTGTCCTGAAGCATATGTAAACTCAATCACAAAAAATCTCCTGTACAGTACCTATACAAATGCCAAACTATATACACTAGCACACTAGCTAGAGGGTGCTACAGGAGATTTTTTTGATTGAGTTTACATATGCTTCAGGACAAAGGACAGTGGATAGAAAGCTTCATTGTGTCAATGTCCCAATATTTATGGACCTGACTGTAAATTCGTTTGGCTGAGAGGCAGACCTGGGTTTAATCTGGGTCAGGGTTTAGTGACTCAGGGAGGCTGGATGACTGAGAAAGCAGTGCATGTGCACTGGGCTCTGAATAGACTGTGTAGTCCATTCAGAACTCTGTGCCACAGCCATAACTTCTGTGCACATGCATGGTAGTGACATCATCGTGGCTTGACCATTCATTTGGGCAAAGCCTGCAAAGGAAGAATGGTGAAGCTGGAAGCACTTACAGCGGTGACAGCACAACCCTGGAAAGGTTCCTTTTCAGGTAAGTCTGTTGTAATGTGCTAGTATGAGGTGCATACTAGCTCATTATGACTTAAGCTGCCCAGGACCAATTTTTTTTTTTTCGGTGATGTTTTCTACCGTTTTAAGAACTCCACTGTACATGGGAGCACAACTGGGAGAACGCTTTTTTTCTATAAAGAAAAATGCGTGAACAAGCACCATCATGGCAGGACAAGTTTATTTTTCATGAAAGCTGCAGACATCATTTTAAGGTCACCGAGAGCGGTAGAGGTAAATAAGCTATATACGTTGGAGGGTCATGCCCAATTTGTCTGGGTGAGAAAGGAAGAAGCTCTGACAATATTCCTGTCTGTGTTGAAATGGAAAGTTTTGTCCGTAAAGTCCAGGTGCAAAGTCAGGGTGGCCAATGATGGGTGTTAGCGGAGAGGGAAAGCTTGGTGTCGCTATCCTTTTGTAGTATCTAGCAATCTCAGTCAGGGTTGTGTATATTAGAGAATGTAGAGGAACTAACTGAGAGTGGGGATCAGCAATCCATGGAAGGCCAGCAAAGGGAGATGCTATCGATTCATGTACCACAGTTACCCCAAGCTTGTATGGGGCGAGTCTACACCAGTCAATCAGCCATGTGGACCGCTGTGCAATATGATGGGTCCAGGAGTCCCACTCCTCCACTCAGCTTAGTTCTCTGTAAAAGTGAGTTACCAAGCCGGGGAGGCTTGCCGTGTCAGACATATTTAATAAACGCTGACCTGAGTTTGCGGAAGTATTCCCTCTGTATTTTAACCGGCAAAGCTTGTAACAGATATAGGAGATGTGGCATCACATTCAATTTTAACACATTTCACCTCCCGAACCAGGAAACCGCCAGCTGTTTCCAAGAATTTAAGTCTGATGTGAGAGTAGCCAGGAGAGGTAAAAAAGGTACTGATAGACAAGATGGATGTGAGCTGGTATTCTAGTCCCTAAGTATTGTATTGCCTGCGGAGCCCAATGGAATGGGAAGTTACCACTAAGATGTGTAAGTGTTCGGGACTGAAGGGTGATGTTGAGAGCTTCAGATTTTTGTAAGTTAATCTTAAAGTCCGCCAAAAGCCCGTATTTACACATTTCGGATAGAAGAACTGGTAATGAAGTTAGAGGATTCAAAATGTAAAATAACAGGTCATCTACGTAAGCAGCTACTTTATGATTGTGTGTATTGGTGGTGGGTAATCCGGAAATATCTGGGTTGTTCCTGATGTGTTGTAATAAGGGTTCCAAGGATAGCACAAAAAGCAGCAGGGAGAGGGGACAGCCCTGTCTTGTCCCATTCCTTATTGCAAAAGATTTAAAAACTAGTCCATTCACCCTAACCGTCACAGAGGGGGCAGAGTATATGGCAGAGATCCAAGATAAAAATTGGTTTGGCATTCCTATATGTCTAAAAGTGGGGGAAGCATTTTTAATTCTCATGAAATGCTTATCAAACACACCTATTAATTTGCATTAATGCTATAGGCGTGCTTGATAAGTGTCAGTATTTTGAGCAATTGTGAACAAGCCCAAAGGTAGGAGAGTGAAGGTGTAGGTGTGGGTGTGGAGGGGGGGGGGCAGTGTTTCGGGGGGGGGTAATGTGAAGAGGGCAGATCACACTACTATGGGGGGGGGGGTGTGAGGTGAGAGGGAGGCAGTGATATAGGGCGTGATGTAAAGGGGGGCAGTGCTGTAGGGGGATGTGAGGGAGTGCTGTGGGTGGTGACGTGAAGTGGGCAGTGCAGTAGGGGGTGCTGTAAAGGAGGGGTAGTGCTGTGGGGGGCAGTGCTTTGGGGCGGTGATGTGAGGGGGGGCAAAGCTGTGAGGGGGGGGTTGATGTGAAGGGAGCAAAAGGACAATACTGTGGGGGGGGGGGTGATGGGTGGGTTAAGGGCACTGCTGTGAGTAAAAGGGGTGTGTGATGTGAACGGGGTTCAGTACACTGCTGTGAAGGGGGTGGGTGTGAGGGTGATGTGAAATAGGCCTGAAAACACTACTCTGAAGGGAAAACTCTGATGTGATGTGGGGAACTGTGATTTGCAGGGGGACTGAGGATGCTGATGTAAGACCAGGATTGTGATATAGGAGGATAGGGCTGTGATGTGAAGGATCTGAGTCATCGCACAAAAACGCAATTTGAACCTCTGCTGGAAGAACATTTTACTGAACCCCCATACATTTTAAATAAATACTCCTGGTATAGGTGGAGCCCTGCTACACATGTCACCCTAGTGAAAATTAGCTGGATCCCATGGTCTTATACCCCCCATGGTCCTTCCAAACTAAGGTCTTACCTTTATAACATTCTCACGAACCCAGTTCTAATTATGGTAAATCTAGACCTCAACATTTTCCTTTAAAATATGTTCTGCAAAGGGAAAACAAATGATTGATATATTCATATAGCAAAGACTGCATGGGCCAACTGTGAAATTTTAATTTACCCTCCTTTAGCATCGGGCACATTGCACATCGTTATTGTTAAGCCCAGCATATTACTATCTCCCCTGAGGGAATTTAAAATCGTTACAGGAATGTGCAATAGGCTTATTTCCACTTTTTCAGCTTATTGTATCCTGATAATAAATCGCTTAATACAAGCAGGTAAAAGAGGCAGTAAGCCATAAGAGGTTCATATTGTCCTGTTGGTTCCCAGGTGATCATGGGAAAATGAGCCGTGCATCCTGGAAATAGGCTCATTAGAAGGGATAACAGCATTCAAAGGAGGTAATCGGCGTGCTGAGCATTTTCTGCCCCCCGGGTGTGTCTGCATTGCCTCCGGCTACTGGTTGCAAATGTAATTGAACTTATTTTTACCCTCAATCCACATTTTCGATCGCCTTGTCTATTGAATCTCCTGAGAGCGCTAAAGCCAGCAGAAGAGGGATATGATAATATGCATTTTTTATTTTCTTTTTGTTTTGTTTTTTTGCATGGCATATAAAATAAGAAAATGGAGCGTGCAGTGGTTAACTTATGCATAGGGAATAGATATTATTAGGACATATGTTTTAATAGAGTCATGTCAGTGCTAATAGATGTCAGCTAAAGCTAAAAGAATAGTGTGTGATATCAGACACTTAGCTCATTAATACTTTGCTGATAGGGAGAAGAAATACAAACTAAATACAAGCTATGAAAAAAATATTTAATATTATTAAAGATCTCTCAAGTAAAGACATCTTTTCTTCAGGTTTTCATAGCACAGCTTGTTAGACTGCTAAATATAAGCTATTCATTTTATCTCCATTTCTGATTATGAAAGTCTGTTACGGCCCAAATTTGTTTTTGCTTTTTTTTTTAAGTGACCCTGTCACCACAAGATGATTTGTAAATTAAGTACACCTGTTGTGCGTTATACGTTCGAGAATAATTTCCTAAACGATAATTATAACAAGTTCTTTTCATCAATCAATTTCTTCTTACCAGCATACATCAACCAATATGAATACAGACTAAATAGGAAATATATATTTATTCACAAGACATGTATTCACAATACATAGTTAGGTATGGGTGACATAAAAACAAAATCTTACATAAAATACAAAATTATTTGCAACACTTGCCAATTAGTTCTGCTCAGCAAAATAAATGAAATGAAAGGATTTATTTCTCCCAGACTATGTAAAAACCATATAATATGCGATTTGCGTAGCCAACAGTTACTCCTCTGCAGTTGGAATGAGAGGTAGGGTCCTTTCACACCTATTCGTTCCGCCAACGGACTCAGTTCTGCTCAGCGGGGGATCGATCTGCCAATCCCCGCTGAGCAGGCGGATGACAGCTCCGTCTCCGCTCTGTGTGTGCGGAGATGAAGCTGTCAGATCCCCACTGTCGTCTATGGGGGAATCGGATGAGAACGGACCGCCTGTCCGTTCTCATCCGATCCAATCCACCAGACGGATAGAAAATAGGGTTTCCATCTGTCCGGATTAGACGGACAGGATCAGATCGAATGGCAGCGGATGTCAGCGGAGATGTCTCCACTGACATCCGCTGCCCCATAGGGATGCATGGGGCATCCGATCAGGTCTGCCTGAAAAACTGACAGGCGGATCTGATCGGACCGTATGTGTGAAAGGGGCCTTAAACTACGTAAAATGTAAAACTGGTCCACTAATTTAGCACCAAACAAAGATGGTAAAATTTAGAAAAACAAGAATAAAGGTAAAGAAAAATCTACGGTGGTTGTTACATCTGGGGAATCATAATCTAAATATCATGACCACTCAATATCCAGTATTCAAAAAATCAATGACAAAATGAATAAACCATATTTACCCTTCCAAAATGGCTGCTTGCACACAATGGTCATTATCAGAGTCCCAAAAGATTGCTGCCTTTCCCAAAATGGTGGCTGGTTAAGGAGGAGCATATATCTTGCGTCCTTAAAGTTTCAGAGTATGAGGCATGATGATGAGGGTGTGAAGTATGTATGAAGTATGATGGATGAAGTGTGTCAAGTGTATGTAGTGAAGAAGTGTGTGGATCTGTGTGTCTTTTTGTGTTGTCCCTTGATTAACAACTGTGATCTCCTATATACTGTTTTGAGACAAAAGGGCCATAAAATTATAATAAGCTTAGCCCAGAAGGTGGAACTTCTTTCTGTTGGTTGAGGCAGATAAAAATTAACTTTCTTGTGTGATTAGGCATCGCCTCTTTTAACCACCAATTGTATTCTATAGGATAAATAATTGTTCTGAACTTTTATTATGAATGATTTGTTGTAAGAATTGTTGTAAGAATGGTACAGGCGTGGCCATCTGATATTTCTATTATATAACTGTAAGGTTCAGATCTGGTAACGCCGTCTAATGAGTATACGTTATGTATATTAATGTATAGTAATGCAGCACTTATACTGATTAGGAATAAATGTTTTACCTATATATATTCTGATTAATTACACATCTAGGTAGAAGCAGAAAACTATGTGGATATATATATATATATATATATATATATATATATATATATATATATATATATACAGTATCTTACAAAAGTGAATACACCCCTCACATTTTTGCAAATATTTTATTATATCTTTTCATGTGAAAACACTGAAGAAATTACACTTTGCTACAATGTAATGTAGTGAGTGTACAGCTTGTATACACTGTTATACAAGCTGTACACTCACTACTTTACATTGTAACAAAGTGTAAAAGCTGTCACATGAAAAGATATAATAAAATATTTACAAAATTGTGAGGGGTGTACTCACTTTTGTGAGATACTATATATATTTATAGTATATATATCTCTAAACACAATCATTTGTATATGTAACCCATTTGTACGTATGGGATATTTCTAATCAGAATATTACCTACTAGATTAATAATATGCCAGCAAACAATACAGTCATGACTTGGGAAGGGATATAAAATATGGGGTATAGTCTTATAATCATACACTTTTAGGTATATATATAATGTAATTTTCAGTAGAATATTGTCCTGAACATATAAACACAAATTTCCATACCCCGCTTTGGTATATTATGGACCATGGAGGTTTGTACATCAAAATGTATAATCATATTCCCAAGGATTTTAAAATAATGTCTGAGCTTTTGCGCTGTGTTTATCTTTCCCAGAGTTTAGACAATGGCTTGGTAATTGGATAACTATATTCTATGGTCATGGGTTGTGGGGCTTTCAGTGAGATCAGTCACTGTACTCAATATCAAGAGAATATTCAGTCATCAAATATACATTTATTAACCATTTTATGTTACACATAAGGATGTACAATGCAGATATCAGTAATAAATATAAACATAAATTAAAGGAGAACAAGACATAAAATCACTAAATTCATATATACATATCAAGGTAATAACCATATCATAAATTATGTATATCATAAAACGTTTCGTCAGTCTCCAAATCATGATAAATCTTCAAAACTTATTTTTTGTAAGTAACTGACAACTTTTCATATTTATACTTATTTGGAGCAATTTGCTTTCCTGTTTTCATTATGATTATTCTGTATTCTGATACTCATGTATATTTACAGGTATTGGTTTTTAATAGCTCCTGATGAGTGGCCTATGAGCCACGAAACGCGTCGAGCTTACGCTTTAAAGATTTGGAGACTGACAAAACGTTTTATGATATACATTATTTAAGATATGGATATTACCTTGATATGTATATATATGAATTTAGTGATTTTATGTCTTTTTCTCCTTTAATTTATGTTTATATTTATTATTGATATCTGCATTGTACATCCTTATGTGTATCATAAAATGCATGTATATTTGATGACTGAATATTCTCTTGATATTGGGTACAGTGACTGATCTCACTCAAAGTCCCACAAACCATGCCCTACTCTTTCTCTAGACTCTCAGGGATGGAGATCAGCCACTGTGCATACCTCAGATCATAATCTCTCCTCTGTCTATATTCTATGGTCACTAACTAGATTGTATTTGAAGAGCCTTGAATGACAATACTTTGGAAACACAGCCAACTCAATTGCTTCTCCCAGGTGAGAGAACCTTGGGGGAATGTTTACCTACAAGGACATCTCCTAAAAGACTTCTATGAAAAGACAGCAATATTCATGAAAATATATCTATTTCTTTATAATAGTTCTGACACACCCTTAAAAACAAGAGCATGCATACTTACCCCTGTGGTGAGCTGTTTTCAAATTACATTATGCAGAAGCAAAATCTGATTTCCTGTCATTAATTTGAAGCTCAGTCTATCTACCTATCTAGATAATGTCATGTCATGCAGCTGGAGTATTTTTTTCTTGTTTTTTTTTTAACCACTTTAGCTCCGGAAGGTTTTACCCCCTAATGACCAGGCCATTTTTTTTTGCGATTTGGTACTGCGTTGCTTTAATTGATAATTGCGTGGTCGTGCGATGCTGTATCCAAATACAATTGATGTCCTTTTTTTCCCCACAAATAGAGCTTTCTTTTGATCACCTCTGGGGTTTTTAGATTTTGCGCTATAAACAAAAAAGAGTGACAATTTAAAAAAAAAAAACACAATATTTTTTACTTTCTGCTATAAAACATTCACAATAATTTTTTTTTTAAAAAAATCTAATTTTTCTATCATTTTAGGCCAATTTTTATTCTACTACATATTTTTGGTATAAAAAAATTCCAAAAAGCGTATATTAATTGATTTGCGCAAAAGTTATAGCATTTACAAACTATGGGATAGATTTATGGACTTTTTTCTTTATTTTTTTTTATTAGTAGTGGCGGCGAACAGCGATTTTTATCAGGACTGCGACATTGCGGCGGACAGATCGGACACCTAACTGACATTTTTTGGGGACCAGTGACATTAATACAGTCATCAGTGCTAAAAAATTTGCACTGTTACTGTATAAATGACACTGGCAGAGAAAGGGTTAACACTGGGTGTGATCAAGGGGTTAAATGTGTTCCCTTTTGTGCTTACTAACTGTGAGGGGGGATGGTTTGGACAGAGGCAGAGAGAGATCAGTGATTCAGCTTAGTTGAATCACACGCTCTTTCCCTGCCTCTCTGACAGAAAAGCTGCCTGCTTTGTTTACATAGGCAGGCGGCTCTTCTGTCATTCTAGCCGAAGATTGCGGAAGGCAGGTGGCGATCGAGCCCGCTCCTCCCGTGGTCTGGCTCCCGCTGTGTCTAAACACAGAGGGAGCGCGGCTCTGGCGGCGTGCACATAATCACGTAGATCTACGTGATTATGCGCAGCCGAGCCGCCCTGCGGCAGTAAATCTGCGGGGGGCGGTCGGCAAGTGGTTAAATAAATGTCGTCCTTGTAACAAATCCTATACAGGGTTGGAGAAACTCCCTATCCATACTATAAGGACAGAAGCTGGAGTCAAATATATTTTGCAATTGTTTAATGGGCCAGAATTAAAAATCTTTGACCAACTGCGAGTAGAGTTCGATTTAATGAGTTGACATTCGCTCCTGCGGCTGGATGAATCTGAGTTTCTCAACTCTGTATTTTCTACTTTAGATTAAAAAGGAATCATTTCTTGCATATACGCTTGCTTACTAACTCACATACAGGCCCCGGATCTGGAACGTCACTGTTTAATTCTGGGTTTTGAGCTGCCCCGCAGGAACCAGAAGTAAGAAAAAAAAAACCCCCAGAGCTTAAGGGAAATGATTTTGGATAGCCTTGGAGGCAAGAATTCAGGGAATAGACTTTGGATAGTCCTAAAGTGAATTATGCAGGTGTACCAATTCATGTCTGTTATGCAGACGTTAGTTCACATAAAGCCCTTGCTATAATCCCATGTTAATATTTTACTTTTTACAGGGTTAAACTTCAGACAATATACAGTATCTGGCTGCAGAGTGGTAATAAAGGCATGGATTTGGGCCATGGATTCATGAAAACATGTTCTACCCACTTAGTCTATAAATGTAATGTTGTAGATCAGGAGTGTCCAACCTGCGGCCAACTGACCGCATGTGGCCCAAAATGGCTATGAATGCGGCCCAACACAAAATTGTAAACTTTTTAAAAAATCTTGAATTTTTGGGGGAATCTTTTGTTAAAATGCATTTACGCTTAGTGAACACATGTGGCAGAAGACAAAATTGAAAGTGTTTCTTTATTGGACTTTTATACGTTTTATCTTCACGCCATCTGTTTTTGTTAGCACTTGTGTTTGTAAGCAACTATTCTTAAGGATGAACACACGAAGGGCAAAATTAGAACCAAAATATCCAATGAGCAACTTGACAATTCATTGAGAATTGCTACTACATCTAGCTAACTAGATATTGATGTGTTTTATCAAAAACAGTGCAAATTATTACACTAGTTTTATGTTACCCACTTTCATAGTAAAAAAAAATATTACAAATAAATTAAGTTTTATTCTTTAATCAGATAGGTTGATTATCTTCTGTATATCAATGATCGTTAATGATCATCATCTAACCGACTTTTTCTGCTCGTCACTCAAATCTCCTTATTGTTAGTGTAGTTTATGTGTGGCTAACTTACAAGAGCTTCTACACACAGAAGAATATTTACTAAAGAAGATTAGACTCTTCACTCAAAGAATTGTGAGCGTATTAGCTTCAATTATCCAATCATGAGAAAAGCAAATTACTTTTCATTTGTATACCTGAGATTTGAAAGATAAATGATATTGGGACTTTATAGGCACATGGAAGAGCAAACCAATCCCCCAAAAATATAATCAAGTTATATAAAAGTTATAATCATATAATTGTTTGAGTGTAGATTTTCTTCTTTAATAAAATACAGGCATTCGCTTGCTGCTCTGTATTATCTGCTTTTAACAGGTGAATCTGCTGTAATAAATACATTTTACCATGTCAGATCAATGTTTAGGAATCTTCCAGCACACTCTCAAAATGGAGATGTTCCTTTGTCAGTGTTTCGTTTCCAGACCCCTCTCCTTTTGTTCCAGCTAAAAAAAAAAAAAAAAACGACCATACTGCAGACACTTTTTTTGTCCAATATTTTTGTATTGATCATTGTCAGCTGACAAAATTTGGTGCGTTGTGTTTTTAACGAGGATCATCATTCCAACCTCCCTAGAATGAACACAACAGCATTTATGACGTGGAAGACTCAATACAAGATAAGGTGATACGTTTTTTTTAGCACTTTAGCCCTTTTTTTTTGCAGGCATTTTGAGGACTTGAGGCAATTTATTTTTGTATGAAAATATGATGTACTGAAAACCCACACACAATATATCAAAGCACAAAAAGTTATGTTCAGTAAAATTTTGGTGTGCAGCCAAATCTAATATAATCACATAAAGCAAAATGTAATTAACTTTCACTGTATGTGAAATATATGAATTGTGTGCAACTTAATGGCCATTTAATTAATGTAATCTAGAAGTGTAATTAAAGCGGTATGTCATGTGCAGAGTACATACAGTCCTAATTAGCTGCGATAAACAGCAAAGGCGTTGGTAATAAGCATAGATATTAATTATGTATTGTGCGAGCATGTGACACAAAGAAACAATACAACATAACTCATGGATTGGAAGAAGATCTTTTTAAGTAATACATTTCCGTGGTATTAAGAATATTTTCATTTCCTTTGAAAGAAAATCTTGTGTCTATAAAACCAAGACTTTTCTTTAAAGATAACTCAACTTTTAGCTTTGCTTTAAAAAAAAAAAAAGATTAGCTGTTATATACATGGATGCCAAGTTACTTTGCAAAAATAACATTGCAACTGTAAAGATAAGGAGAGGGGATTCACATACACTATATTGTCAAAAGTATTGGGACACCTGCTTTTATACGCACATAAACTTTAATGGCATCCCAGTCTTAGTCCATAGGGTTCAATATTGAGTTGGCCCACCCTTTGCAGCTATAACAGCTTCAACTCTTCTGGGAAGGCTGTCCACAAGGTTTAGGAGTGTGTCTATGGGAATGTTTGTCCATTCTTCCATTAGCGCATTTATGAGGTCAGGCACTGATGTCGACGAGAAGGCCTGGCCTGCAGTCTCTGCTCTATTCATTCCAAAGGTGTTCTATCAGATTGAGGTCACGGCTCTTACTTTGTGCAGTGGTCCAAATCATTTGGCGGAGGGGCAAATATGGTGTGGGGTTGTTTTTCAGTTGGTCTTGGCCCCTTAGTTCCAGTAAAGGGAACTCTTATGCACTTCAGCCCCAGAAGTTTTTATCCCCTTCCTGACCAGGCCCTATTTTGCGATTCGGCACTGCGTTACTTTAACGGACAATTGCGCGGTCGTTCGATGCTGTACCCAAATAAAATTGATTTCCTTTTTTTCCCCACAAATAGAGCTTTCTTTTGGTGGTATTTATTTTTTTGCGCTATAAACAAAAAAAGAGCGACAATTTTGAAAAAGAAAAAAAAAAAAAAAACAATATTTTTCACATTCTACTTTATTACATTCTCAAAAAAAAATTAAAAATCTAAATTTTTTAACATTTTAGGCCAATTTGTTTTCTGCTACATATTTTTAGTAAAAAATTTCAATAAGCTTATTTTGATTGGTTTGTGCAAAAGTTATCGCGTCTACTAACTACGGGAAAGATTTATGTCATTTTTATTGTTTTTTCTTTTTTTTTTACTAGTAATGGCAATTTATGTTTTTTTTTTGCGGGACTGCGACATTTCGACGGAAAGATCGGACCCCTGACTGACATTTTTGACACTTTTGGGGGGACCAGTGACATTACTACAGTAATCAGTGCTAAAAATATGCACTTTTACTGTAATAATGACAATGGCAGGGAAGGGGCTAACATTATGGGTGATCAAGGGGTTAAATGTGAGCCTAGGGAAGTCATTCTAACAGTTTGGGGGGGGGGGGGCATAGCTTCTGAAATCATCATAGAGACATGTGATCCTATATAGAAGGATCACAGGGGCTCTATGATCATTGCAGGGAGAAGAACGGTCAGCTGTGTTTACAACAGCCGACGGTCCTTCTCTTTCAGTGGGGAGCGATCGAGAGTGTCAGGTGGCAATCGGAGACCTAGATTTCGCAGTATTAGAGTAATAAAGCGAGCCTCGGATCTGTGGTAGTATGGCTGTACACAGATCTGGATGTGGGAGCATACAGCAGGCAGTCAGTGAGCAGTATGTAGTTGCAGGGCAGTTGGTGAACAGTATGTAGTTGCAGGGAATTCGGTGAGCAGTATGTAGTGGCAGAAAAGTCAGTGAGCAGTATGTAGTGGCAGGACAGTCAGTGAGCAGTATGTAGTGGCAGGACAGTCAGTGAGCAGTATGTGGTTGCAGGGCAGTCAGTGAGCAGTATATAGTGGCAGGACAGTCAGTGAAGAGTACATAGTGGCAGGATAGTCAGTGAGCAGTATGTAGTGGCGGGGCAGTCAGTGAGCAGTATGTAGTGGCGGGGCAGTCAGTGAGCAGTATGTAGTGGCAGGACAGTCAGTGAGCAGTATGTGGTGGCAGGGCAGTCAGTGAGCAGTATGTAGTGTCTGGGCAGCCAGTGAGCAGTATGTAGTGGCAGGGCAGTCAGTAAGCAGTATGTAGTAGTGAGGAAGTGTAATGTTCTGGTACCTTTGGGTACCCTAATTACTCTTTCATAAGTGTATGCGCCCCACCATTCTCTTTTGGTAAGGTGCGCATACACCTTTAAGACTGATGCTGTCATCACTGAGCGCCGGACTGGATGGCTATTTAGATCGCCGGCTCTCACTCACATGTGTTCGTTCAAACTGCTTTGTGCCTTGATGCTAACCTGTCTTGAAGCTCTCATGCTTGCAAGCATACCTCGCTGTCGGAACCACGCTGCGCTGATCCCTGTATCCCGCTACCGGATCATCCGCTCTTGCCGAACCTCTCCTCTGCTACATTGCTATTAGTGATAAGTACCCCACAGGGGAAACCTCTATAACCTTCATACTAAAGCTTACACTATCTAGCTCTGCATACTAAGGACTATTACTACATCTGCATTATCTAAGATTGCTAGCTCTTGAACCTACTACCACCTGTTCCTGCACTGGGTTGATCTCTCTTGTATGTCCACCTGCTACTCTGTCATCTGCTACCATACATGATTGCTAAACCTATCTGCATCCCATCTGCTACTATCTTACTTTCAATAATATTTCCTTTCAAGTGTCTGTCATCTACCATCTCTACCCAACCTGTCTCTTCAGCCTATCATCACTGTGTTACTATATACATAAGTCACTCTAGGAAACATCTTATTGAGTGTGTGTATTTACTTGCTGAATTGAGATCATCCACACATGATGAGTCATTGGGAGTTGGGATTGGTGTCTCAGCGTTTCTCTACATGACTACTGAAGTGGAATATTTCTGCGGCTGAAAATCCACATCATACATAAAATGCAGGAGCGTTACAGATTGAACGAACGACAAATGGATTCAGCAGAAATAACCACTCAGATGACACAATTAAAACAGCAAGTAACTGCGTTAATACACGCACTTGCTGAATTAAAAGAAGACAATCAGGCTCTGTCGCAGCAGGTAATTAGACTGACACAACTTACCACTGCTCAGTCCCCTGAACCCAAAATAAATCCTCCTTTGGTATTTACAGGCGATCGCAAAAAATTTTGCGAATTTAAAAACGCATGTGAGTTACTTTTCTTGCTAAAACCCCGTACCTACCTTACTGATCACATTAAGGTTTGTACTATTATTTCTTACCTAACAGGCGATCCTCGGGCCTGGGCAGACTCTCTTTTTGAGAAAAGCGACCAGCTTCTCAACTCCTATGCCTTGTTCCTAGCAGAACTCACTAGCCTGTATGATGATCCCAATAGGCAGAGTACTGCCGATCTTCAATTAAGATCCTTGAAACAAGGTGGGAGACCTGAAGAAGACTTTGTCGCAGAATTCAAGAGATGGACCCTTGATTCAGAATGGAATGATGCATCTCTGAAAACCCAATTTAGGCTTGGCCTATCAGAGGCCGTTAAGGACGAGCTCGCCCGAGCGGATCTGCCAAAAACCCTGGATGCATTGATACAACTCAGTATCACCATAGATAGAAGACTACGAGAAAGAAAGGCTGAGAAAATGGGAATGCCATTATCCAGTTCTTCTCGGATTTCGGCCGTTGACCCCGTTCCTATGGAGGTAGGAACCATACGCCCACCTCTATCAACTATGGAAAGAGCCAAAAGACGATCTGGTAATCTCTGCTTGTACTGTGCATCCCCGGATCACAAGATAAACGTCTGTCCCCTAGTCTACAAAAAGAAGGGTGAGTGTTCACATGTCCTCCTAGGGGGATTGACAACTTCAATCACTAACCCTTACCTTTCTGTTTGCTTAACATTACAGTGGGACCAGAACAGGATTACTACTAAGGCCATGATTGACACAGGATCTTGTGGAAATTATATTGACATACGTTTTGCTGCTTTAAATAAAGTTCCTATTATTTCTAAACTTAAACCTGTCTCAGTGAGTCTTATTAACGGTGTTCCTTTATCCTCTGGTCCGATCACTGATCAGACACAGGCACTCCTAGTCACTACTAACGGGTCTCATATGGAGACCACTACCTTCGATCTAATACCTTCACCCCACTTTCCCATTGTGTTGGGACTTCCCTGGTTGCACACACATCAACCAACCATAGATTGGAAGGAACGGACCCTGGCCTTCCTCTCTTGCTATTGCGAGGGTACGTGTAACCTCCCGTCTTTCGGGAAGATCCTGTCTGTGGTGACAGATGAGATTGCACCACTATGTTATCAGGATCTCTCTGAGGTTTTTCTTGAGAAAAATGCTCAAGCACTACCTCCCCATCGAGACTATGATTGTAGCATTGATCTACTCCCAAATAGCAAATTGCCGTTCGGTCATGTTTATCCTCTTTCACAGGATGAACTTTCCCATCTCAAAGACTATTTGGATGAGAATTTGAAGAAAGGTTTTATTAGACCTTCCACTTCTTCCACAGCAGCAGGACTCTTTTTTGTCCGCAATAAGGACTCAAGTCTCAGGCCTATCATCGACTATAGGCAATTGAATGCTATTACAATAAAAGATCGCTATCCTCTACCGCTTATCCCTGAGCTCATTGAGCAGGTGCGTGGAGCTACCTATTTTTCAAAATTGGACCTGAAAGGAGCATACAATCTCATTCGAATCCGTGATGGACACGAGTGGAAGACTGCATTCAGAACCAGATACGGATTGTTCGAATATCTTGTAATGCCATTCGGGCTATGCAACGCCCCTGCAGTTTTTCAACGATTTATAAACGATATTTTCAGAGACTTACTAGATGTCTGTGTTGTGGTATATCTGGACGATATACTTATATATTCACGATCCCTGTCTGAACACATAAGACACGTAAGACTAGTATTATCGAGATTGCTTGCACACAACCTTTATGTGAAACTGAAAAAATGCTTGTTTCATAAAGAAGAGGTACTGTTTCTAGGCTACATCATATCCAAAACAGGAATCGAGATGGACATGAGTAAGATATCCTGCATTCAGGATTGGCCTACACCAACCACACGCAAGGCGCTACAGCGATTCCTTGGATTTTCGAATTTCTACAGGAAGTTCATCAGAAACTTCTCTGCCATTGTGAGACCCCTCACACAGCTCACTAGCATTAAAAAACCATTCAAATGGTCAGATGAAGCAAATAAAGCTTTTCACCTGTTAAAGACAAGGTTTACTTCTGCTCCCATACTACGCCATCCAGACCCATCCCTCCAATACATTCTGGAAGTAGATGCGTCAAACATGGCAGTAGGAGCAATACTCTCCCAACGACCAACTCACACTTCACCACTTCATCCAGTCGCCTTTTTTTCTAAATCCCTAAGCAGTCCAGAGATAAATTACCCCGTGGGTGAAAAGGAACTGCTTGCTATAAAATTGGCTCTGGAGAATTGGCGACATCTACTCGAAGGCACCCAATTACCAATACTTATATACACGGACCATAAAAATCTCCAATATCTTCAGACTAACAAAACTCTCTCTCACCGACAGGTACGATGGTCACTATTCTTTCTAAGGTTTAACTTCCTAGTGACCTACACACCTGCAGATAAGAACAAAAAGGCGGATGCACTATCACGACTAACTGAAGAAAACTACTTCGAAATCCCTTCCGTTCCTATAATACCTCACAAACGCATTATTGGAGTTGTCCGTTCCTTGAAGGAAGAGGTTTTGCATGGTATAAGTTTGGATTCACCCCCACCACAACTAAATACTGATGCATAAGGCTTCCTCTACTACAACGACAAACTTTACATACCACCTACCATACGCACCAAGATCTTGGAATTATCGCATGATGTGCCTATGGCAGGACATATGGGTATGACAAAGACTCTTAATCTGATTACCAGGCAATTCTGGTGGCCTGACATGAAAACATCTATACAAAAATTTGTCTCTTCATGCAATGTCTGTGCCAGGTCCAAAATTGACCCTACAAGACCATCCGGTCTACTATGCAGTCTACCAATACCCCAAACTCCATGGGAAGTTGTGTCCTTGGACTTTATAGTGGAATTGCCTCCTTCCAAAGGATTTAATACCATCTTAGTGTCAGTGGACCATCTGACAAAAATGGCACATTTCATTGCTATTCGCAGACTACCTTCGTCCAAACAAACGGCAGAACTCCTGATGAAACATGTCTTTAAGTTACATGGTATCCCAAAAACTCTTCTGTCTGACCGTGGATCACAATTTATTTCCAAGTTCTGGCAAGAACTATGTCACATACTACGGATCGAGCGGAAGCTCACTTCTCCTTACCATCCGCAGACCAACGGACAGACTGAAAGAGTCAACCAATGCATCGAGCAATATTTACGTTGTTACACTTCTTACCAACAGGATGATTGGGTGGATCTTCTCCCTCTGGCAGAATTTGCCTACAACAACGCAACCCACAGTACGACCAAGCGGAGTCCGTTCTACTTGAACTATGGGTTTCATCCCTCTATTCTTCCACCACGCATCCTTCCTTCAAATAACTCAGTAGCCTCAGACTATCTTACCCAAATAAAGGACTCTCTGGGTTTACTTAATACTACCATTGCACAAGCTCATAGTCAACAAAAGAAGTACTATGATCTTCGCAGAAGACCTTCTCCTCAGTACGCTATCGGGGACCTCGTTTGGCTCTCAACAAAAAATTTAAGACTGAAAATCCCTAGCAAAAAGCTTGGACCTCTGTTCTTGGGACCTTTCCCAATCAAGAAACTTATTGGAAAAGCTGCAGTACAGCTTACATTGCCAATAGACCTCAAAATACATCCCATTTTCCATGTGTCGCTACTGAAGCCCCATGTTCCTGACCAAGGAATAAGGCCTACTATCCCACCTCCTCCTCCTGTACAAGTTGAAGGTGGAGAAGAATATGAGATAAAAGAGATTCTGGATTCTCGTATCCACAGAGGAAGACTTCAGTACTTGGTTCGATGGAAGAACTATGGGCCCCAAGACGACACCTGGCTAAACACCTCTGACATACATGCCTCTAGATTAATCCGCAATTTTCATGCGAAGTACCCAGACAAACCAGCTCCAGAGGCCTTCAGGAGCCGGCCTTAAGGGGGGGGTACTGTAATGTTCTGGTACCTTTGGGTACCCTAATTACTCTTTCATAAGTGTATGCGCCCCACCATTCTCTTTTGGTAAGGTGCGCATACACCTTTAAGACTGATGCTGACATCACTGAGCGCCGGACTGGATGGCTATTTAGATCGCCGGCTCTCACTCACATGTGTTCGTTCAAACTGCTTTGTGCCTTGATGCTAACCTGTCTTGAAGCTCTCATGCTTGCAAGCATACCTCGCTGTCGGAACCACGCTGCGCTGATCCCTGTATCCCGCTACCGGATCATCCGCTCTTGCCGAACCTCTCCTCTGCTACATTGCTATTAGTGATAAGTACCCCACAGGGGAAACCTCTATAACCTTCATACTAAAGCTTACTATCAGAATAGAGGTACTCACCGAGGCCGAGATGCCGAGAGCGGTTCGCTGTTGCGACTAAGCGCACTCCGCCCCTCTGGAGGTGATACAGAGGGTGGATGGCACAAAGAGGCACAAGCTACCAGCAGGCAGGGTAGAGCTTGCGTGGAGGTCCTGTAGAGCTGGAGCAGAGACTGATCAGGATCCAGCAGTAAAAGTCCGGAGCAGGCTGAGGGTCAAACACAGGTAAGCAGACAATCCAGGTCACAGGCTGAGGGTCAAGGCACTGGAGATAGGAGACAAGACTTGGTCACAAGCAGAGGGTCAAGGCACAGGAGACTGAAGGTAAATCCGGGTCGCAGGCAGAGGGTCAAACACAGGTAAGCAAAAGCAAAGTCCGTAAAACAAGCCAAGGTCGGGTCCAGGAGAAGAGCAGAGCAGGTCAGGGTCAATCCGGGTCACAGCAGGTAAACGATCACACAGGAAACAGGAACTCAGGTACAGGAAGCTGAAAGACAAACCAGCAATTCCTCTGAGCACTTGCTCAGCTTTTATAGGCAGCCAGGAAGTCATGTGGAAGTCATGTGGTGCTTGTCATGTGATGACCAGTCTGCAGCTGAAGGTTTCTCTGACAGTGCCCCCCCCCCGAGGGGCGGCCTCTGGACGCCCAAACTGGACATCAACTCCGGGTGATTCACATGAAAAGCTCGGATCAAGCGAGGGGCGTGTATGTTTCTTGAGGGTTCCCAAGAGTTGTTTTCAGGTGGGTACCCCTTCCACTTGATTAGGTATTGGAGAAGTCTACCCCTCTTCCTGCAGTTCAGTATGGCTTCAACCTCAAATTCATTTTCTCCATCCACCTGGACTGGTGGAGGAGGCGGCTCCTCTCTTCCCGGGAAGGGGCTAGGAATCACTGGTTTTAGTAAGGATGCATGAAAGACAGAATGAATCCTGTAAGAGCTGGGTAAGGCCAATTCAAAGGCCACAGGGTTAACCATCCTCTTGATTTTGAACGGCCCTATGAACTTTGGGCCCAACTTCCGTGAGGGAAAAGGTAATTTGAGGTTAGCTGAAGATAACCAAACTTCCTCACCGACCTTGAAAACCGGGTTCTCCTTCCTTCCCCTGTTGTAGTACTTCTTATAGTCATCCTGGGCCTTTTGCATGGTTTCCTGAATCCTTTGAAAGTTCTGTTGGATGGAGGCTATGCGATCTTGGACAGCAGGAACAGATAATTCAGGGGTAGCGTTTGGAAGGAAAGAAGGGTGAAACCCAAAGTTAGACCAGAAGGGCGTTTGGTTGGTGGCTGAATGAACTGAATTATTATACGCAAACTCCGCGTAGGGTAGCAGAGAGGACCAGTCATCCTGAGAGCCAGAAGAGAAACAGCGGAGATACTGCTCCAGAGTTTGGTTCGTTCTCTCTGTCTGGCCATTGCTTTGAGGATGATACGCAGAGGAGAGACAGACCTTTATTTGTAGTGCTTTACAAAGTTCTTTCCAAAATTTGGAGGTGAACTGAACCCCTCTGTCAGAAACAACACTGTCGGGTACTCCATGTAGCCTTATTATTTCTTTGATAAAAATGTTAGCTGTCTCCAAAGCAGAGGGGGTGCCCACCATGGGCAAGAAGTGTGCCATTTTGGAAAGGCGGTCGACCACAACCAGAATGGAGGTGAAACCTTCCGAGGGAGGAAGATCAACAATGAAGTCCATAGAAACTTCAGCCCATGGGCGTTCTGGAATGGGTAAAGGTCTAAGTAATCCCCAAGATTTGGTGTTAGCCACTTTACTGCGCTGGCAAGAAATACAAGAGAGGACATACTCTTTACAGTCCTGCCTCCAACCAGGCCACCAAAAAGAACGGGCAACCAATTCCAAAGTCTTTTGAGTCCCAAAGTGACCAGCCAGTTTATGGTCGTGAAGCAACTTTAACGTCATGGGTCTAGCCTCCGGTGGGACAAAAATTCTTCCTTGGGACCAGAACAAGTCATCTCGTTTCTCCAAGGAGGATATTTCTGGGTCAGTACAATGGCTGGATGCCAACTTGATGGTGGTCATAAGATCAGTGTCTGTGAGCAGAAGGAAGTTTTGTGGAGATAAGATGGTGCTAGGTTCCGTTGACTGGGGAGATTCAGGGAACATCCGGGAGAGTGCGTCTGCTTTCCCATTCTTGAGGCCAGGTCTATAAGAGATATGAAAGTTGAACCTAGAAAAGAAGAGGGCCCACCGGGCTTGCCTGGGTCTTAAGCGTTTGGCTGTCCTGAGGTATTCTAGGTTTTTATGATCGGTGAAGATCATGATGGAATGGGAAGCACCCTCCAACAGATATCTCCACTCCTCCAGAGCGAACTTGATGGCCAACAGCTCCCGGTCTCCCACATCATAATTCCTTTCCGGGGAACTTAGTTTCCGAGATGCAAAAGCTACAGGATGGAGGAGAGCCTTGGGGCCCTGTCTCTGGGAGAGGATGGCTCCAGTGGCGGTTTCCGAGGCGTCTACCTCCAACACAAATGGCAGGGCTGGATCCGGATGCCGTAGGATTGGTGCAGAGGTGAACAGGGCTTTGAGCTTGGTAAAAGCTTCCTGGGCCTCTTGGGACCACTGAAAACGACTATGTTGGCGGGTTAGTTGGGTGATGGGTGCAACAATGGATGAGAAGCCAACGATAAACCTCCGGTAAAAATTAGCGAATCCGATAAACCGCTGTACCCCCTTTTTGTCTACTGGAGCCGGCCACTCCTGAATTGCCTTGACCTTCTGTGGATCCATTGCGACCCCGTTGGTAGAAATGATAAAGCCTAGGAATTGCACAACAGATTTTTCGAATTCGCATTTCTCTGCTTTAAGGTACAATTTGTGTCTCCTGAGAATTGCAAGGACTGTCTTTACATGAACCCGGTGTAGCTCAATGGTGGCAGAAAAAATAAGAATGTCGTCCAGGTAAACAACTAGGAAATTGTCCAGATATTCTCGAAAGATGTCGTTTACCAGGTGCTGAAATGTGGCCGGGGCGTTACACAACCCAAAGGGCATTACCAAATATTCATAATGTCCAAACCTGGACCTGAAGGCAGTCTTCCATTCGTCTCCAGGCCTGATTCGGATGAGGTTATAGGCACCTCGCAGATCCAACTTGGAGAAGATTCGGGCAGAACGGAAACGCTGAAACAACTCTGGGATAAGTGGAAGAGGATAGCGATTTTTTATCGTTATTTTGTTCAGTTCTCTATAGTCTATGCATGGTCTTAGGGAACCATCTTTCTTTTCCACAAAGAAGATGCCGGCTCCGGCCGGTGAAGATGATGGACGAATGAAACCCTTATCCAAGTTCTCATCAATATACGTTTTAAGAGCCGCTAGTTCAGTCTCCGATAGTGGAAAGATACGGCCAAAGGGTATTTCAGAACCAGGTAGCAAATCAATGGGGCAGTCGTAAGACCGATGAGGTGGTAGGCAATCAGCTTTTTGTTTATCGAAGACATCTCTAAATTCAAGATATACCGGAGGGACGTGCTGGAGATTGTCAGGTGTAGGTGCTACAGTTAAACAGGCGGCTGGAGCTGGAGGAAGGCAATGCTGGGAACAGTAGGGAGAGGAAAAGGAGACTTTCTTCTTGTTCCAATTGATGTCAGGTTCATGTGCCTGTAGCCAGGGGAGCCCCAAAATGATGGGGAACATGGGGGAGAAGATGATGTCAAAGCTTAGAAGCTCCTGGTGGCCGGAGTCCGTGGTGACAAGGATGGGCCTTGTCTGTTGTGTGACAAATCCAGAGCGAGGGAGAGACCCATCAGCCAGGTAGACTTGGAGGCCTTGTTCTTTGGTTTGCAGGGGAATGTGCAGTTTTTGGGCCAGTGAAGTGTCTAGAAAACAACTACAGGCTCCGGAATCAATAATTGCTGGTAGATGAACTTCCTTTTCCATTAGCTGTAAGGAGACAGAGAGGGTGACATAAGTCTGGGATAAACCAGGGTTCTGAAAGTTCATAAAAAACTGCGAGCGTGACTTACTGGGTCTCACGGGGCAAGTACGCAGAAAATGTCCAGTTCCCCCACAGTACAGACAGAGATTGGCCTGTCGCCGTCGTTGTTTCTCTTCAGGGGTAAGAGGAGCACGGACCAATCCAAGCTGCATGGGCTCAGCCTCTGGAGCAGAGGTGACAGGAGTCACTGGAAAGGATGGGTGAACGGGAGAAGGTTTAGGGAGCATCCAACTAGGTCGGGGACCCTGAGAGCGCTCAGAGCGCCGCTCGCGCATGCGCCTGTCTAGCTTGGTAGCGGATTGGATTAAATCCTCCAAAGTGGCAGGGGTTTCAATCCTGGCCAACTCGTCTTTCAAAGCTTCTGACAGCCCCTGGCGGTACTGGTATTTAAGAGCGGGTTCGTTCCACCCTGTGTCAGCTGACCATTTTCGAAATTCAGCAGTGTAGTCCTCCACTGGTCTCTTTCCTTGGGACAGGGAGTGTAGCACGGCTTCTGCAGTAGCGGTGCGTTGGGGGTCATCATATAGTTGAGACATACTTTCAAAGAAAAGGTCCAAAGAGTTCAGAAGAGAGCTCCTCTGTTCCATCAGGCTGTGGGCCCAGGCCTGCGGCTCTTCGGTCAACAGGGAGATGACAAATCCCACCTTAACTACTTCGGATGAAAAAGTCCTGGGCTGAAGGGCTAAGTACAAGGAGCATGCATTTTTGAAGGCCCGGAACTTTTTGCGATCGCCTGAAAAACGCTCCGGTGTGGGAACCCTGGGCTCAGGGGTAGCCATGATCACTGTGGGGCTTGATGCAACTTGAGAAGAGGAGGCTCCGCTGGTGGGCGCAGGGGCTGCGGCTGTTGATGCAGATGACCCTGAAAGTTGCTGGAGACGACCGTCAATCTGGGCATAGCCTTCCTGCAGTTTCTGGACTGCATCAGTGAGGGTTGTGACCTGCTGGCACAGGATCTCAAGAGGAGAACGCGCTCTGTCGGCCTCTGACATGGCTGGTTTGTACTATCAGAATAGAGGTACTCACCGAGGCCGAGATGCCGAGAGCGGTTCGCTGTTGCGACTAAGCGCACTCCGCCCCTCTGGAGGTGATACAGAGGGTGGATGGCACAAAGAGGCACAAGCTACCAGCAGGCAGGGTAGAGCTTGCGTGGAGGTCCTGTAGAGCTGGAGCAGAGACTGATCAGGATCCAGCAGTAAAAGTCCGGAGCAGGCTGAGGGTCAAACACAGGTAAGCAGACAATCCAGGTCACAGGCTGAGGGTCAAGGCACTGGAGATAGGAGACAAGACTTGGTCACAAGCAGAGGGTCAAGGCACAGGAGACTGAAGGTAAATCCGGGTCGCAGGCAGAGGGTCAAACACAGGTAAGCAAAAGCAAAGTCCGTAAAACAAGCCAAGGTCGGGTCCAGGAGAAGAGCAGAGCAGGTCAGGGTCAATCCGGGTCACAGCAGGTAAACGATCACACAGGAAACAGGAACTCAGGTACAGGAAGCTGAAAGACAAACCAGCAATTCCTCTGAGCACTTGCTCAGCTTTTATAGGCAGCCAGGAAGTCATGTGGAAGTCATGTGGTGCTTGTCATGTGATGACCAGTCTGCAGCTGAAGGTTTCTCTGACACTTACACTATCTAGCTCTGCATACTAAGGACTATTACTACATCTGCATTATCTAAGATTGCTAGCTCTTGAACCTACTACCACCTGTTCTTGCACTGGGTTGATCTCTCTTGTATGTCCACCTGCTACTCTGTCATCTGCTACCATACATGATTGCTAAACCTATCTGCATCCCATCTGCTACTATCTTACTTTCAAGAACATTTCCTTTCAAGTGTCTGTCATCTACCATCTCTACCCAACCTGTCTCTTCAGCCTATCATCACTGTGTTACTATATACATAAGTCACTCTAGGAAACATCTTATTGAGTGTGTGTATTTACTTGCTGAATTGAGATCATCCACACATGATGAGTCATTGGGAGTTGGGATTGGTGTCTCAGCGTTTCTCTACATGACTACTGAAGTGGAATATTTCTGCAGCTGAAAATCCACATCATACATAAAACGCAGGAGCGTTACAGGAAGTCAGTGAGCAGTATGTAGTGGCAGGGTGGTCAGTGAGCAGTATGTAGTAGTAAAGAAGTCAGTGAGCAGTATGTAGTGGCAGGACAGTCAGTAAGCAATATGTAGTGGCAGGGCAGTCAGTGAGTAGTATGTAGTGGCAGGGCAGTCAGTGAGCTGTATGTAGTGCCAGGGCAGTCAGTGAGCAGTATGTAGTGCCAGGGCAGTCAGTGAGCAGTATGTAGTGGCAGGGTGGTCAGTGAGCAGTATGTAGTAGTGAAGGAGTCAGTGAGCAGTATGTAGTGGCAGGGCAGTCAGTAAGCAGTATGTAGTGGCAGGGCAGGGCAGTCAGTGAGTAGTATGTAGTGGGAGGGCATTCGGTGAACAGTATGTAGTGGCTGGGCAGTCAGTGAGTGGTATGTAGTGTCAGGGCGGTGAGTGAGCAGTATTTAGTGGCAGAACAGTCAGTGAACACCATGTAGTGGCAGGACAATCAATGACCAGGCAGACAGAAATTAGGTTGGGGATGTTTCTCCCTATCAGCCACTTACCACAAGGCCGGAGATGGAAGACCTGCAGGGGTGTTATCATACTAGCCATTTTCAGCTGCTGGATCAGACAAAGGTGTCACCTGTGTAAGGAGGGAAGAGGATAACCACACCGCTGGTCCTGCCCACAACTTTCACCTGACAAAGGAAAAGCTGCTGAGTGCCAGTGCGGCGCCATGATACTCTGCATGAGGCACAGGGGGAGGAGGCACAGGCAACACAAATAATACACCCCCCCCACTGACCTGTAGCGCCCTCGGTGGCTATGGAGGCAGGCAAGGGGAACTCAAGGATGTTGCACAGGTGCCCAACATGCTCCTTAGCACCCAATGACACTATTAGTTGGTAGGCTTGTATTTGTATTGCTATGCAATAAGTCAGGCTTGGATCAAGCTACTTGATCTACCTGCCTTTGTTGTTGCAGTTTTCAGCATTTTGCCATGGCACCCCTGAAGAACCCAGACATAAACCCAGGGTAGCCGTAGCACACCGGTTGAGAAAGGCTGCTCCAAATCATTTATTCTTAATTGGATTTGTTCTCAGCTTACAAGCTTAGGTCTCCATAGGCTGAACCAATCTTTGGCTTAGGGCCATGACCCTCGATTGTCTGAGAAATGATTTCTAAAAATACTTTCTAGTTTTCCTGCTAATGCTCAATATTATATCACAAAACACATTTTTAATCAATAATTGCCTGTTGTTATTATTATTGAAGAAGGTAGAAAATGGAAACGGATTTTGTTGGGGCTGGAAATTGATATACATTGGGCTTCTTGCATAAAACAAAGTTAAAATGGACTTTTCAGTAATTTTACAAGTTTGCATTAACAAATTCCTTATGCTGTATGTCACAGTATACAGAAACTTTACAATTAAAAAAAAACTCCCAACATTTATTATTAAAAAAACATCCCTGAACTCCAGTCCAGTGTCTTTGCCTAGGGATGATGTTACCAGTTTGTTACAGGAAGGGGAAAGTTTCTTCAGTCTCCTATTTCCCAGTGATCAACACTGTAACTATGTAGCAAGTCAGAAGGTGAGATAGTGCAGCGGGTCCTGATCTGTGTCAGGAATTTGTGAACACACCCAAAAGTTGCACAGACACCAGGATATCCATGATTGTGTCATCTCTGAGACTGTATCATAGTCCAGAAATTAGATGGTGACTCTGGATGATGACTGATCAAAGACGGTGCTGCCCTTCAGAAAAGAAGATGAAGGCATTGTCAAGTGGTATACTGTGGTCTCTGGGGGAATTTTGAAAATTAATTTCTTCACAGTGCCTGCAACTACAGAGGTCAGTGAGGGCTTGTTTTACTGTATTGGACACTTTATGGAACTTTTGGTTTTGAATACATTTTAATTTTCCTCTGAATCACCATAGTGCGTCCCACTCACAACTTGTAAATGGTGCCCTCATTTTCTTTTCCTGCACAACATAATGATCTGTGGAAATGTTCCAAACCGTGTTGTGTCTAGACAGATGGTAATAAAATAAACTGCTGACCCACCAGGGATGTTTAACGGGTCTATGGTCACCAACACATCTCTCTCCGTCTTTGGAGTATTGATTTTCTGAATGAAGACCTGACCTCTCCTCTCCTGCAATGAATGTTATTGTTTCAACATGAAGTGCCCCAGCTACTGCAAATATAATCATGCTGGCTTACTAAAGGAGTCAGCTTTACATTGGAACTTCGTTCACTTAAAATATCAAGCCAAATTACAATTAAAAAAAAAAAAAAAATGTATATCCTCCTAAACCTAACTGGTTATTGCAGTAAAATGCAGGTCTAAATAAAATGCACTGCTAGTGATCCCCTTATCTCAGCAGTGGCTGCCAAACTTTAAAAATGATTGAAGTGCCCCTAAAGTGAAAATGCCCTGAAAATCAAAAACGTAAGCAAAACGCAAAGGGCCCGTTCATATCACTGGCAGGATTATCAGCTGCCAACAAAGGGGAAAAAGGCTGAAAAAACGAATGCAGCCACCTCATTTTAGGACTAGAGAGCTGGAATATATTTTATTTTTGTTCTTGGGTTTGGTTATGTTTTAAGTACTGTTTGAAATCCACACAACTAGTGACCCCTTCAGCTGACATTGTTTCTGTGTATGTCATTGACAATGTTAAAACTTGTTAGCCAATTACCCGTTTCTGTTTGCAAACCATCTAATCTTATTAACACTGCTTACAAATGGGCTTTAGATTACGCATACCTCTGTGTACATCAGTGTTAATTTTGGCAGCAAATTTCAATTTAGTTTTAGTCTTAGTCTTAGGACTAAAATGGCATTTTAGTTTTAGTCCCATTTTAGTCTTCTGCGAGTGTTTTAGTTTTAGTCGTATTTAGTCGACTAAAACTCCAGTATATTTTAGTCGACTAAAACGCCCTACATTTTAGTCGACTAAAACTCATTTTAGTCATCTATAATGGAATGGGTGTAGTTCAATTGTAATTTGTAATGCATTATTTAAGCATTTCTCTACAATTTCCAAACTCATTATATACTACTGCTGGTCCTGGAGTGAAAAATCTAATATGTTATTATTTATGCTTTGAGCATGCACCAGTGTTAATTTTTGGCAGCAAATTTCGATTTAGTTTTAGTTATAGTCTTTTGACTAAAATGCCATTTTAGTTTTAGTCGTATTTTAGTCTTAAGACTAAAATACCATTTTAGTTTTAGTCGTATTTTAGTCATCTGAATTGTGTTAGTCGACTAAAACGTTTTAGTCGGTTTTAGTCGATGAAATTAACACTGGTGTACATGGAGACGGCTTTCGTTCCTCCATCAGAAACCTCTTAAATTACTAACACGGACTGTTTCCATGATACAATATGTGGTCATCACCTTCTTTACTTGGAAAATGATTTCTCCAGGATATGCAAATTACAGCAGTACATGCATACCATCCCTATAATTTAAATTGTACAACATGTTTACTTAAAGCGGAGTTCCACCCAGTGCACATTTTTTTTTAAAAAAATACCCCCGGGACAGTCAGGGCTAGTACATTCCACAATGGCTAGCCTCTGATCTGTCCCGGGTTGCACTTACCTTTCAGGAGAAATACTTACCTTGAAAAAGTATTCTCCAGCGCCGCCATCTCAGGTGTGGGCAGCTTGAAGCCAGAAGCTGTTTAGAAGGGAATGACGCGCGCGCGCCAGAACTGACGTCGGGGCCGGTGCAGGCGCAATGATTCCTGGGAGCGATGACGTTCAGCTCCAAGGAATCATTGCAAAAGCCAGGAAGTGACGAATCGCCGCGGCCGCCGAGGGGAGGAAGAAGGAAGTAAGGTAAGTATATTTTCTCTACAAGGTAAGTAAAAAAAAAAAAAAAAATTGCGATTATCCATTTGTTTTTCAGGTGACCCGGAGCGAAAAGATGGAGGTAAGTATAAAATTAGCAATATAGAATGGGATTGGTGCAGCGCTAACACAATTGAATCCACAGTCCATACAAATGTTCAAATGGATCAAATACAAAAGTGCAGTAAACAAAAGTTCATCAGAGAGTGCTCCAATAAAGAAGGGAAACTGTCCACCACTTCAAACTTGGAAAAAGCCCCGAGTGCAGGAACCGCCACCAAGATAATAAATGGCCTCTTACCAAATTGCAATGACCCCCATTACAAGGATCAAAGACAGCCTGTGTGATCAAATCAGTGCCCAGATCGACATGTATCGATTCCCAGTGTTCCCTCAGCAGCTCCGACCGGAACAAGTGAACATAAGGAAAAGAGGGACAACTCCAATAGTGAAGTACGTTCACAGGTTTATTCAGTAAAAGCAGAGTGGCAACTCACGTTTGCATGAAGAAATCACAGCATGTCTCGGAGCTATACTCTCAGAACCTTTGTTTCCAACCAATAAAATGGCCGCCGTGTCTCCTTGCTGGCCTCAGCACGACGAACCGCAGGCTCCTCCTCCGACCGGTTTCATCAACACGT